>NC_141821.1:13976451-14333951 GCF_982586985.1 Callionymus lyra | reverse complement strand
TATACACATAGACAACCCATCGACTATGGACGGATGTGTATATAGCGCCGCCATCTTGGTACAGTGCCATCAGCGGCAGCGGCGCATTAACAACTATAGGAAAATAGTTATTTATCAATCTTAAAATACAATTATTTGCTTAATTCTGGACCGATTATCAAACGGTTTGGTCTGTATTTGTTTCATCTATTAAATTCATCATATTGAAAATGTTTTTTTTTATAATAATAAAAAATATATATATAATATTTTCTATCTATCTGGTCTGAGGTTTGAAAAACAAACCCCGTGAAAAAAGCTTGATAAATTAGCGATTTATGATCACTTTTATAGTGTAACACAGCCTTTTTCTTCTTTAATGCACTGTATTAGCGAATGGCACTGTACCAAGATGGCCGCCCTGTACAGTCATTGCGGCGTCTATGTATATATTACTATGATACTGACAGTGGGTGAGAGGGCAGGGACACGTCTTATTCATTCTTCCCACGCATGCGAGACAACTATGAAGGACGGTGTCCAATATGGGACAATATAGGGACGGTGACAAACAACAATTTTTGTTTTCTTTTCAGTCATTATGGTTGAACTAGAGATTTTTAGAGAAACCCTTTAACCAGGATAATAAAGGATGTATCCGGTATGAATGTAAAACCAATGTATGTCATTGGGTCAGTAACCGAGTCGGCCATTAAGTAAGAAAAAAACAACTATTACTTCATTTCTGTCGTATTTATTATTACTAAATAAAACATTGTCAACAAAGTCATATTAGCCTGTGACTCTTGAGAAGACAAATGAATATGGACAGAAAGCAGGCCTTTTAGTTTTTACATGAAGGTTAGTACGTAAAAATAATGTTTAATTAAACCAGCCCATGGTACAAAACAGGTCGGAGTTCAATAGAATCGATAGAAAAAGGGATGAATATATTGTGAAAAGTGGTTTGTTTATTTGTTCCATGATCATACAATAAAAGTGTAACAGTATCGTTGAAATATCTACGTCATAAAAGTGACTTATTCATGAATATTGTTATCAACAACTACATATAAATGGATTGTCAATATCTGTGATTCACAACTTTATGTCAAAACATTAAATACATTAATTAAAATCAAGCTTTGTTGGGAATGTCAATCAGTGGACAATCTAGTCTTATCCCAGTAACATCGTGGAGGAAAAAAATATCTGCTTCTTTAATTAAATAAACTCATAGAATCATAAAATCTATTACACAAATGAACCTGATATAGTGCTTTGGTATGTGCGTTGAAATTTCTTCAAAAACTGTGCTAACATTGAGGTCAGACATGAAATTCGTTGTTGACCTGACTTGATGCCTTCATAAAAACCTAATGTGCATTTCACATCCAGATCCGATAAAAGCCGAGGACCACAGTGAGGCACGTGAACACGGAACCTAACAGAGACAAAAAGAAGAATGAATGTCTGACAAAATGTGCAGGTTTTAAAAGTTGTTTTTTTTAAATCACTTTATCTTTTATCACCTGCGAGGTATTTAATCGTGTCCAGTTTGTGAGACTCCAGCATGGTTTTCAAACCGGCAACCTCGGTGTCAATCTTCATGTTGCTCTGGGTCAGGTGGCGGTCTTGCTCCGCGGTCTGCGACACACAATGGGTTTTTTGAACGTTTTTAAACTGGGCGAGATGAACAGTAACCGGGGAGATGAAAACACAAACTACCATCTCCATGACTTCAGTTCGCATTTCCAGGAGCCTCTTCTCATTCTCCGTTTTCTAAAAGCAAAAAAATCACATTTTAGGATCGATTCTTAAGTGATGATGCGCCTTGATGACGATCATGAGGTCAACAGTCTTGCTTTCTAGCGCCACCCTGAGGGAACTAATGTGAGACAGAGAGAGAGAAATGAGCTGTAAGAAGCATCTAGTTTGTTTGGAGAACAGAACATCTGTCCAACTCATTGAACAGATAAAGAAGAGTCAGAACTGTAGCTTGAACATTGACAGTCACAATGTCATCAGTTTTTGGTGCACTTTTAATTCGCATTGAATGTTTTTAACCAACAGTATGCTTTAAAAAAAGCTTTGCAGGGAATATTTGGCAAAGTATTTGGAATTTATATTGAAAATCATTGACATGAAAAAGAAAATTTAAACACAGTTAAATAACATCATACTTCTATGGACACAAAAATTGTGATCTTTATTCTCCTCAATTTTCAAAGAAAACATTTTTAAAATGATCCATCAATAGCACTGTTGTTTACGTACCAGTTCATTCACGCGGCTCTTCTCCAAACTCATGTCCAAAATGCTGTCGGAGCGCAGTTTGTTCATAATATCCTGCAGAGGGCAGCAGAGAGTCAAGTTGGTCAGCACAGCCCAGACTTGAGAGGAGATGAGACTAACTTACTACAAGTTGGACTTTGAGCTGCAACAGCTGGATTTTGAGTTTCTGAAAATATATCAAGATGTCAAGGTTGAACTAAACTCTAAAATGTTTAATCATCTCTTATCAAACATTTGATCACAAAGGTCGACCCAAGGGCTCGAGTGTTTACCTCGTTTTCAGCCAGTAGAGTTGAAAACTCGCTTTTCTCCAGGATGATCATGTCTTTCTTCACGGCGGCTATTTGTGACATCACTCGCTGCAACATGATCTCCTGGAAGGAAAGTCAAGTCATACGTGTGGATCCCGAAGACACTCATCTTCAATGTTATCAAAGATAATTGTATTACTGGCTACAAAGGTTATTAAAGGACTATACAAAAAGTACTTCATAAATCCACCCATGGGTTTGAACAGGAAATATGGAGTTTCCCTTGCTCTGCTCCAAACCATCATTTAACAAATTAACTTCTTCTTTTACTAGTTTCAAGTTTCGTCCTTAAACGTCAACAGTTGACGCTCATTAAATTGAGCAAACAGATGTTAGCAGATGCTTTGTTGCAGATAGGTTTATAATATATATATCATATGCAGTATATATATATCATTTTAATTTAAAACCAATTTTATATGCAAACATTGGATTTAAGTTTTAGCAAACAGGTTTGAGACAATAAACTTAGACCCCAAAATTTTAAATTTGAAGATTTAAAACAAGACCAGGCTTAGCTAACTACTTAGCATGAGCTAACAAACAAGAAACGAAGCTCAACCTATGGTTTTGACCTTCATGTTTTTTTTGTTTTTTTCTCTGCTAGTACATAACTCTGCATGCTCAATTTAATCTAATCTAATCTAATAATACATTTTATTAAAAAGCCCCTTTCAAAGCTCTCAAGGTCAATTTCTCCAAAGATAGTTAACTATACAAACAATATATTAGTACATACAGTATGAATATTAAATATAATAACACAACAATAATAAAAAATAATAGTAATAATTAAATAAAATAATAGAATAAGCACCATAATAATAATTGGAAAAAAATCAAATGATATATACAATATATATCTGAATAGACAACAATAAACATTAGTACACAAGAACAGAAGTAGAGGGAATGATTATTTGATTCATTTCTCTACGTTCCTCTTCCTCACCTGCTCAGACTTCGTGACCATGTCTCCATAGATGGTGTTCATATTAGAGTGAGTCATCTTCATGAGAACATTGACCAGGACCTCGGCCTGCTCCGTGGTGAAGCCGTTGTCCTCCAGCAGTCGCACCACAGCATGAGTGTCGAAGTAAAGCTGCCGGCCTGGAGCTCTGGGGATCTCTGGCTTCACGTCGTACTGAGGGTTGTTGGTGGAGGTGCTGAGCTCTGGAATGAAGGAGACGTGAAGAACATCAGTTCGACTCCTTCATGTAGGAACAATGTAATATGACTGTTTAAGAGTCTCTACGGCTCGTCTGTCATCGCGTGACTTCATGAAAAGTGAGATACTTAACAGCCTGAGGAACCTTCAAGCTCAATATTATGACAATACTGCAGCATGAGGGGAAATGTTTAAACACCAAATAGTTCATTTGGTGCAACAGGCGCAGTTGACACCCTAAAACCAAACTCCAAATCCGGCCCATGAAGTATTTATTTATTTATTTAATGTTTCGATTTTCAAATCATATAAAAAAAATGTTGGGTTAATAGTAAATAAAAATCAAGTGTGTGTAAAATGAATACAATTCCAAAAATTATATTTGTATAACATTTAAAATCGACATGCAAATATACACAGCATTTGTTCATTTTTTCTGTTAATTTAAACTTCCGGCCGCTAGATGGCAGCAGTCATTACGGAATGAAAAAATCCTGCAAGATCCTGCTGAAACCTGAGGATGAGAGGATACAGGGGACTCCAGCAGCTTTTAAAGCGGATGTTTGAACATAGTTTATTTTCCAAACAAATAAAATCAGTAACAACATCACCAAGAATCATGCGGTCTGTACAAGGTGGGACTGATGGCGATTTTAAGGTGATTCTATGCGGTTTGAAGATTTGACAGTGGACTAAAGTACTTACTTACTGTAAGTAAATTATATTTGTAGAGCGCTCTTCCAGCCCATGGTCATATAGTGCTTAAACAATCAAAACAAAACTCCTAATAATAAAGTTATAAAATATATAATTTAACGATCAAGATAACACTGAGAACAACACAGGAGTTCCAGAAAATCAAGGAAAATCCTGCATGAATAAAAAGGTCTTAAGATGTTTCTTGAAGGAGTCAGTAGATCATCAAACACAGAGGGAGAGGAAGATCGTTCCAAAGCTTAGGAGCAACAGCCTGGAAGGATTTCTTTCCTCTGGTCCTGAACCGTGTGCGAGGAACCATCAGTAGATTCTGATCCACAGACCTCAGAGTGGCAGTGTTTAGCACAATTATGATTCTTCAAGGGCCACATTCAATTCTGTGAAGGCTGTTAGGGGCCGTCAAGCAAAACGAAAGATGAGGAAAATCCCCCCCCCCCCAAAAAAAGGACATTCATCATTAGGCTGTGACATTTACAAGAACCTTTGCAGTGAAAATAAAAAACACACAAAAACACCTTAAGTCACAGTATACGAGTCATTCAACTAGTTTAAAGTTATTTTAGTACACAAATATTAAAGTACTACCTAGAGCTGCATTAAGAACACGACTCAAAAGTTATTTCCAACTGATTGTTTATAGGTTTTACGATCCTACTAAAGGATCATAGAAGTGTTTGTAACATTTTACGAAATACTCGTAAGTGTTCGGGACAGAGTTACCTCTGGCGTGAATCCTCCTCACGGTCCTCAAACGCACCACTGCTGTTCCGGGAGTTCGTCCTTCTGTCCTGTTACTTCGCCGGGATACGACGCTCAAAGTCGAACTGTCCAGGGGAAGGTTCGAGGGTCTTGTGCTCGAATGAAAAGTGTCTTTATTGAGCGCCGTGTCATACGGTCTGTTGTGGTGGTTCAGAAGGAAAACTCTCAGGCGCGGGTGACATTGTTTCAGCACCTTCATTCTTCAAGTGGATCAGGACTTCCGCGCATGCGCTGTTCAGAACATACTCTTTGTAATGACTTTCAAAGTAAAACATTTTTAAACGGTTAAAGTTGAAAACATTCTGTAGCGACGACACCCAGGAAGTTTTTTCCAATCCAGAAATTATTTTACTTGTACTGCACGTATAATTAACAAAATTCTAAGGAATACAATAAATTATTTCAGAGTCATCTCCGAGGTACAGGTTTAACAATGATCTGAACACCGTGCTGGTGCTACACTTATTATTGTCCGTACGAAAATAAACTCCATAAGGATTTGATGTCATATTTATTTTCAGAATTTGCAATACTTGAAAAAGAGAAACCAACTGAGCTTTTTGACATGAGACTTGTATTTTTACAGCACAACACACAGTACACAAATGGAACGAGGCAAGTGTTTTCTTAACAATGAAGCAACATACAGCTATAAAAATATATAAACACATACTTTTCTTAAAAAGTTTAGAGCTATGAACTACATTGAAACCTCTGGGTAAACTAAAGTTCTGCAGATTTATAATACTGCACGATTTGAATCATGCAGGTGGTTGTGAATATAATACGACAAATGTTAGAACAGTTTTTTATTTGCAGTTTGTAATACGTTGCGACAGACTGGCGTCCTGTCCAGGGTGTCCCATGCCTCTCACCCTATGACACTGGGATAGGCTCCAGTCTCCCGTGACCCCGACCCCAGGATAAAGGGGTAGACAATGAATGAATGAATGAGTTTGTTATACGTCTGGTTAATGTGACCTGCTGTGTTCCAGATGGTGTCTGATCTTGAGGTTTCCATCATGAGAAAAAGACGATGCAGGCCGACAGAGTCGCCGCCACCAGAACCACGACACACAGCATGAAGAGCACGAAGATTCGGCTCCGCTGGCACAGAGGTTGAGGTCCAGGCTGCTCCTCGTCCACGGAGATGAGGGCCACGGAGGTGCTGTCGCTGCTGCCGAGCGGCTCCGGATACTGGGGGCCCAGCGGCTCCACCGTCCACCTCATCACGTTGACTTTCGTCTCCATGTCCTCGATCATGTGGTCGATCTGGCCGATCTGCTGCTCGGTGGCGCTCCTTTCCTGATGCTCCAGGCTTTTGGGAAGAGATTCATTCTGGGCTTGTTGCAGGTCAGCCATGCTGAGGGCCCGAGCTGCCACTTCGCTGCTTCCCCCTGTCGACCAGAGACCATCAGAGACGTCACCAGTGATAGAAATTGAGATTTATTGTGTTTCACAAAGACATCAACAGTGAATCATTCATGAGCTTCTAAATGTTGTCCCTCTCACCTTCCACGCCTGTTCTGACCAAAGCGGCGGTGTTTGTCAGAGGGAAGATCTCACACATCTTCAGCACCTTGCACATGTCCACATGGTGCAGCTCCAGGCAGGAGGAGAAGGTCACCCAGAGCAGCTCCGTGTCTTTCCTCTGCTCTGAAGGCAGGTTCTTGTCACGGAGGCGTCGGGTCAGGTGATGGCAGATGGACACGGCCAGCTTCTGGGCCTTTTCTCGTGTTTGTCGAAGCTCATCTCTCAGCTGGAGACCGTCAGTGGAGCCACCGACACACAGGGCCAGGTGCCTGTAGCACGCCACCACCTGGAGTATATATGCACTTATTAACAACTTGTTATTTAGGATTAAAGTCTTTTTCTTAGGTGGGTTAACTTTTTGGTATTCCCATGCTATTTTCTTAAATAGTCATATATATATAATATAGTTTTTTTTATTATTTATACGCTTTTCTACACAGATAATCATCTTTTTTTGTTATTTAAATGTTTTTCTACACAGATAATCATCTTTTTTAAATTATTTAAATGTTTTTCTACACAGATAATCATCTTTTTTTAATTATTTAAATGATTTTCTACACAGATAATCATCTTTTTTTGTTATTTAAATTTTTTTCTACACAGATAATCATCTTTTTTTTGTTATTTAAATGTTTTTCTACACAGATAATCATCTTTTTTTATTATTTAAATGATTTTCTACACAGATAATAATCTTTTTTTGTTATTTAAATGATTTTCTACAGAGATAATCATCTTTTTTGTTATTTAAATGATTTTATTTTCCTCAGATAATATTGTCTTGTTACTTTAATTCTTTCTGAAGATATTCATAATTTCTTTCATCCCTATTTTTTTTTAAATATTGATATTGATATATGTGTTTTCCTCAGATAACGACTCTTATTCAATGTCTCTAGATGAATAGTTAATGTTCTGTACCAGACAGAAATCCATTTATTTAATCATCTTCTACCACTTATTTCAGGGACAAACACACACTCGAATTCTGAATCAACTTCTGTATATTTCTGCGATGAAACCTTGAGTGTCCAGAATAATATATTCAAAAAAACAACTTTATTTACACCCGTATCGTGTTCTCCCCACCATTGTTTAAATATTTTTATTTACTCTATTAAAGTAAATGCCTTTTTTAGCATGTGAATTGCAACAGGAAATGATTGCAAGGTGCACAAAGGGACAGCAGGTGGCAGTAGTGTTCAGTAAAATGCGGGCAGAAGCTCAAGTGAACTTTTTCAAGCTAACAAATGTTGACACAGCAGAGGTCATGTCTATTATGTTGTAGGAGCAGCTGCTAAAGCCCTCACTATTGACATCATTTTCTAAGTGTGTTCTCGTCCCTGGTTTTGCTCTTTACACCTGAGAAGGCGTCAGTTTTGTGGTGACAACCAACTGTCTCTCAAGTAGCACTCGGAAACAAAAGTTGGTCAACCGGTCTAAAATAAGTGGAAAGTCAAAATGGTGGTTCGGAGATCAACGTATCTACTGGATCCTTCATAGTATTGTATGATGTAACGCAAACGTCACAATAACAAATGACTTCTCATGATGCATCAAGTAATTAAACCACTCGTCAATCGTGGATCCATTTTCACGGCGTTTATATATGATCGATTGATCAGATATGAAGAATTAATGCAAGAAGAAAACAAGCTACGGACGTCTGTGAGTTCAACCTTGGACGATAAGCCGGTGTGATTTCAATGAAAACATTCAATATAATCTCCTTAATATCTATTTGTGGATAAGCCAGGAATCGTTTCTCTCCAGTGTTGAGCGAAGAAGCATATTTGCAATTAAATGATAATAATTAAATGTGGTTAATTGTTGTGGCTTCTCCAGCTTCTCTGCACGGATTTTGTTTTCTCATTTAATTTAGCGCTTATTTTTCGGAATTAGTAAACTAAATTGAATTCAAGAAAAATAAGAGTGTATTTTCTTAAATGTTGTTTATATTAGTAAAGTGTAATTTGTACTTGTAACTGTAAATTATGCTTAGCCATGAAGAAATATATTTTGTTAGAGACTTAAAATTAAGGTTTTATGCAAAACCTACCTAAATAAAATGGCACTCATTTGCAAAACAGTTTTTCAGTGCATGAGGTAAATCCTATCATCATATATAGACTTGTTACTGACTTTGTTTTTGGGTATTCTGGAAAAAATTGACATTGTTGTTTCAGTAAAATGCTGGTAAAGATGCACTGAAGCAAAAAGTTACATAAAGTCAAAGTGCTTTTTCACCTGCAGGCGGTCACGAGCTACAGCGGTTCTAGGTTATGCTCTTGTGTAGCAGGTTTAGGATTAAATTCAGTTAAATTTCCGCTGAATTTTCGACATGTTTATTGAAGACTCACGGCATCAAATAAGCTGCTGACGTGTCCTACCTTCACCAGAGAGTCCACCAGAGTCTGTCCATCTTTGTTAGCTCCGACTGTGCAGTCATTTCCCACTTTATTATTTCCCAGAGTCATGAGGTTGACTTTTCCAAAAAAAAAAAGAAAAAAAAAGACTCATCCACAGCTGCTCTCCTCTTCTCTACCTGCCTCCTTCTATCGCTTTCACTTCGTCTACTCGCTTCATTCAAGAGCTGGGATTCCAGACAACCTCAACTCCGAAGCCTCGTGGTCCATGAAAACATTCCAGTGTAAAAGCAGCATCAGCGGTAGAATCCATCTTCCACAGTTGTGCAGAAATTACTCCTTTTTTTTCTTTTTTTCAAAGTGATGTCACTCCTCAGCAAGGTTCTAATCCTGAGGCTGACCCTCTTTGCACTGGTGCAGACTAAGACGAACATCTAATCTCATTAAGTGTCACTGGGAGCAGAGCAGCTGGTCGTCCCGCCACTGCGCACTCTCCCATTTTCTGCTTGACATGTTTCCACGTGGTGACAAATATGTTTTCCATTTGGTAGATTATACATCTTACTGGGAATACACAATAACACATGCGAGGTATATAAAGAAAACTGTGCGTTGGTTTGTCCCGTTCAGGGCTTTTGTGCTCCGGCCTCCCTCGGGCTCTGGATAATGGATCTCCTCTTTTAACCAGGTTGATTCAGGGTTCAGCGCCTTCTAAAGGAACAATTCCCTGGCGTGATGCCTTCTAAAGACGCGTGGGCTTCACGTATGACAGGTCTTCTATGTTTAGCACTTGCAAAACGATGGCATTGACGCACTTTGTTTTCCCATTTTCTATCCTTAGCGAAGAGTCGAGAGTTTGTCGAAGGACACCTCGGACAGGTCGGTCCATCAAATCACCGAGATTCAAGATCAATTTGTTGAGTTTTCCTGGCTTATATGGGATATTTCAGTGTCAAATTAAAATATCTATTAATTTATTTAAATACTCCACAAAATCCATTTGAAAAGAAACAATTCACTGCTCTCACCGATTCAGTTTTACTCTGGTTTAGTTTTGTTTCTTTGCTGCATTTATCTGCCACATTGTGATGCTGAACCGGGTTATAGTGCAAAAAGTATGTCCGATTTATAGGGCAGACATCATGCATGTGGAATGAAAGTGGAATAAAAGTTTGACAAAAGCGCAGACCTTCAAGTCATTTTGTTAACATGGAGACAAAAGCAGATCAAATCTTTTTCTTGGCTGAGGAAAGAGTGTCATTGGCTGCAAGTATTAAAAATCACAAGCTCAACCAAGGACGATGAATGATGGAAGATACAAGTCTTACGAATTAAATCCTACTTGAAAAACGAGGAAAACCATCAGACGTGGAGATCAGAGTGAAAAGTAGGAACCAGAGGGCACAGAAGAAACCATCATCTCAAGTCCAGAAGCCAACAAGATGGAGAAACCGGTGATAGAAATAAGAGGCTTGAGAAAACTCTAAGCAGTTGGACCGACTCAGGCATTATAACACACAGAACTTGCTATTTTTAACAGCTTTTTCCCAGCCAGTCATAATGATGGCAAACCAAAATCACTGAACTCTGTAAAAAAAAAAACAAGAAAAAAAAAACAGACACTAGCTCATTTCAACGAAGTGCAATATTCTGTGCAATTTCACTTCCTCTCCCTGATAAATGTGCAATACTGGAATTCTCCATCTCTTATACATTTACACAGAAAAAAGGTTCTTTTTATATATATTCTCATCTTTATAATTCAACAATCTTTACATTTTTATACTCTATAGATTGAGCTCTAGATTAGCACAAATGGCAAATAAAAACCTTGAAACCATCAGTGGCCTAAGCAGACCAACACTGCTCTCCCTGGGATGCTCCGAGTGTGGACTATAGTTGTGACCGTCTATAGTCACTTAGAGAGCAAACATGTGGAGAGAGAATGGTGAATGTACCAGTGAGGAAGTGGCTTGATTTACTGTGATGTATTAGCAGCATTGGCTTATATGTCAACACAGCACTCACCTACTCTTCCAATTCAGGCGGACACACACACACCACAAACTGCTCTTAAAACATTTACATACTTTAATAAAAACATTAAATACCAGTTAAAAATATGACACACGTCAGTCATTTCTTCTGCACAGTCTTGCGGAGAGTGCGGCTCACGGCTCCTTTCCGGGGAGAAGTGACGGCGTCCCTGAAGTTGGCCAGGATTCCTCGTTTGGTTTTCGTCAGAACCAGAGATTTCTCCGTGAACTTGGACAGTTCTGCCTTCAGGGACACGATCTCCAAGTCCTTCTCTACGGTCTGGTGTAGTAGCTCCTCCACCGACCTCGACTTCAAAGCGGAAAATGTTAAAAATCGTTTTGCTCATCCTTAGTAAACCCAGACGAACCTCCTCAGCAGTTTTCCTCTGCAGAGATTCCACCTCTGCAGATTTCTCCATGAAACTGTCTCGCAACGTCTGCAAGGTTTCACTCAGCTCCTTAAGTCTTCTCTCCAAGGACAGGATCAACTGAAGATAAAACATTTAGTCCAGGAGCTGCTGAGGATGAGTTCAATCGTAGACGAGGGTCACCTGCTGCTTCCCGACACACATCTCTTCCATGGCAGACTTGTCTCTGTAGAGACGCTTGAGCTGCTCGCCTGAGGGAGTCAACAACGCACTATATTAGCAACAATTTAAGATGGCGACGCGTCAAGGCAGTGGTGAAAACATACGATAGCATAATGTCCCAGAATTCACTGAGAATCAAGTCAGCAAACTATGTTAGGTACATATGAAATTTGGGTTTACTGAATTAACATCTGGATCCACAAGCTAACAATTCTTACGCTCCCTTCTGTCCAATCAAACCATTACTTTAAGTGATTTCCAAAGCCAAAAGCCACATAAATGTGCAATAATATTAAAGAGAAAAATAAATTAGTTATATTTTAAATGAGAGAGTCAATTGATATGTTTAGTAAAAATGGTTGTACATTCAAATAATTACAAGAAATATTTAAAAAAGTTAACATTTAGACTTCCAAAGTCAATATAATGGTAATTATACAAAAATTGTTTTATGGAATTGAAAAAGCTACCAATTAAAATAAATAAATAAATATATATTTATACATCTCAATTATTGGAATTATAAAATGTTGTAAAAATGCTTTTTTTTTTATAAAAAATTCCCTTAATATCCTGATGTTTTCGATACACTTTCAATCTATTCAGAGTTCCAGACCTGTGTTTGAATCTGCAGATGGTCGAGTTTGACACGATTTATCCTCCATCATTGAAACTCCAGAACCACGAGGAAACATCTCCAGCTCTGCCAGCTTCAGTTCGAGAGCCTGAAGATGAGTTTGACAAGATGGTTCAAGACAACGTTTAGTAACAAAAAGTGAACTTTGTGATCCAAGCAAGCTACAATATGAAGTCAAAATTCCACAGTTACTGAATCAAGGAACATTCTTAGAAGGTAATAGCTGGATTAAGAAGATGAAACCTAAGAGTGAGGTAGTTTTCCATACAAACATCCATCAAAAGACACTTGAAAGATGTTTTAGTTTTCATTATGCGACACAGAACCTCAAATGTTAACCATTCTCTTAGAACATTTCTGTCCAACAGTAGATGAGGCACCTCCACTTTCTCCTGCTCAGCAGTGAACTCGTCCAGAGGAACGTAGTCGTCCTCCAGGTCGTTCATGGCGATCTGGTAGGCGTGTTCTTTGATGGCGTCCTTGTACATCTGGAACGTGTTCTCCAAGTTCTCCTGGTGGTTTTCCTTCAGCTCCTCGATCTGTTGTCTGCGACGCTCCTCACACTTCAGGTACTGCTCCACCATGGCGTCGCCCATCTCTTTACGGATCTCCATCTCCTGCACCAGGTTCCTTTTGCGCTCGGCCTGAAGCTTCTTCTGAAGGCTCTCGACGATGTTGGCGAGCTGCTGTGAACATAAACGTCAAGGACGACAATGAGAATCGACATTTTAAAAACGTTTCATCGTCAACTTTGGACAGGTACGTTGTGGGGAAGCGTGGACACGTCGGCCTCGTCATCCTCGCTGAGCAGCTCGTCGTCGGAGAAGCAGCTTTGGTCGTTGACCATGTGGCTCCTGAGAAGAGGTTTCCCCTTACAGTCCACCAGACAGGGAGAGTGGAAGTGCAGAGGCTTGTCTGGAATCACCACTTGTACCACCTGAGGATACCGACAGTTGCTTCAGCAGCCAGAGAGACAGACGATGCACATTTGGAGGTGACAGAAAAACCTGTTTGGCGACGGCGGAGAACTTCATGACGTGCAGCGTCTCGTCGTAGGTGGACGCACACTGGTTGATGTTCACGATCATGGAGGCTTTGCCTTTTCCGCAGAAGTACGACTGGAAGAGCTTGGTGAGTTTACTCTCCCGGAAGGGAATGCAGCCGCTCTTTATTCTGGAAATGGAAGACACAGGCTCAACATCCCCAGAGGTTTAATCATCAGGAATGCAACTTTGTACTGCACCCGTCGGTCTGATTATTCCTCAGAGCGGTGATGCACTTCCCCAGAATGTGCAGCGAGTTGTTGATGTTTCCCGCCTCTTTCAGTCTCTCGCCGATGGTTTTGGTTTTGTTGCAGCGCTCGGAGCCCGCCAGGTCGCAGAGAGAAAACCTGGGAGAAGCTTGCAATATTATTATTATTTTTTTAAAGAGATTGAAACCTTATTTCTGGAGGCCAACTCAAAGCTTGTATTGGCCAACAATCTTTTAAAAGGAGGATTAACGCTTGTGGTGCACTTTTAATATTCAACAGCACTGCATTGATTCATTTTTTCCCCTCCTCTTTAATCTACCTTTTATTTGTATGATTATTTTCTGTTTTATATTTGTGTGTATAAATAACTTGACAGTGAACGTGCAAATATTCACGTCATTTATTCATTCGTGTTGCAATGAAACTTCCAGCCGCTAGATGGCATCAGTCATCATGTCCTCTATTAGGAACAGTGAAACCTGTGAGATCATAGCAATGACCGAGGACGAGAGGATACAGTCGACTCTAGCATCTTTTAAAGCTGACGTTTGGATACATTTTTGGTTTAAAAAGAAATTAAATCAGTTTCATTTGGTTTGTAAATTCTGCAACACCCGAGTCAAGTTCTCAACAAATAGTACAAATACATCTTTGTTCCTACAGTACCGCAAATACATTGTATCGTTGCTACTGTATCATGAAACGCTTTATATTAGCAGATTATTGCCGCTAGAGATCCTTATTACAGAATGTAGTAAACAGCTGCTGCACCAAGGGTAGTTTAAATAAAAAAAACAATCAAAAATCTTCTCTTCTTTTTAAACTGTATTTTAAAAGAAATTTGAATTATATAAAAAGACAATCATGGATGTGATGGAGATCTTGCTCTAGGAAGGAACATTTGACTTAATCTCAATGCCTTTTGTACATCGTATCAATAATTTATTCAATTAAAACATATAAAACATGGAAGTATTCAAAATCGACAAGATGATAAAGAGCCATTTTAAGAACTTAAAACCTGTTCCTTCAATGACCTAGAATAATATCTGTTCTTCCTAGAGCCGTACGACCGTCAAAAGTTCTTTAAAGCCTTCCTTGAATCCCAGAACAACATTGCGTTACAGCGACATGTCAATCATGCTCACAGTTCCAAACACTTCTAAGAAGTTCTCTGAAAAAAGGCTGTGAAGACTTACTCCGAGATGTCCTTCACTGCTCCCTCGTCCACCTTCAGCAGCCTCATGGTGAAGATGCTGTGGCTGTGGAGAAAGAGAAACACAATCAGAACATTCATGGACAGAAGCTGCAGACATGAAGACATGAGCTCAGTGTTGCCTCCTGCTCGACGACTGGTTCATCTTAGTGGCGGCTGCGCTTCTGTTCTTGTTCCCGAACTGCAGCAGCTTTGAGGCTTCGGCCAGACTGTGGATGTTGATCCAGCGGAGATCTGAAGGATGAGGGTGAGACAACAGATGTTTCCTCGTTGATTTAGGAATATATTCAGATCACCTTTGACGTAAGCATTGCCAGCTCCGTCGTCGCACACGCGAAGACTTGTTCGTTTCTTGCTGGGGAGCAACAGGTCGTAGACGCACTCGTTGTAGATCTCAAAGAAGGCCACCCATAAAGCAAACTGGCTGGTTCCCGTTTCTGAGGGATCTGACCCCGCAACTGTGGTGTAAAGGAACATTTAACAGACTTCTCTAGAGAGAATATTTCAGTTTTCATCTTCACCACTTTGGTTGCAGGAGAAAGAAAAGCCTGGGAGGCTTGAGGTGGACGAGGACTTGTCTGGTCCGCTGGTCCTGACAAAGTCACAGTCCTGCAAGAGATGACCACGTGATTATGATGATGATACCGACAGGTCAGATGCTGAAGATATGACCTCTTTGAGGGACGCAAAGATGGCAGCCTTTGCGCTCTTCTCTTGTTTGACTTTGTCCGCGTTCAGACGCTGCACATCGTTCCGCAGGTGAGGCTTCAGGTCCATCGCCTCGTACCGACGACCAGAGATGTGTTCGAACGTAGCGCCCAACGCCCGCGGCAGGATCCCGGGCTCCCTCGAAGAACCTGGAGACGCATGGACATCAGCGATGCTTGAAGAAGAAGAAGATGAGGAGGAGGTTCGACTCGACCTTGGATGGTGAAGGTCTTCCCGGCGTTGGTGACGCCGTAGCTCAAGAGCAGGACATTCCTCCCGTCCAGGAAGTCGCTCATCTGACTCCTGACGGTGTCTTGGTACAGTTCCGACTGGGCCGTCTCTGGTCCGAAAATCTAGACAACATTTTGATGATTCATTCATTCATTCATTCATTCATTCATTCATTCATTCATTTTTCTCTTTGAAAAAAAACACAAACAATGTGCACATTGGACAATAAATCACATTAGAACAATAAATTAAGTAACTGAATCGCTACAATATGCAATATAACGCACACAGTAAACAACTGCAAACCACAACTAATTCACAGAAAGAGAGAAAAAATTAATAAATTGAAATAATCTGGTATTCATGTACAAATATTTTCATTCAGTAAGTTAAAGACAGGAAGGAAGGGTTTCTAAATAAGTTAATCGAAATTAAATTATCCAAATATTGGATTAATTAATTAATGTCCTTCAACTGTATTCATGAGGGTCACAGAGGACCACAATTTAATTTATGCTGCATGTCTTAATACACGCATATTTGAGAATAAAATAACTTGACTGTCTTCACAGACCTTAGAGAAGGAGAATTTATGCACAGACATTCCAATTCCCTTGTCGCTGCTCTTCATGGAGGCAGAGCCTTTGGGCGCGTGCAGCGCCACCAACTGGCTGCTCTCCAACACTACACAGTCCTGAGTGAGAAGATCAAATATTGTCACGTGGATCCAACATGGTTTAGAAGGTGAAGATAGACTTGAAAACAGTACTTGATCCTCGTCATCGGCCAGCTCTTCTTTGGAGAAAGGTCTCACTCTCAAATACACACTCATGGTCTGTGGCTCTGCAGCAGCAGTTTCACTCTAAAAACAAAGGCAGATTATAAAAAACACAGATAGAAAAGGCTTGTTGTTGAAGGCAACACTAAGTTACCGGTGTGGTTGAACTTCTGTCAGGAGAATCGTTACAGATCAGCTCCATGTCGTCAGGCTGCAGGTTGTCTTCGTTTGGTGAATAAAAGACTGAATTCATCTTTAACAAGATGATAATTCTCAGAACAAAACTTAAGTCCTCGATGAATAAAAGCTTATTTTATTTTTTCCTATGTCAGAGCTGCTCACAAGTGAACCTGTAGATCTTTTATCAATGAGCTCTAACTGTTGGCAGCTGTGAGCTTCAATACAGGAAGTGACATCATCGCATTTCATTCTCGATGTCTGGTGACAAACTGTGATTGATCGATAACTTGATGTAGTAAATTGTCGTTATAATAAACGTATTATCTACTTTATATTTAATTACAGGAGACTAAACACTAAGATTTTATTTATGTGACGATTTAGATTTAATATTGTGCAAAATGTGTAAATGCAAGTTTATTTTTGTTACAGATCATGAAAACTAGCAAAGCTCCTTAGACATATTTATATATCGACCAAAATTGTAGACGTGTTATTAAAATGCAATATCTTTAAAGCAACACCTTCACATATTAATATAGCAAATCATATAAAAATGAAATCCATGATCACTGAACGTTAAAATATGCTGGTCATTTATCAACAAAAGCTAGTCACATGAAAGTCATTCATTGTCTACCGTTTTATCCCTTACCGGAGTCACCGGGGGAAACTGGAGTCTATCCCAGTCTCATAGGGCGAGAGGCAGGGGACACACACAAAGACAACCATTCACACACCTATGGATAATTTGCCGACGTTATCAACCTCTATGTTTTTGGACTGTGGGAGGAAACTGGAATAAACCCACGCAACACGGGGCGAACATACAAACTCCACACAGAAAGGTTGGCTCGGCCTGGAATCGAACCAGCAACCTTCTTGCTATGAGGAGACCGTTCTAACCACATGAAAGTCGTTTTATATAAGAGTGCATTTAAGTATGGTCAGTCATTTCAGAAAGAACTACATCTTAGTCATTTTGGTGTAGACACAATACAACAAAGGTGCTGTAAGAGAACAGCAGACTCCAGTAGCTCCACAGCAATTATCCTTTCACCTAATTTCCTATAAGAGATTTCCAGAGGGATTAATAAAGTCCATTTTAGACCAATTCAAGTTACCATCTCTGAGCAGCAGCCACACGATGAATACATTGTTTATTTTATTCAGTTAAATTGTATAACTTGCTAGAAAGCGTTTGGTTATTTAACAAGGCAAGGGAACCAGATCACTTGCCACATGATCAACTCATGCACTTAACAAATGCTACCAGAGACATTATTGAGGGTACATTTAACACATGTGAGAAAACAGACAAAACTTCATTGTTTTTCTTTTTTTATTGCAACATGTGCACTTATGCGTCAGCGATGGTGACCTCAACCTCTACACCAGGCTCGATGCTGATGGAGGTGATCTGCTTGACGATCTCCGATGGACTGTGGAGATCGATCAGACGCTTGTGGATCCTCATCTGGAAGCGATCCCAGGTTTTGGAACCCTCACCACAGGGAGTCTTTCTGGTGGTGATGCGCAGAGTCTGGAGAGAAATGACCAATAGAGTTACACATATGCAACCCCACACAAGGATTACCATCTTGCTCAAGTACCTTGGTTGGCATGCGGACTGGTCCCTTCACTTTCAAGCTCTTCTCCTTTGCCCCACGGATCAAGTCAGCACAGACTGAGGACCAGAAATACAGACTCAGATACGAGCAGAGATGTTCAAACTCTTCACTAAGACATGTATGGAGCTCAGAATAGCGTATTGTGGTCATCAGTGTGCATCTGATTATAGAAGTTTTATCCTCATTGCAAAGTAAACCAATGCTACATGAACATGACAAATATTCACCTTTTTCCAGTGACTTGACGTTGCGGCTGGTCAGAGTGATGCGGATGCGGTGAATGGCGACCTCAGTCTCAACAGGTGCCTTGCCAGAGTCCTTGAATGCCTGCAGGAAAATACAATATAGACATTTGTACACGGTCAACAGAAACACGTGGTCGCATGTACGAGTTCACGTGGACTTCTGGACTGACTAGAGGTCTTTCAATAAAATTCCTCGCACAAGTTATTTAACATAGTATTGTGGTCAAGGGTTGAAACATCTTGCTAAACAGATCAATCGTCGCGCCATTGTAAGGTTGAACTGACACGGTAAAAGAAACGAGCTCGTGGTAATTTTAACTTTATTGTGATCCGTGTATTCAATCAATTAAAAAAGAAAAAAGTTCTCGAGCGAACATGTTTTCATGGTTTATATTTTGAGCGGCACTTTGGGAGAAGCAACATTAGCATTCAGGATAAGCTAATCGCTGCGCAACGTTTTAAGCAATATTACAAAAAAATCCAGTAAAACATTCTTCCAAAACATTGCCTGATCAATAGTAAATACAATTCTGAGAGACCACGCACCATTTTTGGTTATTCCTGACCGACTTATTCGGAAGAAATTCAAGCGAACAGCGGTGAGCCAGGAACAGACACAGCCAGCGTGGTTAGCTTGAGCGAAAAGGACGATGGGAGGATAGAGCGCCTGATATGAGCGCTTCATCCGGGTCCCTGCAGCTTCTTCTGTGGTGATTAAATACTGGTCGACAGCGACACGCAGGTTAATTATTGTAATGGCACTGTACTGAAACTTTCTTTGTTTCAGCAAGAAAATATTAAACTAAGCTACTTATAAAAACAATACGCCCTTATTTATTATTATTTACTTGTTTATTTTAATTTTTAGCATTTTGTTATCAATTATTAATTCATGAGAAAAACAACAGGTGCTAAAGATACTTTTAAATCAGAGTTCAAGCTGTAAATATGATGATTTTAAAGTACGTCTATGGTTTGTCTTCCTTACATGTTTTTGATACTCAATTGTGCCAATTTGCCCCAATTTCCTCGTGGAATAAGAACTACTATTTGTCAGTTAATATTTTGTCATCACATAGATCCTTTGGATTAAATAATCATACAATAATGACATTTCTTTTTGTAAAATTTCAAAACGAATTGTAATTTTTCTGCATATACAATTGAGTCTCAAGTTTATTTCACTCTTTCCACCTCATCTACATAATAGTAAATACGATTTCCCACCATGTTTAGGGGAGACTAAACAGGACCATTCAATCCCAAACGTGTTGATGCTGATTTTTTGGTGTTTTTTTTTTAGTTTTTTCTTTTTACCCATATTGATGCTTTTTAATATGTTTTCTTTTTCACCGTTTTTAATGTAGCCGTGACGTTTTTGGTTGTACATACCATTTTTTTCCCATTTTTTTTTAACATATTAAAGCCACTTTCCATTATTCTATTATAATTATTATTTTTATTATTTTTATTATTTGTATTATTCATATTATTATTATTATTATTTATATTATTCATATTATTGCATTTCCTTAAATTATATTGTATTCAAGTTATCTCTTTTGTCTCGTGACGTATACTTATTTTCTAGTTATGGGGGAGATGTTGTGTTTATGACTTGTGTATTTCCGTTTAAAAATGAACAAAAAGAAAAGTCTGAAAAATAAAAAAAATGCTGTCAAGTTAAACCCATCATAGGACAACTTCTGCTTCGACCTTTATTTTGAAAGGAGAAAACCACAAGCGAGATTCCTCTGACAAATAACGGAACGGGGTCGAGCCTGAAACTATTGTTTTCCTCCTGAACCTCAAAAGATGGAGGTGTCATGACTGCAGAACATGCTGCGGTGCTGGCGAACAGGAAGACGAGTCCGGGACACTAGACTTAGTTTCTCTGTTCTTCACTTCTTCAGTCCAAGAAGTGACAGAGCATAAAACTCTGAGAGTTCGAGGGAAAACTTCAATGGAGACTGGAGTGACTTCCAGGAGGCGGACATGAATTTCGGAGTCCCCGCTAACACGCTGCTGCTCCTCCGCGCCTGCGATGAGGGGGACTATGAAGCGGCCAGAGGGATCCTGGAGTCCGGGGCTTCCAGGGAGTCCGGCCGGCAGAGCAGGCTCCGGTCAGAAGCGGGCTCCGAGTGCACGTCCGCGGACATGTTCGCTCTGGTGCCGGTGGACTGCACGGACGAGGAAGGGAACACCGGTCTGCAGTTCGCTTCTGCGAGCGGTCATGAGAACCTGGTCCGGTTCTTGCTTCGAAAGGGGGCCTCGGTGGACAGTCACAACAACTACGGCTGGACGCCGCTGATGCAGGCGGCGAGGTGGGGCCCCTGACTTTCTGTCTCCTTATAGATACATTTATTTGGAATGGGAACTTACAGAAGTAAAAATTCATAATTATATATATAATTTTGAATTTTTACTTCTGTAAGTTGCCATTACAAATAAATGTATCTATATTTATATATATATTGTGTATATATCATATATCATATATATATATATATATATATAATTACTTATTTTTTTCTCCAAATGGTTCTAGTTATGGTGGAGATGTTGTGTTTATTTTTATTTATATATATATATATATATATATATATATATATATATATATATATTCAGGGAAAATTAAATAAATCGATTTTGTTTCATTATTTTAAATTAAGGGTTGTCAAAGCTGTCTGTTTCCTAGATTTAAATATGGGGTGAACAATTCAATTTCCTCAGGGGCCCCATTTTATTTGACTGTTTGTCAGGGATATCCTCGCTTTTAACACAAGAAATTCCCGTTTTGTTCTTTAAATGACTGCCAATAAAGTTTTTTGAATTCAAAAAAAGAATCCAAAAAAAAGGTCTAGCCTAACTTAATTTTTTTTAATATATATATATATCGGCTTAAATCCTTAAAATGGGCAATACATAGTCTCTTAATAAAAGATAAGGACAACAAAAAGAACTTGAAGAAAAACTTTCTCGTCATAATTTGAGTTTGACCAATAAGTAAACATTTCTACATGATCTTTGACCTCACCAGCGCCACTTAGATAACATCGTTTTCTTTTGTCACCAAAGTTCTTAATCCAACATCTTCTTAAATTAAAAAAGATTCCCTTTTATTATTTTTTTTCCCCATAAAAATATTCTTTATCTTAAACACACACCTTGCCAAAGAACTGGGATGTTGTGACAAAACATCTTTTCTATTAATGGTCTCAGGTTTGGTCACCTGACCGTGGCTCACCTCCTGCTGGAGAACGGCGCAGAGATCAACGGTCGTAACCGTCTGGGGGCGAGCGTCCTGACGATGGCCGCCCGCGGCGGACACACGCACGTGCTGAAGCTGCTTCTGGAGAGCGGCGCCTTCGTGGACGACTACGACCACCTGTCCGTCGCCGCCGATGCCATTTCAAACGGCAACACCAACAACAGCTGCAGGTTCGGTTCCTCGACGTCCCTCCTTTTTGAGGGTTCTAACCGCTTGACCTTACAACAGCGCCCCGGAGTTCGGGGGGGACGACGGCTGCGTGGCAGGCGGGATCCGGGACTTCATGGACATCACGGCGTTGATGGTGGCGTCTCAGCATGGAAACGAGGCGTCGGTGCGTCTTCTCCTGGAGTGGGGGTCCGACCTGAGATACTCCCAGAAGACCACGGGGTGGGGTCCGCTGATGCTCGCCACTCTCTGTGGGAAGGTAGGAGTCACGAGCGGGTATTGAAAAAGTTATAGAACCCGGTTTGGACTGTTCTTGTTCTGAAGGCGTCGGTGGCTCAGCAGCTGGTGGAGCGAGGAGCTGATCCGGACCAGCTCAACGTTCTGTCCAAGACGGCCTTTGAATTAGCCATGCAGCTGAAGCAGAGGGACATCAAGGCCTACCTGGACCCCATCACCACCGTCAGACCGCAGACAGGTACCACCTCAGTTCACCTTCACCACGACACTCTTTAATGGCTCATAGTTTTTCATGGTTTTATGATACATTTTTGCAAAGATTATTCTGATCTTTTTTCATATAAACTTTGAATACTTTGAACCTTGAATACATTTAAAAATCACTTAATTGCAACATATTTAAAATGTCCCATTTACTCAACAATTTACTACATAGATTCACAGATACAGAAAATACTACGGACTGTCATAGATTAATACTCTGCAGCCTCATGGAGTAATACTATGTTCCCTCACAGATTAATATTACGTAGCCTTGCGGAGTAATACTGCACATCTTCTCGGAGTAATACTTGGGAACCTTACAGATTAATACTGCAGAGCCTTGTGAAATAATACTAGATAGCCTCACATATACAGAAAATACTACGGACTGTCACAGATTAATATTCTGCAGCCTCATGCAGTAATACTTTGCTCCCTCACAGATTAATATTACGCAGCCTTGCGGAGTAATACTGCACATCTTGTCAGAGTAATACTTAGGAGACTCACAGATTAATACTTCTGAGCCTTGTGGAGTAATACTACATAGACTCACAGTTACAGTAAATACTACAGAGCCTTGCAGATGAATACTACTGGCCTTGTGGAATAATACTGGGCAGCCTTACATATAAATACTATTGAGACTTGCGGCGTAATGCTACACAGCCAAACAAATGAATACTACGCAGGTTCACGGAATAATACTACATAGCTTCATAGAGACAGTAAATACTAAGGAGCCTCACATATTATTTGACAGAGCCTCGAGGAGTAATACTACGCAGCTTAACAGTTTAATACTACGCAGCTTCTCGTAGTAATACTAAAGAGCCTCGCAGAGTAATACTACGCAGCCTAACAGTTTAATACTACGCAGCTTCTCGTAGTAATACTAAAGAGCCTCGCAGAGTAATACTACGCAGCCTAACAGTTTAATACTACGCAGCTTCTCATAGTAATTCTACAGAGCCTTGTGGAGTAATACTGCGCAGCCTAACAGTTTATTACTACACAGCTTCTCTGAGTAATACTACAGAGCCTCGTTGTAATACTGCCCCACAGAGTAATACTTATACATAGTCAAAAATGTATCCAACCCAATCCTCGGGTTACTTCATCTTCAGTATTTTACACCTACTATCAAAGTTAAAGACAGTTATCTCTCTAAGCAGAATACTTGTTGGTTTCAAGGGTCGTGACGTGACATCCTGCACGGGACCAATGATTTAATGTGTTGCTTGACAGTTTGAAAGAACGCTATGTTAGGATAAAAACAGTTTTCAAGAAGATTAGCAGAGTAGTGTAGCTGCTGACCATTTCTATTACTACAATTAACGGAGGTGTGAGAGTTCGACCACCATTGTGTTTCCTTGTGGAAGAGAAGGCTTCACCCTCTTTGATGTGTGTCACACCTGCAGTCATGCTGATCCACAACTATTGCGATCAATCCAGTTCTTGCAAACCCTCACGCTCAGATTTCCTCCTCAGATGATGAGAGAAGAAGACCAGATGTGTTCAGCGCTCTCAAACTAGGTTCGTGTTCACGTCATTGTCCAGGAATGTGGGTGAGAAGTGACCGACACCTGTCGCTGCAGGTAACTCCCAGCTCGTCAAGGAGATCCTGGAGGAAGACCCCACTCAGGTGAACACCTCCAACCAAGAGGGGGCGTCTCCCCTCATGATGGCGGCGGTGAGCGGCCAGTTGGAAGTGGTCCAGCTGATGGTGGAGAAGAACGCGGAGATCGACAAACAGGACGGCGTCCACGGCTGGACGGCTCTGATGCAGGCCACGTATCACGGGTGAGGAAGAGGAGGAAATACACACTTTAACTATAAATGCTAACATTTCTTTTGTGTTTTCTCACTAGAAACAAAGATATCGTCAAGTATCTGTTGGGTCAGGGCGCGGATGTCAACCTCAGAGCCAAGAACGGTTACACCGCCTTTGATCTGGTCATGCTGCTCAACGACCCAGGTGAGATGTTGTCTCTTATTAAGTAGCGTACTACGGAACAGTGCTTCCAGCGATCACATGACCAGTCTCAAAATGCACAGCAACAGTTTAAGCTCCTATCATATATGACAATACAGCGAAAAAAACATTAGCACCGGCAAAACCCAACAGATTTTGTGTAATACAAAACATAAGTTCAAGAAAATTAAATTATTTTTAAATTTGTAGACTTTTGAATTTAACATAAAATCATCAATAAATCGACTAGGTACTCTTATGGTATTGTATGGTATTATACAAACATTTTTATCTTTAATTTAAAAAGGCTACGAATAAGAAAAAAATTAGAAATTGAATTTTATTTTGACAGTGTTTCGATTCAAAAAATAAAATCAATTACTAATAAACTAAAACAAAAAACACCTTTAATATAGATATGACTGATTTCAAATAAAATAATTAAAACTTACGACATTTGAATGTGAAATTAAACTATTCATTATTCTGATGGCACTGATCTACTTCCAAATTTTAGGCCAGTAGGGATTACTTGTTATTTAAAATATTTAAAATGTATTATCTCCGTTTGCTTATTCATGTAAATTTAGAGCGATCACCATGTTGTAGTAAAATATGAATGAAAGCAAATAATTTATCTTGAAAAAAGGGGAAAAATAAATTACCACGTTATATAAGGTAAGGTAAGGTAACACTTTATTGATCCCTCAGGAGGTCTCCTTCGGGAAATTGTTTGTATATCAGGGGTCAAGGTGACCCGAAGGCCCGAAAACAAATGTAAATGCTTTAATTTCATATGTTTTTGGGCCATCGGGTCACCTTGACCCCTGAGATAACACAAGGGTTAAAAAGCTCTTAGGAAACTTTACATCCAATTAATCAAGTTTTTCCTCCTATATATATATATTTTGAACCTCCTATGTGTTCACTTTATCATCTTTTCTTATCCCCTACTTCCGGTCAGATACGGAGCTGGTACGGTTGTTAGCATCTGTGTGTATGCAAGTGGACAAGGACAAGTCCAAACAGCGGGGCAGGACGCCGCTCGCCCACCCTAAGAGCAGGAACTCACCGAGCAGCGTTCCGGTGCCGCCTGACGATAAAGGCGGTCTGAAGGTGAATTATCATTTTTTCCCTCAGCATCCTTTAACTCGTCATCTCTGGACGTCCTTCTCTGTCCGCAGTCCTGGTGGAGTCGGATGTCGAATCGTTTCCGCCGCCTCAAGCTGACTCACACTCTGAGGCACGGCCTCTCCTCCAATCGTCTGGCTCCGTTCCCGGACGACCCCGACCCGTCGCTGGATGCCACGATGAAGGCCAACCTGAAGAACGCCGGCGGCTCGGCGGGGCCATCGACCCCCGTCCTGGGCGGCAGCGAGGTCGGCGGAGTGTGGGCGGTGAAGAGCAAAGATCCTCTGTGTGAGCCTTACGAGAAAATACACTTTTAAATTGAATCGATCAGAACAACATTTTATAAATCAAACATTTTTGCAGGTAGAACATCGTCTGAAAAAGAAGACTTTCTCATCACGACTATGGTAGGAAGACTTTCAGAGTCATTCTGCGAAAACCTGTTCGTTTACGGTCTACTAGCACTAGGACATGTTGCTTTTACAAATACTCCGTTTCTTTGAGTGCCAGCTGAGTACTCAAACATTTGCAGGAGCCAAGGTCTAACGTAGATTAGTTACCAAACAATTTGATAGTCTCTTTTTCATAGTTAACCAAAAAAGATAATTATACCATTAATACATGATAAATGATTGTTTTTTTTTCCAACTTTAATGTTTAGTACACATTAGGTTAAATGTATACTTGCTAACTTGCTATATGATAACATTTCTACCCTCAGTCATTCTTAAGTGACATTCTAAAGAAACGTATTTGTTTTTTTAACCTACAGGTAAAGCGAAGTACACATTAGGTTAAACGCTATTCTTGCTAGCTTAGCTAGAAGATAACAGTGCTATCATGTATTCTGAGGTGAAACTTGATAGAAATGTTTTTTGTTTGTTTAAAAGTTGTACTGAAGGACACGTTAAACTGAATGTTATATTTAGACGAATCTAAGCTTCATTCATTCTGAGATACAATTTACCAGCCTGTGACACTCAATAGATGTATATACGCATATATATATATATAATGTATTTTTTAACTGTAATGTAAAGCTTGCTATCTTAGCTAGACGAGTGCTAGCTTTGGTCATTTTAAGATGAAACCTTACACAGAAAAGATAGAATTTATGTTTGTTTTTTTAAACGTTAATGATAAAATTATTCAAATAAATGCTTAAGTTGCTAGCTTAGCTTGACAATAAAATGTGATGAGTCATTCTGAGAATAAATAAACAGTTACACACTTTTGTATGTTGTTGATAAGGTTCTAAATTCTCTGAATTGAATATCAAACTTATTATTTATAATATGGACTTCAGAATTCATATTTATCACCAGGAACACATCAAATGCTTTAAAGTAAATAAATATTATGAAATAGAGTTGATAATAGAGTTTATTCCTGGACCAGCTTCGAAGCGGCGCCCCTCTGACACGCCTGCCCAACGACAAACTGAAAGCTGTGATCCCTCCTTTCCTGCCGCCCTCCAACTTCGAGCCGTGGAACTCTGACCGCTCGCGCCTCCTCAGGGAGGGCAAGAGCGAGGCGCCCCGGCTGCCCATGCCGCCCCAGAGGAAGCTCAACAGCAGCGGCAACTCTGACATCGTGAGTGTCTCGTGTTCATAAACGTGTGACTGAAAATAATGACGTTTCTTTTATTCACAAAAAGACGTCCATCAGTCGTGTGGTGAGCAGATCCATCAAGTTCCCCAGCATCACCAAGGGCCCTAATTCCACATCCCCCTCCAACTCCGGACACTACCACTCGCCTCACTCCTCCGGGGGCTCGAACGGAGTGGCGGGTGTCAATCGGGAATCTCACAACCGCTCAGGTTCTTATCGAACACAGTGAAAAGGAACCGTCATGACTGGTGAATTCACAGTTCCTTTGTCGCCCGCCAGGTGGCAGTGCAGACAGCGTTCTCTCCCAGATCGCAGCCCAAAGAAAGCGAGCAGCAGGTCTGATGGACGTGAAGACCCCCGACAAGCAGACGAGCCAGACTCCGAGCACGGCTCCCAGCCTGCAGCCTCCTGACGTCAGCCTCCCTGACATCCAGGCCAAGAGGGTTCGTGTCTTCTATTACCTTTGAACCTTGAACCCCTATCCTATATATTACATGTAAAAATAAACACATTAATAGTAAGTAAGTAAAGGTTATTTGTAAAGCGCCTTTAATCTAATCATTTAAAGTGAATGATGGATAATAATGTTCATTATGCCACTTGTTTCATTCCTTATGAAAACGTATTTTAGTTATACTCTTATATACATCATACAGAATAAACTAAATTATTAAAAATAAATAAAAAAACAACCTGTCGTCAGTGCCAGAACATTTGAGATACTGTCTACCAAATTATCACAAATGCACACAAATTTACCGCAAAGAAAAAATAAATATATATATATTTATATATATATATATTTTTTAATTTATTTAATTTATTTATTTATTTTTTTATATATATTTTTTTTATTTTAAGTTTTACTTAACTAATTAACTAACTAATAAATAAAGAAAAATAATATTAACAAAAAAAAACAGCGAACCAGCGAAACTTCTGAGCTAATCAGACCAAGTTTATAATCAGAACGTGAATCAACGAAATATACACTGAAAAAGAGAAAAGAAAATCAGACTCTAGCGAATCACAATAAGACTTAAGAAGAATACAACACTTAAAATGAAATTAAAACATGTTGAAATAAATTATTCTTAGGGAAAATTCAAGAACCTATTTTCAAAAACGTACTAGAGCAAATACAACCTTGCTACTGCTAATAATTGAGAGAATTAAAGATGTGTATTTGTATCATCAGCCTCTCTTAACTACACTGAACATGTCGCTGTTATGTATCTCAGAAGTTGGACATTAAGAAACGACCTCCGTCCGGCAACTCCTCGACCTCCAAGAGCACGTCGCCCACCCTCACGCCCTCGCCCTCGCCCACACCCAAGCCCCCCGCGGTGCCGGGAGACTCTCTCTCCTCGGCGTCTTCGCATCCTCGCTCCAAGAGCAGCGGCGGCTCCAGCAGCGGGACCATCACGGACGAAGGTAAGAAAAAACATCCGACAAAAACTACAAACCGAAACTTTTCTTTCATCCATTTAACGCTCCCCAGATGAACTCTCCGGTATTCTGAAGAAACTCTCCCTGGAGAAGTACCAGCCCATTTTTGAGGAGCAGGAGGTAAAATACACTAAAATGTTGAAGATTTAAAGTATTTCCTCCACTGATCACTGACTTCTTAGGTTGACATGGAAGCTTTCCTCACGTTGACCGACGGAGACCTGCGAGAGCTGGGCATCAAGACCGATGGACCCAGACAACAAATCCTCGCTGCCATATCGGAGCTCAACGCCGGCAAGGTGTGTCAAAAGACCCCCCGAACCCCATCGCCCGGTTGATCAGAAGTTTTTATTTTAAACCTTTAAATCTGACCGACTCAGGGCAGAGAGCGACAGATTCTTCAGGAGACGATTCACAATTTCCAGTCGTCATTCGGGAGCAGCGCCAGTAACTCTCGCCAACAGGGGCCACAACCACGCTGTGAGTATTTCGAAGCAAGAGTAGACGATAATGCTTCGGTAGATTTCAGGTCCGGGGCGTTTCAATTCCCATATTAATATTAAGCAGACTCGCCCCGGCAACCAGCAGAGACAGGAAATGAGTGTGCCCCGACCAGAATGTTGGACTTACAGCTTGTGTTTTTATTACTTTTTGTTCCGCAAAAGTGAAATTATTTTTTTCTTTGACATTTCCCATCACAGTAGGATCTTCTTCATGTCCTCATTTAACACGTCCATGACCCTTATTGTTTGACATCATTTCCCGGGTAAAATATATTAACTCAATATGTCCCCAAACTTCTCCATGTGGTCTATGATATGAGCTTCTAACAATCTTCTCTTCTCTAGCCTGCAATAAAAACCTGAGCATCTTCTACTCTGACTCTTCTAACTCTGCTTCTCGTCCTTCTCTAAGAATGTCTGACCCACTGATTCTGAACCACAGTTTGACAAAGGCCTTATTTTCACAGTCGAGCCTTCACTGCTGTAAATCATCCATCATGACAGGTCTCACGTCTGTCATCCAGCTTTTCTTTGCACTCCAGCTGCTACTCACTCTTTCTACCTTGCCTGCACTCTCTTCTTCGCCTCCATTGATCGTTAAGTGTTTAAAATACCTAAGACCCAGATATTTACATGCTGAAATATAAAAAAAAAAGTCATGGTGTGTCCCCCTTAAAATTGTATAAATATACTGTACATCAGAGTGACTTTATGGTTAAGAGAAATAAAACATAAAAGGAGAAAAATCTTCATATTTTTGAGGGGAAAAAACTATTAAAAGAAAAATAGTAGGTGATTAAACCTGTATTTGTAAAAATGAATACCACCTTGGCATATAAAGTCAAAACCAACAAGTAATGCAACACATTTCTCACGTCTTTTACTCACATTTATGTCAAATAAAAAAACAAGATTTTTGTTTTTACTGCCTCAGCACCGACCAACTGGATGAGACACCAGGTTCGCACCAACACCAACAAGAGATGACCAGCAGGAATGGAAGTCGCCTCGAACCGACTAAAGCAAATCATCCTTCGCTCTTATGGACCTATGAGGAGAGACTGTGGGAGTGAAGGAGACAAAGCAAAGACACTACTCGGTACAGGAGGTTTGGACTCATGACTGGATCTACACTTCCTTTATTGGAAATATGTGAAGTATCTCAATACTTCATTTCCCTTTTAAGCCAAAGAACAATGTATGAGACAACACTCACTCATGTGCTGTGAATTCTAACCTTCAGACCGGATGTCCACTGGATGCACTGCAGTTGTGTTCTTGTGCTGCCACAGATATAAATATGCAACTTATAATCCACCGGCTGTGATTGTACAATTAAATCAAACAATATTTTACTTTAAAGTGTAAAATCAAATCATTATGATTTCTGTTTTTGTGGCAAGAGCATGAATCCTAAGGAATATTAAAGCATCCAATTACCTTTCAAAATGAAGTAAACTTCCGGAAACAATCGCATGTCATTGATCTTATTAACCAATCAAAAACTTATACAAGTAACAAGTGTAGCATTTTAATATATTTAAAACGCACTTTCATCACTTGGATAAACAGTACCACCCGCAGGCGAATTACTGTATTGCAACCGTGTGGCTAATTTGCCAAATCGCGTTTAATTATAATTCTTTATCAATTAAAATATAAAAGTTAAGTAAAAAAAAAAGACACTTAAAAATACTTTTTACTTTAGTCAAAAGAAAAACTCCCCCCAGAAAGCATTTAAAAACTTTTTTACTGTAATAATAATAATAAAAAAACGACGTGCAAATCTATTTACGTTTTTATTGGGAAAAACAACATTATCACTTAAATAATAAAAAAACACTTAAGAACTTTTTGGTAATAAAATAAAAGTTTGAATTGTAATGTAACCCAAACACAAAATATGACTTCTGTGAAAGGAAAAAAACGTTCCAAAAAAGTGTAAAACACCTTTTTAATTATTATTTTTTAAATTTTCATTGAAGCAACTTTTTTTTAATAATTAAATATTTAAAAAAACAAATCTACCTCACCTTAATTATAAGTGCTCACTATACTTAACCGAGTTGCAAGCTGTGGAAATGAGATAAGGTGGCAGCACTAAAATAAAAAAAATGCATACAGTAGACATTAGACTTAAGGTTGGACAATAAATTATTTTTTAGGAAGGTGGCTGGACTGCACCCAAAAAAACCCCATAAATAAAAAAATAATCCTGAAAAAGATGAGGATGTTTAGCTGTAAAGACTTCACAATCACAAGGGACATGGAGAAAAGGGACATTGTTCATGTTTTGTAAACGTGTAATTACTGTTGAAAACTGTAATAGTATCGAATAAATGGTTAATTATTAAACAATGGGCCATGTTTACTTTTTAAATCTCAGGAGTTTGCGAGTCAGGGGGTCATTTTATGAGCAGAATGACTTAAGTGCATCGAGCAAGAGTTTCCAAAGGTTCTGTTTAAACAGTTCCCCTGTAATTCAGTATTAAATAGTTTGTTCATGTGTTTCCCAGATTCTTCTAGATCGATGTCTATCATTGAGAGTAGAATCAGTGACAGCATAGTCGTGGATGCTGCTCCTCAAACACACGCACGATGATCTCACAACATCTTTGTGCCATTTAAAACCACTCAACGACAAGTGGAATCATTTAACCGTTCCCGGGGAATCGGAACACATCCTTCAGTCACGAGAGTCGGCTTGAAATACTTGGAAGAGCTTCGTCTAAAATTAAAGACAAATTTAGAATGCAGTACCATTCTGACCACAAGGGGTCAGTCGACCTCTGTTGTGAGCGTATTAGCTGCGCTCACTTCCTGCTGGGATCATCTCCACAGAAGCTTCTGCTCTGTTGTGTGTTTGTTTATAGCCAGAGGAGATTTATTCATCAATTATAGCAACCACAACAAACTGATCATGTGTTTGTTTAACTCTTGACAAGAAGCTGAAGAAGTGCTGGCAGCGGGTTGATGTTGTGGTCAGACCTAGTACAGGTTTTCTCCTGCTTGCTCAGGGTCCATCGCTTCAATATAGAAGCTGAAGAACTACATTAAAATAACAAAATATAATATATAATTCAGTGAAGGTTTAAAGCACTGGTGAGCTACTCCAAGGGAACCATGTGAGAAAAGCGCTATATAAATAAATATTACTTACTTACTTACTTACTTACCTTCAGTTTGTTACACACTTCTGTAAACGTCTATTTTATTTATAAATGTAATATTTAAATTATGGTTAATAAAATATATTCCTTTATAAACTAATTTGTCATTAATTACAGACGAAAACAAATAGAATGTTAAATATAAGAGAGTTATTGTATGGAAACTATTATTTGAACCACAAGCACTTTTCTTTATAAAATGATATAAAAATAAATATGAATTAAAAATGTTGTATTACTCTAAATCTACCAAAATACCAAGCAAAAAATTAAATAAAATGTAACTATATATATATATATATATATATATATATATATATATATATAATGCCGCAAATGAAGTGACTCCAGACCCATTCAATATTAATATCATTATTAAATATAAATTTAAATACATATAACAACTGTATAAAACTATATCTAAATTTCTGACATAGATAAACAGGTAATGGGAACAAAAACCAAAAGGGAAAAAATAAAGAAAATCATCCTTAGATTAATTAATTTTTGGAAAATGAAAATTTCAAATGAAGAAAAAAGGGGAACAATATGAATAGAAATGCTGTGAGCTCTTAAAAATATTAGTGTTTTTATTTGTTTATTGTGACCTCACGAGGGCCACATAAATACATTCGCTGTTCTAAAGATATTAAAACTACATGCAACAAGTGAGATAATGTTTCTGTTCATCCATTTGAAGTGAATCTGGATTTGATTCTGACTATAACAGGTTCAGACACTTGGCCTCGTCGCAAACAAAACTGGACCCTGATCTTTCTCCTGCCTCACATCATCTCATAAATGTATTTTACCGGCAGAACCAAAGAGTCTGAACATCATGTCTTGACTGTGGACCTGAACCGTGAGCCGCCGACAGGCAGGCGACAGTCTTCGGCGCACTTTAATGAAAAGCATCACTCAGCTGTTCTCTTGGCGGCTCAGATGTTTGAGTGATGGAGGCGAATACATTTGGAACATATTAACAAGGCAGTGGCACGCAGGCTGCAAATGAAGTGACTCGTTCAATTTCCTCCGAATAGTTTTTCGCTCACAAAACGTTTTGATTGGATCAAATGACATTTAATAATGTAGCCGTCAGCGTCGGGAAAACAAGATCAGCGCTCAGAACATCATTGTGGTTCGGAATGACAAGGAAGTCTCCATTGAGCCCGAAGGTTAAAAACAAAAACACATCATCTTAATGCTCTTCTCTGAGGTAAAAAGAGCTGAGCCAGCGGCGCCGGGTCCGTGCCAGTAAAGGCCTCGTTCAAGATCTAATTTTCAGAAAAGTTCTCCTGGCGGTGCCAGCTTTCCTATACCTTCCTCAGAGAACACTGTTTCTCTCTGCAGACGAGAGACTGACAGCACAGGTTACAAACATGTACTTAACTGCTGACTAAGGTCTTAAATAAAAGGTAACATTTATCCGAAAACATGCTAATGACAATCACAGGTTTTTCAGCCAGCTGTGACGGAGGTAAATCAAACATTCTTCAGCCAGAGTGAAGATTTATTCTCTCCATCTGGTCATATAAACCTATTCTGATCCGACCTGGGCAGAGTGAGGCCTTGTTTTTATTCATGCAGCCTCTATGTATGAATGAAATCATTATATAGAAATGTTTCCATTATCTAGTGCAATTATCTCACAAATATCTATTTTTTTCTTTTCACCCATTTTGTGTCTCTTTCTTTGCCCACTGGTTATAACAATGTAATTTTATTTCTAGTTCCTCCTACTTTTCTGCTCATATTTACCACTGATTTGTCTTTATATTGATTACAATCCCATTTCCTACCAAATAATGCCAACAAATAACTGATCTAATTAAATAACAGGTCACTTGTGGAATGATTGGAGAGTGATATTACCTAGTAAGTGATAGTAAGTCTACCTGTTATATGGCGGGAAAAAAATTAATTAATAATACAACATCGAAACAGTCTTGTTACAGACCATTGAATTACTTTAGTTTTAGATCATTATTTCAACGATCTCTGAAACTACCCTGAACTGTAGATTGTCATCAAAATTGAGTCAGTTTTTATCCACGGTTCCATTAAGCTGCAGCTTTTAAACAACTTCAGTCATAACTATCTTTGAGTTTGCGCTGGAATAAACTCCCCAAAGCCTTCAGAATGATGTATATCTCTACATGTTATGAAAGTCCAGCCAAACCCTCATTCCAAACATTTCTTTTTGTGTTTCACTCTTCTCTTCAACGGATTCTTTCTGATCTTATTTTTCAACTCTTTTTCCCAGGACTTTAACTAACGTTAGTCTAGATTTGGAATTTCAATTTTTTTTGTTTAAAGAAAAATGGGCATTATTTAAATCTAATACAACTGTGATGAAGTTACATCATTAGTTATTTTTTTAATAGTATTTTTGAACACCCTTGAAAGGACACTTTTTAATTAAATAGGGCAAAATATGGTGGGATTTCTCCAACTTCCAAATACATATGGATCTGGATCAAGACTTCCGTTTTCAGTGATGCACAAGAACAGAATAAATAAATAAAAGTAGTGTTGAAAATGTTTAATATAATGTAAATCAGTACAATAAAATAATGAAATAATATTAATAATTAATTTCAATAATTTATTTTTGTGCATTTTTCTTCTCATAAAGGTCACATTCTTTTTAATCAATTGATCCATTTGAAGAAAATGATTTTATGTTAAAGCAACATTGTGTAGCACTGATGTGTGGACACAAATGTGGGGCACATTGTATGATTTAACATCAAAATCCATCACACATTCAAAGTCCCAGTTAAATATTGATCAAACGGTTTAATTGTCACTTTATTCCTCAGAACATTGGAGTCTAAAATGAATGTGGCGACAGTTTCCTGTAATTACTGAAGGCTAATTTTAACATGAAGCTGGACTGTGGTGAGTTACATCAATTGTCCTCCCTCCACTGACTCTGACTCATAACACGACAGAAGCTCTGGGTTTTTAAACTCCCTTCTTTTATGAGCACCAACTCTTCTGGGTTTGAGAAGATTCCAGATTCATTTTGATATTTATGATCTCGGCTCCAAATCTGGCTTTTGACCGGTGAACAGTGCGATCTTCTTAGGTTACAATTTGGGTGGAATAAAACTTGGATTTCACACAATATCATGGAAAAATCTGTAAACTTTCAAAACATAGCTGGCCTGAAAATAATTATTTTTGCAAAATACAAGCATTTATTTATCTAAAATGGTGACATTTGCTCTTTGAAAGTATTTCCACAGAGTTTGACATTTCTGCCAGTATTATTTTGGGGCTACAATGTGTGTGGTTATGCCTTGTGGGTCCAGTTGGCGACGAATGCATCCGTTCAAATGTCAATTTCTTAATGTTTAACAAGTGTTTTAATCGAGGCACAAAACAAAACTTTTGTTGTCTTTCTGTTTGGTTACTACCATTAAGTATAGTTAACAATCCTCAGTCGCCATATTGACCTAGAGAGGAGACCATTTTGATGTATTTTAAATCGGAATTTTTACATCTTGCACACTGTGGACCAGACGTACATCTGACGTACTTAAGGTCAGCTTATAGTAATTTACATTGCTCCAGAATCTGCCTTAACCTTTTAATACCAGAGCCTTTGTCTATTTTCTACTGTTTTGTATTTATCCAGGGATTTAAGCCCGTAATGTTGTGATGAATCTACCCGATGTCGCAGCACTAAAAGTAGACGGCAGGTCAAAGAATACGGTCCTCAGACGCAGATGCAGGGTCTCAGGCGGTGAACTTGGGTTGTAGCTCCACAGAGTGTGTGTAATGCGTGATCTCTCACCCTCTTAATCGGACGCAGGGATTGCAGGATTGCAATTTGTTTTTCAGGGCTTTCAGAGCGCTCTGATGTGCTCCATTTTCTATTTCGGGACGTCAGTACCTCCTCGCACATCCGTCCGAGTTGTGACACTTGTTTAATCGCCACGTGGGCCGATCCAGCTCGCGAGCAAGAGCGTCCAAACAAACAGCTGCTGCCTCATTTCACAATTCCATTCCACTATCAACATCCATCCTTCGCACCAGCGCGTCATCTCGCTCTGAGCGGCGTCCTGGCTGTCGCCGCGACGACATCCGCTCGCCTCTCGGCGCGTCATCGACCAGCACAGATGAAACGCTCAGATTTGAGGCAGATTACAGTGTTTGGCGCCAGCGCAGTGGGAGGAAAACCTCAATCTGACCCCTGGTTCTGACCAAAAACTGACCTGACCAAATCCAAAATGTCAACAAAAGATTATCCCCCTCAGAGTCCCAACACACAATTTTCTCCCTCAACCCGATTGACACAGCTTTTAAAAGCGATGGAGGGACCATGACGGCGGAGCACGACTTCTATTCCTATAATGAAAAAAACAGTGATTTTATTTTGACGAGCTGGAGTGTGAACTCATTATCCACTGACCCAGTGACCCCACAGTGTGTGCCGGCGTCCAAAAACTGCATGTTACGTTTCCACTGCAGCTGTCCTGCACAATAATACCAACTCACGTTCATTATATTCAAGCTAATTATGTTTTTTTTTGCTTCTTGACCCTCCTGATGTGTATAAGTCTACCGAAAAAATGAGTTCATTCCCCGTACGTGTAGTCGTTCTTGAATAACGTGGTGTGACGAAATGCTCAAAATGTAATGTTTTAATCCTTAATGTTAAAATAAAGTAAATGGTGACATATAATATTAGTAAATCAGACTAAACACATAAGTAATCATAGTAATCAAACACATTTAAATAAAAATATTCTGCTTGATTATACTAATCATATCCTACTCCATGTATTTAATAGTAATGTTTTTTTTTTAAATAAAATTTGAATGTATCAATATTATCAGTTTTATATGATGAAAACAAAAACAGCTCTTCAGTTACAAATGGATATACCCTTGTATGTTCACAAAACTACATTAAAAAAAAGTATTAGCTTAGCAGTACAAAAAAACAATATTTAACACTAAGAAACTTCACTCAATCGCTTGTATATATTTTTAATTCTCCTTATTTTACTTTTTTGTATGTTAAGATGGTTTAGTTATGATTTAATAAAAATAACGTTTAGCTTTTAAAAACTACTCAAATGTACAATCATGATAAAAAATACTTCATAGCATATAGTTTTCTTCAGTCTCTTGTTGTTTTTAATGGCTGGTACAACTAAAGGCACATTTATTTGGACAAATATAAGTAAGTAAGTAATATTTATTTATATAGCGCTTTTCAAAAAGTTATATATCTAGACATTTCCATGTTTACGAAAACAGTGCTTTTATGCATTCCGTATTTTCTTTTCTAGAGACATGATATACAGAGATATAACTTGTTTGATCTGATCATTCTTCTGACTGTATATCAGCCGCTTATTAGCCAGATATGAATGATTATTAATTAACTATTATATATATTATATCAGCGAATATATTCCACCAAGTATTAAGAAACTAAGGAAGTTATAACCATATTAGTGGTTTACATGTGTTCCGCTCAATGAAGGTGTAAGAAATGGTTTCTAATAAAACATGTTTTTATGACAATTCTCCTTTCTCCCCTGTGTAGCTGGGATCACCTTGTAGTAAAATACAAATGGTGTTAAATACTCTGTATTTAATAAAAATCAAAGACATTTCTTTTGTAAATTTCTGGACAAAATCATTGCATAATATTGCACTTGTGTACTTAAAACTATATTTGTTTTCATATTTACACATTTAATTAAAAATTCTTTTGATGTCTATTAATATTTCTGTGCAGACAATTTCAGTTAAAGTCAGATATAATTACTTTCAGAAGTCTTGGCAAATGTGCTGAATGAGTTTTTCATTCTGGGTTTGTGTACTTTAGGCTTTTTCCGTGTTAGTTTTAGGTGTATACAACACAACTGGATTCCAATTCCTATTCATGTCCGTGAACGAGTCCGCTAGCTGGTCTACGGGAAAAGAATCACTTGACTACTCTAAAGAATGACATCGCGGAGGATTTCCTCAAGGACCTTTATGAACGTCACGTAGACTGGAGCGAGTGTCTTCGGAGCTTCTATCCATTATTGATGTGCATTAGAATCAAGATTCTGCCGGTGACATCTCAATCGATGAGAGCCACCACCACCTGGCAGATGGGTCTCAGTGAGCGCCGGACTCATTATTTTTTGGAAACCCACCATACACACAGTGGAACACACACGGCGTTGCGTGAGAAGGTCTGCCCCCGCAGAGCTCTAAGCCACAGCTAATCTGGAAGGCAGCTTGGATGGTGTTGCCGGTGGATTTGCATTGATACCAGAAGCATCCCTCTAGCTTTAATGTCCGCTGACAGCGTTAACAGGACCTTTGGACCTCCTCGGAGCTCCGGCTCCACCTGTCACAACAAACGACGACGACGACGACGGGGCCGCCCCGAGGAACAACCGGGATTTCAACCTGTAGACAGATCCGTGGACCACCACCACCACCGCCACCGCCTCCACACCGTTGCATACCAAAAGCTGTAAAAACATCTTTTCGGCAGCTTTTCGTGTTTCAAACTGTGTGTTGGTTCTCACATTACAGCGCAGCAGTGGTGATTTAGCAGCGATTTACTCGGCGCTCAGCACGCTGCCAACAGGCCCCTTTGAAGGTTTCATTAGCTCCAGATTAAAGTTGGGAGTTACACAAACATTTCTTGGAGCATTAGCAAGACTTAGTGAAGTCAAAGTGCCACATCGTTCCCCCCACGTGATTTGACCTGCTATCTTGGTCCATATATCTCTGTATAACTGGATTAACCAATGATCCAATCAGGTCATATTAGCTCCTCCTCTTCATCCTTCACCCCATTTTCTGCCCCATTGTTTTCACTCTCGGGAAAGGATTTGTGACTCTCAGGTGTGCTCGCGCTAACAGGTTTAGAGATCACGACTCGCTGGCATCGAGTTGAGCGTCAGGAACCGCTTAACCGTCAACATCTTGTTTCGGTTTTCCCAGGAATCGCCGGCGAACACACTCTCCTAGAAAGAATGTGCCCACTCAAGACACTCGTGGAATGTTTATGAAGTACACACATTAGACAGCTAGGGGGCAGACTAGTAAATAAATAAATGTAGTTAAGGTAACTTGGCAATATTAATTTAGATACAAATATAGAATACCTAAGTCGTTTATTGTCAAGAGGGAGTCTAGCTTTAATATAAAGTGACTCTATTGTGAGTATAGAAGGAATGATATAAAGCTCCTTCCTACTATCTCTAAAGACAGTTATGTGCATAAAATATTAATTTAGATACAAAGAAAACAAATATAGAATACCTAAATAGTTTCTTGTCAAGAGGGAGTCTAGCTTTGACATAAAGTGACTCTATTGTGAATATAAAATGAATGATATAAAGCTCCTTCCTACTATCTCTAAAGACAGTTCTGTGCATAAAATATTCATTTAGATACAAAGAAAACAAATATAGAATACCTAAGTAGTTTATTGTCAAGATGGAGTCTAGCTTTAACATAAAGTGACTCTATTGTGAGTATAAAAGTAATGACATAAAGCTCCCTCCTACTATCTTTAAAGTATTTTCTAAAATAAAATATTCATTTATTTTATGTCCAGTCCCATGAGGTTAAATGTAATATTAGTTAACTAGGACAAAGACTCACCTTCAGCACTTATTTTCCTACATGATCCATACTTAAAACTGGATAATAAGGCATCATGTTGTCTCGTAACAATATATATCAACAAATATAGTTTAGTAAAGTCCGAGTAGGAAAAGCTATGATCAGTAGTGCTCTTATTTTGAAGGCGCGCACACACACAGTCCGTGGTTAAGCACATACTTTTAAGCGTTTAAATTGGAATTTCCAACAAAAGAAAACAAGATTCCGAGCATGTGGTTGAACCATTATTATCTTATGTTTCTTCGTCGGTTTTATATATTAAAAAAAAGTACGTTCCCGCCACATTCACAGTGAAAATTCGCTTCCGGTCGAGCCCCTACTTATGGAGGAAACACGGCGGGTTTTGTGGCGATCAGAAAGGCGTCGGTCCTCGGCGTGTTTTCGGGGGGAATCCTCCGTGGTTTTGTGCGCGATCGGTGGAGCTGCCTCGGTGGGAACCAGAGAGATGCCCTTCGCGTGTGATCCCTCCTCCCGCGCTGGTCCTCGGGTCGGGCTGGGCTGCTGCTGCCTTCACGGCGCCTCGTTTCTTTTAAAACAGCCTAAATCCACCAATACATTTCTCTTTAAAAACAAGTCTAAAAATTAAATAAATAAATGTGGGAATATTTCAATTATTTTTAGGTTAATTTTAAGTAACTTCGCTCGCTTTTAAATGATATATCTTAGATACAACGCTATTATGTTTATAACAATAATTATTACATTTAAATTCAATGCTAAACAAATGCTTGTCGTTGACGAAATAAGTCAAGAATCATAAGCTTTATTATTAAATTAAGGCTTAAATCGGAGGCAAAAGCGGGGATTCCGATACGAGCGAGAGTCCATGAAGGCGGCGTGAGCCTCGTGTGTTTGTGTATATGCGTGTTAAGTGTGTGTGTGTGTGTGTGTGTGTGTGTGTGTGCGCTGCTCCGTGTTTGCGAGGCACAGAGTTGCGTGCGAAGAGCTCGACATGTCATTCAGTGGAATCCGCCACCTGAAACGCGAGGAAGTGAAGGCAACTCATTTGAGTATAAAGCATCAGCAGCACAACATCTGCCCTGAGCGTCGCCGGGCCGATGAAACGCATCCTGCAGCCTTTATTTCATTTTGACAGGATTTATTATTGGGGCTTTTTTTCTTCTTCTTCATCCCGCGTGGACGCTCGTGGAGACGCATCTTTTTTTTTTTTTCTTTTTTTTTACCCCCCCTACCCCCCACAATTTTATTTCTTATTTCTGCATTTAATGTGATCCAACAAACGACACTATACTGGAATTAACCGCCACCCACAGGACGACAGGGTAAGTCTTCAATATTTCAATTTCAATATTTGTTATATGCATTTAAAAATAATGCAATTTATTCTTAATAAAATAAACATTACATCAATATGGGTTGTTCTTCCTACCTACAAATAATACTTTCATGCCCCTAAGACGAGCATGTTTTTGTTGGTTTGTTCCACGCGTGGAAAAGTTTGTGTGTCTTGTCCACAGAGCACCTGTTACCTCCACGGAGCGCAGGATCATGATTCCTCCTGGAGACTGCATGTATGCGGGCAGGAAGAGGAGGAAGCCCATCCAGAAACAGTTAAGAAACCATGTGTACTTGTGTTTAATGTTGACTCTACTGTTGCACCTGTAAACACAAACACAGAGAAGCAAACAAATATGTCGTTTTTATTTATTTTTTACCTTTACATGTATTGAACAAACCATTATCCAACCACTATCTATTAAACACACTTTTTTTTGTTTAAAAAAAACAGAATTTGAAATGTTTTGATTGTCATTTAAATTGCCTGTATATATATATATATATATCTTTTGCATCTGTAGGCTTTCACAACATTTTTAAATGCATTCTTGTCGTAACTTAAAATTGAATTAATAAATCACATTTGATAAAGATAAATGAACATGTCATCAAGTTTTTTATGCAGTATGTGGCTCTGCTGTTGGCCTAAAACTGTACTCAACAGCGTTTGAACCCGAGCAGATCTGAAGATTTAAAAGTTTTATCCTTTAATAATTATTGACTCTTTATTTCTTGATCTGTTTTTATTTTTTAATTTGTTTCTGTAAGTGAATCAAGTCCAACGTTCGAGCTGTAGAATCACTGTCAGCTGTGGAAATCGGAGCTGACCGGTCCATATCATACGGCTCGTGTTAAGTCCAGCTGATAAAACTGCTCCAAAGTAAAACACACAAATAACTGAACATGAAAAAAAAAAAAGGATCCCTAGGAGCCATCTGCTGACTTAATACCGAGCCACATGAACGTATTTCAAAATGTTGCCTGTTGTAAAGCAGAATATATAAATATTTACACATGATAGAACATATATGTCCTTTCCTGATTAATGAATAATATTATCTTTTAGACCTGCAAGACCAGCAGGCCTCCACACTCAGACAGTGTAAGCGTCCAACTAAAAAAAAGGCCTGTGTCATGTGTTTGTACGATTTTAAACTAACTTTTAATTTGTTTAAGCGTCACTTGTGAATGCAACTCACAGCTTGTTTGGAAGGTTGTTTTCCAAAGTGTGTGTTTAAGAATGAAGTAAACAATCAAGACGATTCTAAGAATTAACCCCTGGAATAATTTATTATTAAGGGTGATGAATGTTCAGCCTGGTCCGATCTGACACCCACCTGTCGCCATTAGGAAGCCGTCGTCAGCCAATGAGAAGACCAACCCGTCCAAGCGGCACAGAGACCGGTTGAACGCGGAGCTGGACCGGCTGGCCAGCCTCCTGCCGTTCCCCCCGGACGTCATCTCGAAACTGGACAAGCTCTCCGTGCTGCGTCTGGCAGTGTCCTACCTCCGAGTCAAGAGTTTCTTCCAAGGTAAAGCACAGTTTTTCACCTGTTTTTGTTTGTGCTTCAAGACGGTTCGTCTTTTCTTCCTCTCATTACACAACAAAGTAATTAAGTGAATATTAAAGTCAGAAACAAACAGGTTGATAAATTACAAAATAATATTTTTTTTAAATATAGATGAAAGTCAAGTTATATCAGATGTTTCAGAACTTTTTAATAAAGCAAAGTTGGCTTTGAATTAAAATGAATAATTCATGGCTAATGAAATTAAAATTTAATATATTTTAGATTCCAACAGTCAATCATTATTTAAATGTCATACAGTCTTAAAATAAAACTTTTAAATCAAATGGCAAGAATATACTTGTTTAGTGTTTTTGGAAATATATAAAAATATAAGAATATAATAATATATTAATATTGAGTGACTTTAATTTGGCAATTCAATGAATAAAGATGATAAAGTGTAAAACACAAATAATAACAACAACAAATTTGCTTTTTGCTTTGATATATAGATAAGAAATGAATCTGTAATCTTTCATTTAAAGGCCCTAAAGAGAAAAGCTCCTGTTTTCACATGTTTATAAGTTCACTTTCTGGGCACCGAGGAAGGAGATCCTCAGAGAGTTCCTGTTATCTTCAAACCACATGTAATTAAAAGGTTCTCTCTTGTTTTCCCACTTTCCCGTCCTCAAGTTGCTCCACATTCAAATATTCATGCTTCCCTTCGGAGCGTATTTAGTTGCCGGTGGCGTTGGGCAGCAGCCATGTACACACAGATGCTGCTGGACGCTGCAGCACTCTCAAAGGACAAGTAGCACTCTTTTATTTTAGGACGCGGGAAAAAAAAAAAAGAAAGAAAATCTCATGAGAAGGAGGAGATATACGTTTAGATAAAAAAGACAATGGCCATAAAGATGAGGTCAGCGGTGACCAAAGGTTTTAGAAACCGATTCCATCAGCTGTTTAAATAGCTCCACTGAGTCATAATCATCCAGGGAATCTAGTCCAAATCACGTGGGGCTCTTGATCTTCCAGGTTTTATTCTTTTTTGCACATGTGGCCGTCCCGAATCACCTCATCCAATCCTCGGAGAACCCTTAAGCCCCATCATCCACTTCCTCTCGTTGGCATGGAACCCAGTGATGGCCGAAAAGACTCACACACACAACTTCACACACACTCCTCTTTTAGCTTAGGCATCACGCAACCATCCAGCGCAGGTGCTAATCGGACCTATTAAAAGTGTCTTTTCTTGGATAAGGCAGCACGGAGAGCTAGAAACCGCTGCGCCTGTGCAGAAAAAAAAATGCAACAGAAAGGTGTGAAAAAGGGTGTTGGGAGTGAGGGAGACGACGAAAGGTGTGTTGACACCGGTGGTGATATCATTTATTTATTTATTTAATTTTTGGCTGGATCTTGGTTCACATGTGTTTTAGGTTCATGTCATGCTGTAATACTTTATATTACACATAATATCTGGATCAGAGAAGAATCATGGTCTGATACATATCATTAGAAACCTCAGATATGATCATTAAAAAGCTATTACGTTATCAATTAGAACCATTTAAATCATTATAATCATATATTTATAATTACAAATAGAGTTATTTTCTTTGATATATCAAAACCCTGCTGAAAATGTGCATTTATAATTTTAAATAAAATGCATTTTAACAATCTATTTAGTGTGGTTAACCTTAAGCGTCATGAAAGTCCTGCCTGCTCATCTGCTGGATCTCAGCTCTGCATCGATGCTCTAATAAGATTAATTACCGAGGAACATGAGAGGTTTAATTCTGAATACACCTCCTATCACTCCACCCTTTCTTCTTTTGGTCATCTCGACACGTTTCCCCCCCCCCACCCTCGGCCGATGTTCAAACATGGAGAGCAGCCAGAGCTTTTCCAGATACATTTAAAAGCTGAAACAAATACATGTCCACATCCTTCCTGTGGTTTGGAACAACAATCAGTTCCTTTTTTTTTTTCTTCTTTTTTTTTTTTCTCAACTGTGAGTCATTCACTGCCCGCATGATCTAAAACCCTGTATGTATTCTTTTTTTTTTTAAACTTGCTGAAGAGCTCTGATGGGTTGAGACAGCAGTGTCGTCGTTTGTCCACTAGAGGGGCTGTGTGAAATCCACAGGCAGGGGTTGAAGAGCTGGAGGCTGCAGCTTTAATGCCAAACGACAGCCTCCTGGGTCTTTCCTCTCCAGTGCAAACAGAACACTGGTGATTCTGGATGATATTGTGGCATGACAGGGTGGAGCTCAACTGTGTGTACCTGCATGATTTGCAAATATAGCTGGAGGCGGTTGGTGTGTAAATAAAAGGTGACGATCAAGGTGTGTTTGAATGAAGTGATGACTTGAAGACACCAGTCGATTTTATAATGCTTTCTGTTGATGCTTTTTATTGCTCGCCCCTCCCGGCTATTGCGCTTTCAGTTATTTTTCTTTGACGTATAAAGGTTTATTATCATCTTAAAAACAAATATCCATAATCTTAATCTTAGACAACAACAGATAATTCCCAGGTCGGCAGATTATTTAGTTGCAGTTGCTATTATATATGTAACCTGCATGAATCCTCACCAATTTATTGTCTTTCGAGCACTTTCAAAAGATTGAAATGTATCTTTAAAACGTGCATCAAAACGACGACCATCTACCATAATTTATACTGTTCTTGATAAAAATATATGTATACTGTAATTAAATGAAATGAGGGACTTTAAGGTGGAGAATGTATGTATAAAACAGCAAAAATACTGTGTGCTAATGTTAGCATTCCAGAATTCTAGAATCATTTAGTTTTTTTGTTTGTCTATTACAATATTCAATAAGAAAATATATTATTATTAATATTGTTTTCTGCCCTTAATGTATTATATTTTGGTATCTTTGCTTCATTTAGTTTGACATTCCTGTCGATATATTGTTAACGTAGCTAAACAAGAAAAGTGTGCAGAAAGTTGTGTCTTTAAATGCTGGAGAAACCCACATTAAAATATATATTTGGTCAAGGGCTGAATTACAAAAGGATTTAAAGACAGATCTTTATTTCAGTCGCTAATAAATCTACACTGCTACATTCAGGGGTCAAAGGTCGCCAAAGCAGGCCTTCAGTCCAGGGTAGAGGTCGCTTTAAACACTGATCGTGAGTGCAGCATCGAAGCAAAAGATAATAATTAGAACAAAACTTGGTCTTTACTTACAATTATCTTTACATTTTATTTTATTATTTTCGTTTTCCTGTCTTTTTTTTTTTTTATACACTCACTTGCAGATCGAACAAAACAATCTGACTCACAAAAACTGGTCCAAAAAGTTGTATTGTTGGATCTGAAGTTTATTGTTTCTCTGAAGAAAGCAGAGATTATATGTTTGGACCACTTATCTGGAAGAATTTGTTTCAACTTCTAGGAGAAAAAAAAAGGATGTTTCTAGTGTCATGAGACTGAGTCGTTGTTGAAGGAATACAAGTCAAGTTACATTACATTCCTGTTACCATTCAATTAATGAAATTCCGTTACTTGCACCTGTGTTTTCAATCTTTGACCATCGTGTGATCGACAAACCTGCCTCATGTAAGCCAAATGGACGTTGTTAAGAAACGTCATCACATGCAGCAAAGACTGTAAACTCTCAATGAAATCATCAATCACGCTAAACGACAATAAATATTAACCTTAATAAAGACGTTATTGCAGTGCCTCGGAGCAAGGCACATGCCAGCAGCGACAGCTGAGAGCTATGTGTGTGTTTATAGAGGGCAGAACGGTAATACGTTTAAATCTCCTGGATAGAACCCCACGACAGCCAGCCAGAATGTGTTGTGTACGCGAGTGTCTGCCGCCACGATTCTTGCTAGTTATGGTGCGACACAAGTTTATTTTGACGGCGTCTGTCACCTTCTCACGTCTTGAACTCCGTGATCACACCCTGGGAAAAACGAGCGCATCTGGCGTGAATCCACGCTCGTCTGAGGAGACTTGGCGCTCTGGGCAAAATTTTAAAATCCAAATTTAAACCCATTTTTTGATGAGTCAACACAACCGTTTTTTTCCCCCCTTTTTCTTGTCTTGAAAATTTTGGACCCCTTTGTCATGAACCGTGACACCTCCCATAGTTTCCTAAACATGCGGTAATATTGCGGCGCGAACAGTTGTGCGTGTTGTCAGATTATTGTGAGTAAAAAGAGGAAGAGGAAGGTGACAAGAGCTCGCAGACACACGCCATGCTAACGCCACCTGACGTCAAGCTACAGACAGAAGGCTGTTTTGTAACCAACGCTTTATTAGGTTTTTGAGGAAGAAGACCAAAAAGAAAAAAGTCTGTTTAGGTCCCTGTCCTTTCATTTAAAACTTTAGGGAGTTTAATGGGTGTAATCCCCCCTTTTGTCAAATATTTAGGTTAATCCTTTTTTCATGTCAAATCTGCATCAAATCAAGTCATTCCAAGTGCAAGAGCTCTCAATTTTTTTCCCAAAGAGGGAAGTGCGTGCATCGCGTGCTTACAGTTTTTTGAATGGGCTTTTGGCTCAAGGGTGAACATGTGAATCAGGTCACATTATAGATAGAGTTTGTGTTTACTAAACTCTCAGTGACCCTGCACTTTTTTTTTTTCCCTCTTTCTCTTCCCCTCCATATTCTACAACCCAAAGGCAGACAAGACAGCCGGGGCAGAACCAAGAGAAATACATGAGCAGAACAGAACTGAAAAGGTCAAGAAGTAGTCAAATTGTGGTCTGTTGAGTTTTTGAAATAGAGCTAAACTGTCACAGTTCTTCAGCCCGCCTCGCATCATAGCCCATGAATTGCCGCGCTGTAGCTTTGCATGTAATTTTACGCTCAATTTTGTTCCTATAAAGAATTCTAACCCTTGTTGACGGTGACACGTCAGAATCAGGCGAGATTCATTGAAACCTGATCATCAACTTGTTGTTGGCTTGTACTGCCGGGATCTCATCAGCAGATTCAAAATATAAAGTCTGCTGAACAAGTCGTAGCAGGTCTAGTCTGAGTCTCCAATTTATGACAACACTGGTTCCGTACCTTCATAATCTGGTCACGACCCTCGGTTTAAGACCAGAGATTAATCTAAGTAAAAAAAATATAAATACTTTTTTAATCATTTTTAAAAAGCAAGTTCCAGTAGTGATGTGCATTTACAAGATTCTGGCTATACGATGCGTATCCCGGGGCAACAATATTTTATACTACAAATGATTGCAATACTGTAGGACCAAGGATATATGTGTAGAATTTCCAGAGGACTTGACTCTGGTGTTGCAGAATTTACAGGCCGCATGAAGTCATAGCTGCTTTTATTTGTTTTGAAAACATCTCGATGTCGACTGTATCCTCTAATCCTCAGTCATTGCATGTATCTCGCAGGATTACATCGTTTCTTTAGCTGCGGAACCTACGGTTTAATTGAAGTTTAATTGCAAAACAAAAATGTACAAATGCAGTTATTATCTGCATGTTAATTGTAAATGAAAATAAAATCCAATAATTTCATACACACTTTATTATTCTACAAGAAAACTATTATAAAATTAAAAGTAATTCCCCAAAGAAATGTTCTAATATACTGTGACAGAAATATTTTAGTGTATCAATACTACCTTACATCCCTCAAATGTATTAAAGTATGTATAAATAATAAACTAGGATTTTTGATTAAAGCTTGGATTATATAATGATTTGTGAGATAAATGAATGTTATTCTGACTCATTATCAAACTAAAAACATCTACTTTTCTATCAAGGTACTCAAGTAGTAAAGCTGAGAAGACGTTACAGTTCAGTGCCTGGTCCAAGCGAAGCCAACTCTGGGTGTCTGCCCCGCGCTGGCTGACCTCTGGCTCCTGTATCATCAACAGAGCACAGGTCGTCACAGCCCATTAACCCATTTGTTACATCTGTCTACACACTTTCTGAAGTGAACACTCAAACTCCGCAGAGGTCGAAACCTTTGGCCTCTTCTCTCTGCTCCTGTTTTTTTTGATCCCAGCGCTGGCGACGGCGCACAACGGGACCAGAAATCATCAGGAATCAACGTCTCGTGACGTTCCTTGACAGTGAATGCTCACATTTTTTTCCTTCACAATCGCTAATCTGAATCCTCCCGCACGCCACTCAGCGGAGCGAGGACATCCGTCCATCATATCAGTTAAATGTCATATGTCACAACAGGCCCCCGCGGCGAGATTGAAGTTGCCTCGCCAGTGCGGCTGCGATGTCGGTAGCACGAAATGACCAGTTACTCTGAGACTGTTGGATCTGCTTTTACAAGTGACATTTGAGCTGTTAGCAACCTGATCCTGCCTCAGTGGTTCTCATAGTCACACCTCCATCCTGATATTTTTATCATCCTCCCCATGACAATGTCTGCTCGACAAAATAGAAGAATCAAAATTGGTTTTATTGATCAACGTGTGAGAGCGACAGAACGAGTAAATCTTCTTTTCTGTCAAACTCCACCTACTTATCACTTGTTCTTTTACCGTTTCATCGACTTCTGCTGACTTCAAGGGTCGTGGCCTTATGGCTCCTTTCGCTGACCGCTCTGAGGGAAAAGTCGCCTCTTCTGCCTTGTGCTTTCGTGAGGAGTGCGTGATCAGGCTAAATTCCAGTGCTCAGAATTTCCTCCTTCCTCTTTCCTCCTCATGCGATGTCTGTAACCCCCCGCCCCCCCATCCCCATGTTCTATATACAAAGGTAGATGTATGGCCGCCTAATAGATTTGCAGTGTAAATGTTAAAGTGTTCCCAATGTTATGAGTGAACTAATGCCCGTGCTCGGGGTCTCATCATTCTTGCGCTTTATTTTGGCGTGCAAAACCCCCGGTGTGTTTATTGTGACATGGCTTCAACAGTTTAGAGTCTATTCTGGTCATTTCTCATTTGATAAATACGTTGTTTCTTCTGTTTAATGTACTGACGATACAAGCTATTTATTTTTTACTAATCATTGCACTTGAATGAATGTGTTATATGAAAGGTTTGAACATAGATGGTTCAAAGTCTCGGATATAAATGGTCTGGATTTGGAAATCACTTTTTTTTTTTATATCGAGGATAAGGTTATCCGTCTTACTTTTGTGTCAATCTTTAAAAATAACCCTGTTGCAGATATATCGTTTTTAGAACGAACAAATCTAGCCCTAAATGGAACAACGTATCACAGTGTGGGCGACTAGAAAAGAAAACAGTTTTTTTTCCAATTCATTTAACAAGAAAAAAATTAAATAAAAATAAAAAAAATAAAAACATCCACTTTTTGTGATTTATTAAAAAATATATATACATAAACAAACACATTGTGGATATATTTTATATATTTAAGTCTTTAAATAAGAAATTTAAAAAAGGGTTTAACTTATAGCGGTGAGCAATTGTTAGCAATTATTTTAGGTTTATTTATGATGATTGTTTTTTGTACTTATATACTATAATGAAGGATAGAAATATTGGAAAAACAGGTCATATAACTTTTTTTTTGTTATTCGACTCTAGGGATTAATTTCATGGGGAGGAGATATTTTTTTTAAATTCAAATGTTTACTACACTGTATGGCTTAATTGTTAGCCGACTTTCTATCTTCTTGATCCCTGTAACAGTTGAAAAAAATCTAGTGTAAAATATAAATACAATTATTTACACAAAATAAAACTAATTGATTATTTGACCAATTGTTATGCTTGGTTATATTTTCTTTCTGATATCCTACCCTTCATTTGGTATCAGAATAATCCTGTTTTTTTTAATTTATTTATTTTTTATCAAAGTTATCTAGAGCCTACTTAATTTTTCTGAACAACACAAACACAAGATTTAATCCTGATTTAAACTAGTTTTGGCTTGACTTGTCCCCATTCTATTTCAAAATATCATTTTTCAATATCTTATCCAATCCGATACACAAAACCTCACATGATTACCTTTAAACAAGTGGCCTAACAGAAGAATTGTATTTGTGATCTTATTGGGCAGCGACCTTGAGTCTCACATGAGGCGTTTTTAAATAAAAATGTATTATTATATTATTATTAAGATGATAAACGTAGGATAAACAAACGCTAGAATCAGCAAGAAAAAGTTTCCAGGGTGTGGTGACACAATTACAAATCATGATTTGGCTTCACTAAGCCCTAAAAAAGTCATTGACACAGCTGTGTGAGTTTCACCACAGTAACCAGTGTAAAAGTAAGGTAAGGTAAGGTAGAACTTTATTGATCCCTCAGGAGGCTTCCTTTGGGAAATTGTTTTTTTTCCCAATAGCCACAGAAAATACAGCAATTTTTCATAAAAAATAAATCAAAATAAATAAGAACAAAGAGAAATAAAGAGAAAGAACAACATGATACAATCTAAAGATAAAGATAAAGAACCAGTGACTCACCGATTGGGTTTTAATAACGTGTACACTGTGTGTTAATGAGAATAACTCTGGGGTGATTTGCGAGGCTCTAGACTTCTTGGAGATGGCGTGGGAATATTCTCCTCCCCGCTGAGGATCTAACCCTGGTGGTCACTCTCGCGTGTGCATCTAAAGAACGATGGTTTATTTCCCTGCGATTGTGGCTCAACGTTTCAGTTAATACGCTGCCTAATGATTCATGGCTAAACCGTGCATTATTTGCATGTCGGCTCACTCTCACATGTATGTTGGCCCCGTCCGCGGTAATGGGCCACACAAAAGCTGTTAACAAGTGCGACAGGCCAGCCATGCTAATCCCTTGTATGTGTCGAGGACCATGAATGGAGAAGCCGCCGTGTGCATTTAGCATCCTCACAGCTAACTCATTAGTTGCTTGAATCAAAGGCCTGACACTTGCTTTGTCCCTGCCTGGCCTCTCGTGCCACAGACACTGAACTCGCTTGAGTGGAGTTGTACTCTTGTTGGCTTGGGGGGGCCCCCGAAAAAAAGCCCCCCGGGATCACAAAAGGCCATAAGTGAATTACTGAAATCAGTGCCGAGGGGCGCCCCCGCGAGACGCTAACTCTAACAGAGAGTAGTGGGGAGTCGCGGCCGCTCCAGCAACGGGAGGTGTATTAGTGTGCGAGCGTGTGCACGTGAGTGAGTGTGTGTGTGTGTGTTTTGAGTTTGAGTGAGTGTGAATAGACAAACAGAACTCATGCAGAGGGAGTGGAAGCCTTTGTTGGCCCAACACTATTGTTGGAATATGTCTGGTATAATCAGTGTCAGGACGAGCGCTGAGCGCCGCCTGAGCGGGGGGGACGGCACACAAGCCCCTCCAGTTTTATATGATATTTATATTATTAACCGCATTTCAGCGGAGATGTGCCGACGCTCCATGAAGGAGTCTGACGATAAAAGATGTTCACACATCGGCTCGATTGATGAGGAACGTGCACAGAAACATGTTGCGTTCGGATGTTAAGCACCTGGTGGAAAATTCCTGACAACGAGCAGGAGAAAGATGAAGATTTTTGTGATTTCATGGATTTAAACTTTCTCAGAATTAAACATTTTGGCACACAAGGTTCTTGTTCCGAGGCCAGGCCGCGCTCATCCAAAACCACATAATGAATCCCATCATTGATAAGACTCTGCATTCAGGGATGAATCAAAAACTATCATTTCAACTCTGGAAGAATGCAGGAAACAAACTGAAGGATGTTATTAGATATGTGGCTAAAAAACAATCTCTGTCAAAAGAGTTTCCATAATCAGTGTATTGTTTGTTTTGGGCAGGACTCAAACTTGTGTCTTATATGGAAACATGTTCTCAATTGGTAATGTGATCATTTAGATTTGGTTTTGTAAAGTGTTTTTTTTTTTTTCTTTTTCAATAGAATTGTAAGAAAAAAACTATTTTACAATTTTTTTCCAGAATTAAGATTTTCAGATTTTAATAAATTGTTGCAGGCTGCAAATATCTGAAATATTATTTGGAAAAATTAGTGATATTACTGCGTTGAGATTTAGTTTGGGACAGTGCAAGAGAATAATAAAAAATGTCATTTGTAGCATGGAAAGAGAAGGTTTTCCTTGCTGGTGTGAGTGATCAGAATCAGATACTTTTATTGCCAGAGTAGTAAACACTACATAGGATTTTCTGTGGTGTCAGTACAGAATAAAAGAATGGAATAAGATGACAAACACATTAAGAAAAAAGAAAAGAAAGAATAGAAAAAAAGAACCAGCCATTCTCATGTAAATGATAAAAAGACTTCTGATATTGACACGTCAATAGATCAAGACTGCAGCACTAGAATCCTCCTAATATTACTCAGATCAGCCGGAGCGACTCCAAACAGTTGATCGACAGGATGTTGGACTCCCAGAGGTGAACGCTGGCTGTCACCCCGGCCTTTCGGCGTTCTCCGAGCGAACACCCAAGCCCCCATTAGCGACTGCGCCACCAATTGAACATGGCCACTCGCATAAAAAGCTGGTGTCTGTAACACGATCTGTTGATGTCCGACCCGAGGGAATGGAGACGCTATTCAGGTTGGCTGTCGACTGAACCCTCTGACACGGCTGACGGAATCAACATGCAGCTCAGACGCAACAGGAAATGATGTCAACGTGAGGGTTTGAGGAAACGCAAGAAATGAAATTACATATGCTGTAATATCCGGACGATGAGCAGCTACTGTTTTTAGACGCTTTGAAGCCTAGCTATGGACTTTTTTTTTTAACGCCCTCTAGGCGGCGCTCTGAGAGGAAAAGTGGCATAAGAACTAATGCAAAAAGACAACAAAAGTTTTCCTAGTTTATAAAATAAATACTTGATAAATGCTCTGGAGCTTATTTTTATTTTATCTAACAGTTTTACTGCTGTGTTACTGTTGTGTTACAGGCACTGATTGGATTTATTTAAGGAATATAAAAAATATTTCTGTGTTATATATATCATGATAGAACGTTGACACCTGTGGCGTTTAGAAAGCTGTGGAGTATAAACGACAAATCATTTATTTATTTTTAAATTTAGTTTTTTTTTTAAAATCTTCAGTCTGCCTTATAATCCAGGTAGCCTCATGTATTAATTGTGGTTGTACTTACCTGGAATAGATTTTACGTTGTAACAAAATGCACCAAAAGGCTGCATAGTTTTCCTCCTGGATATTGACAGAATTACTTAAGGTTCTGTAGTATAACTCATCGTGGCTCCGTAGTATTACCCAGTGAGGTTCTGTAGTATTATCCCGCCAGGTTCCGTAGTATTACTCTGCAAGGCTTTGAAGTATAATTATCCGGCAGTGGCAGAGTCTTGTGGAAAAATACTACAAAACCGAACAGCGCCTAATACACATGATATTCCAGTGCACTTTCTGAAGTAAAATAAACCCTTTTGTTGATATTGTGCATAATTATTTGGTGCACCTCATAGTCCAAAAAATACGGTATACTGTATATTATAGAATATGAAAAGGTTATCTGATGTGTGCAAAAACTCCTCAACCACTGTCTTCATTTGCCACCCAGCTGTTCATGGGATATTTCCATCATACGCTTACAGCACATTTGTCTGATCCAGTGTGTTCCGAGCCTTCACAATAAAAGCGTGGACAGTTGTTTTGCTGACGACGGGCACTTGCTGTTGCACGTGCGAGGACACCATGGCGGCGTGTCCCCGTGTTGACATCGGCGTAGATCCGTTTGTTTTGTCTGTCACCATCATTTATTTTAGCCGACGCACGCACCCGTTGTTCTCCGATGTAAATCGATATGTTTCCGTGCGGTTGGAAAGATGTCAAACCAAAGGTGGCATCTGACCCGATACAGCTCGATAAACTAACTACCGTCAGCCAGATGAGGTCCTCTTTCATACGCATTTGATACGGGAAAAAACAGGAGCCCGTAACTGGCCCGTGTAAAAATAGTTCATTGGCTCATGTCATATAAAGTTAGAATAATTCTGAGAATGTCTGGAGGGGGGGGGGGGCTATCTTTTTTTTCATGTGATGCTAAGCTGACTTGACGTCATGTGTGTTCATGATGCAAATTTCATTTATGTTAAGACAAAACGGCTAATTGGAGAATTATCGGAGTGATTAAGAGTCACATCGAGGGCTAATTAAAAATGAAGCACAGATTGTGACGCAAGAGGATGTTTTTTTATTGGCTGGCAGCCTTTTTGTGCACTCTGCACACCCGGCGCAGCCTGAACTCTGCCTGAACTCCGCCTGAACCACCGAATTATGATCGAATGAGTGAGCCTGACAAAATATTTTTAGGGTAGAGAGAGATGCATGCAGAGGGCACGGAGAGACGCAGCGAGAAGGAAGAGGAAAAACTCTGGGTTGTCACACAAACAGCCACCGAGATGCCAAACATCAGCTGGCTGCAGCGGGATCGTCTCTGACTCGGCATCACTGGGGTACATTGTTAAAGAGGGAAAAAAAAAAAGCTCTGCCGGGGCAAATGTCTCACCACGACAGCCAGGTATCGCTTCAGTCAGGGTGGTGTGTGCTGAACGAGGGGGAAGCAGCGAGGCACTTGCGTGACTTGACTCATCCTCCTGAGCAATATTTTTATCCCAGAGAGGAGATTATCTTTAGTGTTCACTATAGGCAAGACAATCAAAGTTTCATCCATGTTTCCATGCGACTAGTGTTCAATAAGATTGATGAAAAAAAAGACGATTAATATAATCCAAGTCAAGTTAGGATTAATGTTCATTCAATTTTATTCAAAGCTGCAGTGTATTATGGGATTTACGTCAGCCAATAATGGATGTCAAGCAGTTATGCTCTACATTATTTATGATTGATTTACTATATATAATTCTACTAAACCGATGCCAGTTCAAGTCTTTTTTCAAGACAATCAAATGATAAAGATGACCTGCGTATTTTTTCCTCATGTCATATTAATCTCATTTTATGATATATTTGTGAGCTTAATACAGCCGCACTCTTTAAGTCAAACACAATTTGTTTACGGTATAAATCATAAACTTAAAATTGCAAAATGTTCAACTAATATCAAAAGATTTCAGTAAGCAGTAAACAAATACAAAATGTATTTAAACCATTTTCAACTGTAATCAAACAATTATAAACTTTATAAATACAAATGTCAAACCAAATATAAATTATATATGTTTATAGAGCTATTACCACCGGATAACTAATACATTATTATATTGTATTTTAAGTATGCATATGTATTATTATTATTATGGAATTATTATGGAATTATTATTATTACATATAATTATTATTTTTTAAACATTCAATGTCCTTCTGTCATAGAGCGTTTAGTTCAAAATGTCACTTTAACTTTCAACCACGATATAATAGAGGTACTAAGTTGATCTTAACCGGCTGTACCTAAAACCAAAAAGTTGAATTAAAATATATCAAGTTGTGTGAGAACTTCCCTGAAGACTTTGGCTCCCGCCAGTTTGACTGATGCCAAGTGTTGATGTAAATCATGATTTTGAATAAGAAATTATAATACTAGTGTTTTTTAAAAATGTGAATATACAAACACAGCTAGTACTGGAGGCCTTTTTTTTTTTAAATAAGGAAATGTAAGAAAAACACTCAAGTCAGAGTTCTGTGTGGGACTTTTTGGACGTGATCTTCCATGTTTTAAGTACAAATGACTAAAATGTGTAGATTTAATTTACACTGAAAAGTACATTATGTAATCAATAACACCAGTTTTGGTGCTTTAGGACATTTAATTGAAAGATCATCCAGTCAAGGCGTTTGACAGGAGAACCAAATAGATGTTACGTAGAATAAAACGTTTTTCTTTACCATTCAAACCTGCTGTTGAGCAGAGACGATTAGCAGAGGGACTACAAATCAATAATGAATCAGCTTTTGAGCAGGAGAGAGCATGACAGACTGAGATGGTGTCAGTCTCACCGGCCACACACTTAAAGCGGCATGTTGAATTTAAACAGCTGCCAGCTTCGCCCACAGCATCACACACACACACACACACACACACACACACACACACACTGTGGCCCTCCCCTGGTATAAGTTTGCGTGCGGAGCTCGGAAATTCTCCATGCTAATGTGCCAGGGTTTGTTTTCATCATCAAATTGCAAATGTTTCTAAATATGCTTTGCACACACATACACACGCTCATGTATAACCACACGTATCCAGCCAGGACTCTGACAGGCTAATCCCTGTTTTCATACAGTGTCACCTGTCAAATGTTGGGCCGTGAGTGGCTGGAACCATGTTTATTTTACTAACACCGCTCCCATTGTGGAGCTTCCATCAGTATCTCCTGACCTCGGACAGCTTTCACATGTGTTTGCAAGAAGACGACAGAGAATGATAAACTGTCCCATGTTATGAAATCTTGAGCGTGCTATGGAGAGAAACTGTCGTTTTTTCAACATAAAAGTTTCATTCTAAAAATTTAATATATTCCACAATTCTTTAGCATGTTTAAATACTATTTCTGTTCATGTTTTTGCCACTCGAATTTGTATTATTTTTGGTTCAATTTCAGAGGCATAAATTCTTCGGCACTTAACTAGAGTCCAGGGCAGAATCACTTGTTGACACAAATGTGTGTTTCTTGGCGTGTTGTCCGTGACATGCTTGTGCCATAAGAGCACAGTGGTTCAGCCAGTGCCTACCGTGGCACAAATGTATATTATACAGTATATATGAGGCCTAATGTCCTTCTGAAAACTGAAAAGTATTTGCGGCGCGTGTCTTGATTGAAAACTTCAAAATGAAGGGGATTTAAGGAACTTAAAAAAAACATGTTTTCAGCTAGAGCTTCTCAATCTTTAATGTAAAATATTAGATGTTACTAGATACAATTATAGTTCATAAATCAGGTAATAATAAAAAATATATATTTTCATATATCAATGCAGCACTTAATAAGATTTGTAATTAAAAAAAATGCAATTGTTTTACTCTCAAAAAAATAAAAATACACAAATTTAAATCTGACATTTTACGACTCAATATGCTACCTTTTTCTCCAATCCATATTTTGAGGGTAAAATCTCAACAGTGCCTGATGGAGATGTTCAACCAGATACAGCCGTCACTGCTCTGTCGAACACACTTCTCACAAACTGTACCGAAACATATCAAGTGACAGCCTCTCTGTGCAAACAACGCGACCAAAATCAAAGCTGACGATCAGACGTTTGCCATCCACAGCTGCCGTTTGTCACAACAGTTTTTTCACCTTCTTTAGAGGAAGTTTACCTGCGGGGCCTTATTTTTCCTAAATGTATGGAAGAATTCAACTCACTAAGAGTGTTAAATCAAGTTTTAAATGATCATCTATGTGTGTAAAAGATAACAATGTCTCTGCCGAGCATGAGGAAAATAACATTAATGCCACAGAGTATTTGTATTTGACGTAAATAAAGCTTTAGTTTCCCAGAGGGTGTGATAACAAAAACATTTTTTTTCACATATTTTGCCGGATTGCTCGTTGGGAATAAATGAAATGAGAGGCAGTGATTTGTCCAAGTCTGACCATGAGTAATGTGTGGGTAAACAAGCGACCACAGAAAATCCTCAGCAGTGAGTCATGCTCGACAAGGTCCACAGAACGAGAAGTAAAGAAAGAGAAGAGGCATTCGGAGAGAAGGGGGCAACCATAATAACATCATTGTGGCGGTTTGAAGTCGCATCAGGCCTATTTCCCAGATACAGTAAGTACAGGCTGTCTGCGCGTCTGCTGGCCTCTCACCACTCAAAGGCCACATTCATGGAGCCACTGCCGCCCGCACAGAGGGCAATTGGATCCACCGGATACCCTTCCCTTCTCACGCAATGTTGTGTAAACCCAGCGAAAATGACCTCAATATGTCCTAAACCAGTTAAGGATGAAGATGCCGCACCCGCTCACGTGTCTCAGGCATGATAATGCGGTGATCGCTTTATAAATACTCGCTCTCACGCGCACAAACTCCGAGATGGTTTCGTGTCTCCTCAATAAAACCCACGCAAGCGACAGGTCGTCCCGTTGCTAATCATTCTTCTGGGATCTACACATTTTTATGGAAAACAGCTGATTAGGCAGACGGATTCCAGCGAGGAATGAAGGGGAAAATAATTATGTAATAAAGCAACATGCCGCAAAGCTCTGTGCAGCAAAGTCATCTCAACTATGTGTTTAACTTCTGCCAAAAGGTCCTGCAGGAACTACTTTATGTGACGGATTAGTTTTAGCCTAGTAGGAAACTGTTGTCATCAGTCCCAGACTATGGTAAAAAGTCCCAATAGTGTCCAGGTTTGAAACAAGTTTGTTCACCCGGTGTAGAATTTCAGGTGTCATGGGGTCTTGTTCACAAGTGAGGGGAAAGTTGACAGATGGATCCATGTCTGTAGGATCTAGAAAAGTACTAAGAGAGTGCACTAAGCAGCTCATCGCTGCTTATTCAACATCATCGTAGTACATTCAAAGCTCGTTCTTCAATGGCCTCCAGAAATGGTTGGTTACAAATTCTGCATTTAATTGATTTCAGACTTCAGCCTCATAGAAGATTCTTTATTGATTGGATTGTATATGATTTTTACATACATTTAGTAGATATATATTCTGATATATAAGTTTTGTTTATGTCCCTCACTGTAGTTCTCTCTCTTTCAATCCTTCAAAAACTTCCTGGATCCAGATCCTCAACAAACATTGCGTGAAATTTTAATTGAAATCCATTTGAAATATTTGAGTTACTTTGTTACCAAGAACGTCATATCCTCTTTGGCAGAGGTAAAGAAAATGCTATTTAAGTATATCCTAGAGCAGATAGTGGAAAATGGTCAAAAACGTCATAATAAATTCAGAAAAAATATTGTTTTTCTTACAGCCTGAGACGTTATCGTAATACTTATAATGCTTTTTATTTATAATTACCGTTTTAAAACTCTGAAGGTTACTATACATGATAATGAGTTTTGAGCATCCCTCCTTTCTCTAATGTATCCTATTGCAATTAAACCTTTTATATTCTTATGCAAAGTCATTTTTACCAGTTTAAATATAAAAATTCCAAACGATCTCCAGTGATCATCACAGTGGTATAAGGTAGAGACACCAAAAACGTCATTTTAATTTCGACGAGTCATCTCTGCTGCTGTAGCAGGACTACTAATTGAGGTATTAAGGGACGGTGCTGACCTTATTAAACCCCCCTCACCCACCACTCCAACAGCCATCCCCCACAACTCCTCCCATTTGAACCCAACCGCACACCTTTTCCAGATCTATTAAGACACATCTAGACCAGATGGTTATTTTAATTATTCAGAATTCCATCCAACAAAAGCCATTTTAATGTTTTGATCCCTTCGAAATAAACCGTCTTCCTGAAACAGAATATCAACAGATGGTTGAAAGACATACAGACTTGGCTGAAATCTTTCTCCGTAAACAAGGTGTTGTTTGCACATTTGCATCGCATTTACACCCGAGAAAGAGATTTGGTTGAGTCTGACTGGAAACCACTTGAGTCACTGGTGAAGGTGGACATGATATCAATCTTGAGATTAATGGAGGTTTCTTGTATGAAAGATAAACTCGTCTTTTATCATTTTTCAATGGTTTGGAGTTCTTGGTGAAGTCGCTTTCATACGATATGAGTCTTTATAGTGATGGAATATGACGTGTTGTTGTTGGCGGTGTGTATTGTGTGAGTAAGCACTTAAAAAGTCAGTTTTGGTGCAGGTCTGGATTTCTAAAAATAAGCAGACGAACACTTAAGAAACAAATAGCTCTCTGACAGAGATGATGTTTAGCAGCAGTTCTTTATTTTCACTTGAAATCCACCATGAAATAAAAAGATATTTGGCTGAAGTGCAAACCACGATGCGCTCAAATGGTCCTCCTAAATTTTACTTAATAAGATTTCAACTCTTTCAGAGCTTTCTGTCTGCTGTCAACATGTAGTTCAAATCCCTCCTCTCTTGTGGTGCCACCTCTTCGCAGCCTTGAGGCCTGGACAACCTCAACCTTAGACGGCTTCTCTAGAACTAACCCGCAACTGTTTCAAATCTCCGTTGCTAAGACTGCTAATTCTTTATTTCTCTAACATGTGTCCCCCGTAAGCTCTGACTTGCTACCATGACTGACCAGAGCGGTTACATTGAATCGAAATGACATCAACCATCCCTGTAAATGAGCGCCGCCTCCAGAGGATCTGTGCTACCAAACAAACCGACTGTGCAACAAGGTCAACATGTCACGCAATCTGATGACTCCATCCATGACCTTAACTCACTGCTCTGCTATACATCAGCGGCGAGGGGGGGCGGGGGGGGAGCAAACAGCAGAAGGCAGGAATAAAATAGCAGAAGAAGGACTGGTGCATAATTCATTTGGCCATTACAATAGCGCTTCTTGATTCATTTCTGCTGAGGCCAGAATTTTGATTTAAATGTCAGATGTGTCTATTCACGTAGAAGACTGTCAAGCTTGACCCAATTAGCACAATACAACCGTCTCGTGAACCGTGATGATATTTATTGTTCAGTTAAAAAAAATTACTTTACCGATGGCCTCATTTCACGTCTTTATATAAGATACTTCTTTTGTTTTTGAAGTGCAGTTTTTTGCCTTAGTTTTTCACAAAAAATACATAGAGGAAGAGCAGCAACACGTTTTTTAAATTTAATTTCTTGTTTGATTATTACCAGAATCATTTCAGAATCTTCCAATTCTGTCGTAATAGATAGAGACTAAAACATCCTTTGGGTATTATTTTGCCCAATATTTGACCAGAAGGAACACAACTTAAATCTTAAAATAACTTATTTCTACTTAAAGCGACAGTTTCTACTTAAAGCGATAGTACACCCAAAATTCAAACTTCACTCATTTTCTACTCTTATATCGACGAAGGGTTGGGACTCTGTTCTTTTTTAGAGTTTAGATTTTTTTCGTCATTTTAGATGAAGATGAAAACAACTCAGTGTAATATGCTATATTCAAATGAACAAACATTTTTTTGTTTAACTCTAAAAAGCAACACATTACTATAATATAATACAATAATAAAGAATATAATAACAACTATTAGTCGACATGAGTAGAAAATGAGTGAAGTTTGAATCCCTTCAACATATTGCTTTAGAATATATGTTTATTTTAAAATCAAATTGTTGAAAAGCAAGAGTATTAGTTACAACATGTAATCAGGACTATTTTTGAAACTGTTACACTGAGGTTTGAGAAACTACTACTTATATGTTTGACTCAAAGTCTCAGCTGTCACTCTGAGAATAACGAGGCCAATTTACAAAGATTGCTGTTTGTCTCACTCGCTAATATATTCTCCAGGAACACCTCCCATGTTTCGAGTCAGCAGCTGGATGGATAGCAGAGACAAAACACCTGCCAAAAGCCTTAAAGCCCCATCCCTTTTTCTCTTGGCAAGCCTCCCCGCCCTGCTACTTCACGTCCTACTCCTTCTCATGCAACCTCCTCCGGCCAAAATTCCCTGTCAATTTCCAGGCCATATTGAGGCTGTTTCGTGGCCTCTCCTCCTCTGCTGGTGATGTCATGACCAAAAAACACAAGCTGAGATTCGATGAGCTGGAAAATCTCATTCCCGAGTGTGTGGAAGTGCTGTTGGTCCTCGTGTAGAGGAAAACGTGTCAAGATGTCAACTTCAATAACGTCGCCGAGGCGCAGGTGACGATGTTTGGACTTGACATGTATACGTCCATGTGTTTTGGCTGTGAGGACAAACTTTTGGTGCTTCTGTGCAACAAACCAGAGTCACACATCAATTCCTAATATTTGCTCGATCAAACATGTCTGGAAATGAGGATCAGTCAGTCTCAGTGAACGGTGACGGCTCGAGGCCCCCCTGAAATAAGGGCCAACATAGTCCCGCAAATTTAGATCAATGCAGTCAGAACTGAAACAATCAGATCGTTTTATTAATTTAATCCGGCGGTTCACCGAAGCAGCTGTTTTGATTGACAGCTGGATGATCCAATGAAGTCCTTAAATACTCACGGCTCAACGGGGCGGATATTATGACAGAGATATTGACCCATTGGTTTATTTCCTTGCCAGTTGAGTAGAGGTCCAATCAAAACTTGACCTTAAAAAAATTAAATCGCTTCCAGGACCTTGTAGTGTCAATGGGTTTAGAGTCAGTAATTGATCAATCATTTGTCAATTATCATCATCTCAACTTCGTGACGAGACAATGGCCAACTGTCTTAAAAATCTGGAAAATAATAAGACATCTCTTCTCCAGAGATCATTAATGTCAACAATACAAGAGTTTCAATAAAAAAAACAACAAAAAAAACTCTGAAATATTTAAGATGAATTGTGCGTAAAATATGAAAATGCAATATCAAAATCAGAACTTCTACATTCTTTAAATTTTCCTTTTTTGTCCAGCGACTTGGACAGAGTTCGACACCGCTCATATAGATTATCGAGGAAACAATAGCTCGAATCTGAATACATCTGATACATTTCTATTCCAAAAATAATTTAAATTGTTGTCAAATAACATTCACTTCATCGTTTGACTTTGACTTGACGCCAGAGAAAGGCGAGGATGAGATGCTATTACTTTTGACAACCACAAAGCAGTTAGGCATATTCTCAGAGTGTAGCTGTGTCTTCAAATCACTCTTAAACATGCCTTAAAATGACAAACGCTCCCTACAGGAAATACACAAATTTAAGGAACACGTTTTTGCAGTTTTCAGTGAGGTAAGGAGCAGCCAGCGAGAGGATAGACCGGAGCATTCCTGATGAATATTTCAGCGGACATGTCGCTTTAATCCAAGCTCAAGGATGCATGCCCAAACTATTACAATGTTGTTTCAAGGAGGGTGAAAAGGACAGGACGCTATTTTTAGTTTGGATTACTTCATTTTTAACCACCGTTTGCAAACACACCCTTCATATCTAAACCATGACACTGTGATTTGGGGAATTTGAACGCCGCACAGTTCCCGGGTCCAGGATCAGCCTGGTATTTCTCTTTCTAAATCACCTGCCCTCATTTCCTCTTTGCTCCGTCTCCCCCTCCTGTCACTCTCACTTATATCGGTATCTACCATCTCCCCGGGCTATCCTGGTGGAGGAGAGGTGATGAGAGGATAGAGAGGTGTTGGGTGAAGGGACAAACCAAAAACATAAGGGCACCGGGAGTGAGGGAGATGGATTTGTTGTGTCAGGTCAGACGAAGGTTCAGTGCTGAAGGTACTCGTGCACCAGACACTAGTTTTAATGTACTACTTAATGCATAGTTAAAATGTGGGCTGGGTTCAGCCAGGGGGAAGTTGATTGTTTTGGAAGTCAGTGGAGGAAGTCAAGAAATACTTCTGGTCAAATCAGTTATGAATGAGAAAAGACTACATGCGGGTGGATTTTTCTTTACTTTTTAAAACTATCATCCTTTCTTTTCATTCCCAAACTTGTTTGATTGACAGAGCTAACAGCTTCTAAAAAATGAGGCATGTAGTGTCATGAAGTCAGACAATGACAGACGCTGAGAATTACCCACTTCAACACTAGAATAGCATTGGCTAGGATATTCATACAAATATACCAATAATGTCTGTATTGACAGCCTGTTTGTTTTTTTTCTGACTTAAATTTCGAACTTTCAACCAAAATATTAAACGCTATCAAAGTTGTTAGCCATCTTAATTAGAAACAGTCCATTAACAACAACCTTTTAAAAGCACTTTAACACATTACTCTTCATGATTTACACAGTTTTTGGTGGGACTGCAGGCCAAATATAAATAATTTGGGCTCCAGACTGTGCATTTGGACTAGACTAGAAGTTTACATCTGTCAGTTAAAAAATACATTTAAAATAAAAGTCAATAAAGTCAGAGCTTGAGTGATCAAAAGCATTCATCTTTCTCTACAGCTGCAAAAAACCAAATTCAATTACATTTTCAGACACATTGAGACACATAACTGTTGTTTAAATTAAGTTATAGCCCAGAATACATACATTTGAATCCATAAATCAATTTTATTATTATACTGTGCTGACAGGTTCCGGAAACACTACCTACAAATAGTAGCAGAAAATAATACGACTCGAAATTAGCTATTGGCAGAGGTGTGTTTTTCTAGTTTATTGGAAAAAAAGGCATTATTCAAATTGCATGCAACACTGAGAGAGCAACAACTACAAGCACCCGACAATCAAAATGTCATTTGCAATAAGAAATGACTCACTTGTCGCATCTGCTGCGATCAATCGGCTTGAGGGTTGTGAGGTTAAGACAAGCCGTCTGCTTTTTAATTAACCACATGCAGATATTTTTAAAACATTCACCTACAGCACAATGCTTTAAGGATCTGCCCCATTTTAGAAATGTACATCATTTTGTTTCTTTATTGAGTGTAAAAAGGCATCGATCTATTTGAGGGATTAAACGGTTAAGCGCTACTGTAAGTATGAGAGGAATGAAGTCAAGCGTGTGCAGCCCATTGTGACTCCACAGCCACAGGTTGCATGTGTGTTGCCAGCAGCGGTGGAATGCTCATGAGCACAGAGAGCCAAAAATAGACTATGCTGACCCTTTAATGTCTGTAGCATGTTGTGGCTGCACTGAGAGACACTGTCTCTTTAAGACATGCTTCGCGTAGTATTGCCATACTGTGTGTGTGTGTGTGTGTGTGCCTATACTAGTGTGTGGAACGCTGACTGAGCAAGCGAGGGATTGCGTGACTACAGCAGACGAGGCTGTGACCTCAGAAAAGTGGTTATGAAAACGATCTGTTGAAGCAAGTGGAGAGAGTGAGTGAGAACGTGGGTGAATGACAGCAGAGGAGAGAGAGAGAGAGAATCCTGCAGTAATGAGATCATTTATTGCATTTGTTTTACTCCGATATATATATATTCTTCAGACAGAAACAAACAACACGTCATGTACTTTTTTAACTTGTCATGGAGGCGCAGAACAGGCCCTGAGCAGATGGCGTGACTGGATCAAGGAAGACGCAGAGGAAGAGAATATTTCCGTTAGTGAGACACAGATGAGAGAGGTGGGGGGGGGAGTCAGGTATCATATGTCGATGGCATACTCTAAATATTTCCGTTCAGTTCTCGCATCAAACCAAATTGAAACAATAAAATGTTTAGGTGAAGAAGGGAAGCACAGATTATATCAACATTACATTCCAAACATTGCACAAAAAGGCAGTTTCCTATTTTTTCTTTCTATAAGTGCATTTCATATCATTGCAGTTGATATTTGACAGGATATTTGAAAAAGCGTGTTTCAAATTCAGTATCGTTAATATATGTGTAACATTCGTAGGTCTGTAGAAGGTACTCCGACTGCTTTAGATCCCAAGTTGTTTTTGTTATTCAAGTATTGAAGATCAAAAAAAGAACATCAGACAAACATTGAAGAGGAACTTCAACTTAAACACCTAGAAAAAATTCAAATGACTTGCTTATATATAACTATTTCCTGTTATTAGTTCTTCTTTTTTCACTGAAAGAAAAACAATATTGATCATTTGTAATTCTATTTCTTTCACTTTCTTATCAATATATGATTATATATTTTTTTCTGAGATATTCCATCAGAAGTTACTTTTCTTATTTAAAGATTAAGACCAGGGGTTACATATGATGTATTCCATTTAGTGTCTAGAACTCCATTTTTTTTACAATGGCAGATGGTCAAGAAATAAAGACCATCACATAAAATGGCATTCATGTCATTAATAAAGGTTTGAGAAGATTTTTAGGATGGAAAGATAATTTAAAAAAAACGTCCAATTTGACCAGAATTCATAGTGAAACCAAGTAAAAAATCCACTAAATATTTAACAAAATATGAATCAAACTTGGGTCAATGAAAGGCAGCACAGACCCTCCCAGCATGTGGTCCAGTCTCAACCAGAATGTACAACTGGTGCCCCTCCCCCCTGAGGGTTGAGTTTAAGACCCCTCTTTACAACTCCTTGATCAAGAAACCAAAAATTCAATCGCATTTTTAAAAGATTTGGGCACTTACGCTCTGTACAAACACATATTGGACAAAGAAGTTGTGTCTCTTTATCCAATAGTCCCTCAGTACACACATATAAGTGAAATAAACGGTCTCTTCCTGATGAACTATAGCATAGACGACTATGCCTTGTGGAAGGTCAATGAACTGCAAACAGGAAAATAAAATTCCTTCTAGAAATCCGACCTCTCCAGAAGTTAAGATTAAATAAAGAAACAGGTAAATAGAATCCTGGTTACAAAACATTGAGGTAATGAAGTTAATTTTGAGAACATACTCGGGTTTGATTCGATTATGAGATCAGGGCTGGGGGAAGAAAAAATGGGTTGAAGGACAGGAGAAATGAGAAAATGGGTAGCAGGGGGTGGGAGTGGTGGATCGCGTGTGAAGAGTAATGCTCGCCTTCAAAGAGCACAGTGGAGCACATTGTATCCATGCATGAGTCGCTCAACAGGGACGACGGCATGACGGAGGGAGGGAGGGCAAACCAGGACAAGGAGAGGAAGACGAGGAGAAGGAGGGCGAACGGCAGGTCCTGTGACAATCACAATCTTTGTATGAGCAGTTCGCCTGATCTCACGATGCTGGTGTGAGATGCTCACTTTTAAACTTTGACCCCCCCCTCATCCCTTCCCCCCCACCACCGCTCATGCTCCCCCCTAAAAACTCTACTGGATCAGAAATGTTAATTCACAAAACAGAGCCGACTTGTGTGTCATGTATGTGCAGCAGATCTCACGCTCGAGACGGAGCGGCAGCTAATCGCAGCCGCATGTTCTCAGTCACTGGAAATAATGCGTCCACGATGGAAATGCTGTTTATTGGTGTTTGTTATTGACAGTAATGAAGTAGAAGCAGGTGAGAAAAAAAAAAGCAGCTTGATCCGTTTCAACTACTAACGCGAGAGCACAAGCTGATGGAGTCCCGCCAGCAAATATGAAACAATTGAGTCATCATTCATGAACTCTCATGCAGCTTTTGGCTAGTAGTTTAGCACAAGATTTGGAAGTTGTTAAAAAGACATCAAAAAAGACATTTTGAATTTGAAAAAAAGGTACATTTATTACTACTATTATTAGAGGAGCATTGATCATCATTTTAAGCCAAACTCACCCTTACAACTTAAACACACAAGTCTTTTTTTTTTTTTTTTACAATGATCACACAAAGCTGCAGTTTTAAATAAAAACAACACAACTTAAATGCACTTTTAAAAGAAAATGAAAGGTTTATTGTAATATTGCAATTTGTTTTATGTGTTTTAAAGTATAAATTGAAGTGCTTTCTGTTAAGTTATTCAATGTTTTACCTTTAGTTGTAAAATGTCCTATGCTCTTGAACACAGCTTAGCAATCCTGCCATCATTGAATGCATTGTTTGCATGTGACAAACAGGCAGATTTAAAAAGACATTGTGTTTTCTTCGAGTCTAACTTGTCCACGCGTTCATTGGGGATTTATTTTAAAGAAGTAATAACTGAAAGAATTGAATCCATATGTGTGAATTGTATTAGCATTTTAGAAATCAAAATATCTGCTTAAGTTTGTCATTCGATCAACCGAGGATGAAGTAAGAAATACTCTAATAAATCGGCCCTAACGATTATTATTATTTCATAGTTGACTTCACCCATGACACTGATGACCACCTGCCGTGAGCTTTGTTTTCATTCAAGAGGTACCAGGAACGAACTGTTGTGATTCTCCCGCCGCAATAATCTTCACCTCATCCTCATGTGGGAGTCAGATGGAATCCTCGTGTGATATTTTGTCCCTGCTGGTGCAGCATGACTGTTTTGTTCACCTCCGCGGGGTCAATATTTACAGTTCATCCTCTTCGACAAAATCACCCTGTCACACTGCCTCAGCATCTCCGCTCTCCTCCCCCTCTCCTCCCTCACTCCCTTTCTCTTGCCACTGCCTGTCACTTTTACTGTACGTCTCGATGGCCGAGCGTGATCAAAGCCAATTACGCCTTGTTTTTTAGCGTGCAGTGCATCCTGTGGAAGCAATATATTCCTGCCAACTCGTGCCAATTCTTGCCTTCCTCCATATGTGTGTCCTTCCCTCATCTTCCTCGTTCCATTCGCTAAACGTTCACACAGCTGTTGCTACCCATTGGAATGCGGGTATATATGGTTTTAACAGGCAGTCCTGTACTGTATATTGAAGCGTTTCTCACCACTTCTCTCTGGTGAATACTCTGTTTCAAATCTCGCTCATGCTGTTCTCCTTAAAAAGGATTCCTGTGTTCACCGTCGTGCATGACAGTGGGTCCGACCAGCACCGTGTCTGCAGGTGAATCTTAAATATGTTAAATGATATCTATACGTAAGAAGCCGCTCATATGAAGTTGTGTGGAACCTCTGCAGGGAGTTGAACTTTAGCTCTATCGTGGCACGTACAAAGCAATATCACTCTGAACATATTTTATGCATTTTCATGCTTCAATTCTTTCTATAAAACACGGGTGTCACACTCACAGAAGGGGCCAAAATCTTTTAGCACTTTTGATTTTGGTCCAAACTTATTTTATATTTACCCAACTGGCGGGGACTATCAACGTCATTCCATTTCTAAATATATTTATTAATTATATTTTTAGCTTTCACAATCGTATATAATATTTTTAAATCATATTTCTTCCATTGTTTATATTTAAATAAACTCATTAGATCGTTTTTATTTAATAGTTATTATGGACATTTTTTTCATTTTCCATTTCATTATTACACTCTTATTTCATTAAATATGTATTATTTTATTTCTTTATGTCGGTACTATAAAATATATATAATATAATAATATTTTCTCTTTACAATACTGGCGATAAAAGAAAACAATAAACAATAGAATAAACAATGTTTTACAGTTTTTGTGTCGCAATTATACTTCAGGCCGCAATCATAACATGCTCTATAGTTAAAGGGATGATCATGTTAGATCCCGCCTATGACTGAGGACGAGAGGATACAGTCGACACCAGAATTTTTAAAATCTAATGTCTGAAAATACTTTGAATTTAAAACAAATGACAGCAGTTACGATGTCAGGAGTCATGTGGTCTGAAAGTTCTGCAACACCAGAGTCAAGTACTCGACAATATTACAAATATATCCTCGTTCCTACAGTACCACAATATATTGCAATATATCGTATTGTTGTCCCTGCATCGTAATTAGTATCGTATCTCCAGATTCCTGACAATAAAGATAATTTACAGTAGTAGATATAGAGATAAATCTGTGTCAAGGTGTTAATTACTTGCTCAGAATGATTGTCATAAGTGTGTGATGGGGTCGGTGGCTCAACAGATAAATGAATTGAGACAATGAGATTCATTTGATGGGCAACAAACACCACAGGTTGATGCTCGACTGCATGTTCAAAATTAGACGAAAACGAGTTAACATGGCAGCTCAAAGCCCGGGGTCACATGCTTCCTGTCGGCCAATAAATACCTGCTGTCACCAGGTTATCTTTGGCTCTTTGTGTTCTCAGATAATCAAATGAAAACCAGCTTCTTTCAGCTTCTCGTTCTTTTCTTCGTCGTTATTTTGTTTACAGTCCAGATTTTTTGGCTGCAGGAGTAACACGCCAGCAACTTTCTTCTTTCAAAGTCTATTTAAGGCATCGACTCATGTCAGAGAAAAAAAAACTCAGTGGTATGTTGCTGAGCTAATAATTGTCTGGCCTATTTCCCTGCTCGCTGCACAAGTGCTCCTCAGGGTATAAGAAGAGGGGAGAGAGAGGAACCCGGTGACATGACTCTACAGTATATAAAGTGACCTCGCTGCCGTTGCGTGCAAAGGTTTGTTTTCGCTGCTGACCACATGGATTGCGTAACTCCTCAGATGCGGTTTGCAAATCGTCAAGTGTTTTAGAGCTGTGTGTGAGCGAGTGTGTGTGTGGAGGACAAGCACCGTTTTCAAAAAGACTGAATGCATATTTTAAATCATTTATATGAAGGCTTCTTGAATGTAACCGCTTCATTACTTCAACATGTCATTAAGGCATTATTTGGAAAATATATTTGCAAAAATCTTCCTCAGAGGACACTGAAAACTTCTTGTTTTCCATTCATACACAGCAGTATTTATGCCTCCAGCTATGGGATGTCTGTACAAACACAAGTGGGAGGCTTGTTGAACACGGTGAGGACGACCAGAGAGAATCACACAAGGGGCCAAAAAACCCTTTAGTAGTCTAAGTTGTGGGCCAAACAAACATATACTTACCTAACAGGAAGTAAGATTTTGATATTATCTTTTCATTCTTTGTGGCTCAATTTATCTTGAGCCATGAGTTTGACAGAGGGAGAATTCTAAATAGTTAAGAGAATTGAACTTGATGTTTGGTTAAAAGGAGACACTTCAAATAAAACTATCAAATGAGTAGTTACTCATCCTAACTAAGGAAATTAATTGATGTATTTTTACACAATTAAATGTTGAACAAGTGAAGTGGTGTGGCGAAATGTAACAGGGAAAGATGTACAGATAATTTACAACATAAGTAGTAGGTAATTGTTTCAAATAAAGTACACACTTGAGCACAGTAACCAGGGATTCGTACTGAGTTACTCTCAACCTGTGCCACCTTGTATCATAACAGCATCTGAAGGTAATAATTCATGAAGCTTTAAATTGCTCATGAGCAGTGGTGTTTCTTCTCAATTAAGTTCACTGTGTCATCAAATACTTTTCTTAAAAGTATTCAGATGTGTCAACTGGAGTCAATGCACAATTAAAGTGAAATTAAAGTGCCGTGACGTAAGAACAGGCTTGTCTTTGTAAGAGCTGTTTGCGCAGGTGCTCAGCTTCGTGTTGTCATCATGACAGGTGAGATGTTTCACATGTGCACACGTGTTCATGTCGACGTGCACAATGTTTGCTCCTCAAGAACATCGGTAGACGTCGGTTACGCGTGTGAAAATGATTTGTTGCGGCTGCCGAGGCGTCAAGAGATTTACGACAGTCGAGCATGTTGATGTCGGAGCAGCCTCCCTGGCAGAAGCATGTAGCGATCGTGTAATTGGTGTGTATCGTTGAGGGATGTGTGCGGCACCACCGTCAGATTGTTGTCTAATGACTCCGGAGGACGCTGTTGTTGCCAAACCGCAGCACATTTTTTAAACGACTCCGCACACCTCGGGTGTAAAACCCTGGAAGCTGCCGACTTGAACTTGATGCAGAAGTGTTTTGTGGAAGGGACACTCGCTTCCAAACAAATCCTACGGCTGTAGAGGAGTTTTCAACAATAGAAGCAGGAAACAGACTCTGTTTACGTTCGACGGTCCAAAGCTTCTGGGATTGAAAATAGATCGGAGGTGGAGAAACCAGCCATTTCTCAGCAATGGCATGTTTTGGTAGACTCGGCCAGCGAAGGCTGCACCGTCGCGCTGCTGCCGAACCCTCCGACACACACCTAGCACCGTCTCACACACATGCGCGGAAACCGGTTTAACTTGCTGCGATGGAGTGAAGGCCGACCACCCAGACTGCCGCTGGAAACCTCTCACCTGTCAGAATCATCAGCTACTACGCTGAGGAGCTGTTCAGCATCACTTTTATACACATGTTGCTTCCACAAAAACTTGTTGGAAACCAAGCTTGAAGCTTTCAGATCATTTGTGGACAAACATTAGATGCATTTCCTTCAAATTTCACAAATTCAAACGTAATCTTTGTGAGAACTTTAAACATCTTTCCATTAAAGTTTGTTTTGGACAGTACCCTCAATTTTCTCAAGTGAACTGATCATGTGACTTGGGACACTAGTTTGCTTTGTGGAATCTATTTCTGTATCTAAACTTTATTTCTATTAACAGTTTTATATATATATATATATATATTGGTATAAGTGTAATTGAAACCAGCTTTTTATATGTTAATTAGTCAAGTTCAATATGTCATTGGACAGGTTGAATAGATAGAAAAGTTACTGTCCAGCTCATAAATTCTCGTCATGATACATGGTCAGTACTAATGAGTGCGCCTCTCTTTTAACAAAAACAGCACAACATCAAGTCAGTGAAACTAATCATATGATTTAAGGATTTTGTTTGGTCATCACAAAAAATGATTTAAATAACATGTAATGAAGTGAAACATCTTTTAAACAGCAAGTTTGTGTCCTAAAACAATGTCTATCAAACAACAGCAACCTATTTTTTACTACAGTTGTGATTCCATTTAAGTTTGTAGTCATTCTTACCAGAGCTGGTAAACCGCTCAAAGTAATCCTAAATCCAGAAAAAAACTCTTCGTCAATTTCTTCGCCATCAATACGGTGTAGTTTTTTATTTATTCAAAAGTGACTGATTACACTTTCCCTTTGCCACATCTGTAGATGTTTCACCGAGTTAGTTCTTGGTTTTCCAACAAAGCCGAATATTAGTTTCATCATTATATGCAACTATTTTCCTCATCCGACTATTGTGAAACTTTTCATTATCCACTCATCTTTCATCCTCGGTGTGAACCGCACATTCTTTGGTCAGAGTGGCGAGTGCTTCTTCTCACGACATCAAGTATTAAAAATCAACAAATTCGAAGTCGGCTTCAATCTGCGCCTCACAAAAAACACATCTACACACGAGTTATTACTTTGGTGTTCTATCCACAGACTCTCTATCTTTCTTGTCTTATAATTAACGTCATTACGTCACTATTATTGTCATTTCAATAGTGCTTAACCGTGGAAAGTCCCTCGAGGCATGACCACGAGAAACAGACGTGGTTAAAAGAACTATTACTATCATTCCAGCAATATTTCCTTACACCCTTTGAGCAGCTCCATGGATCTTTGTCAAGACTCCATGGTCGTGTGTCTTACATATTTACGTGGGATAAGTAGGATCTTGTGTTTCCAACAAGTGCACAGGGAATATGCATTTTCCCCGACATATGTGTGGAGCGAGCAGCAGGCTGACACTAACCAGATGACTGCTGTTATGGAGATAAGAGGTCTCATTTGGTCACGGAAGACCAGCCCTGGATTTAATGTGGATGACAGGTGAATAAATGGTTCGAATCCATTAACTCTCCCGGTTAAACCTCTGACACAAACGCTCCATCGGAATCGACTAACTGCGCTTGTCAACCATTTTGAGAATGTATTAAGAGGCGTGGCCTCGGTCAGAAAGTTCCCGCCCTGTTGCACGCGATGCCTGTGAATCCGTGCCGGGCGAGGATTTACTGAACATGCTTTAGGGAATCCCATCGCTTTCCGACTTCCTGCTCCACACATACACCTCCGATACAGGAGGAGATATCGTGTAGACTCTGTCACCACTTGTTTATGCAGAAATGATTCAACAAGCTCTTGCTTTCTCGTGCAAACAAACATCTCTCGATCTCTTCATATCTGACACCATCAACAAATCCTTTTTAAAGAAAGAAAAGTACCGACAAACTTTTTTTTTTTTTTTTTTTTCGATATCAACATCAGATAAAAATCTTTCTTTTTCACTCAATACTCTGATGGTGTTCCACAGTGAGCCAAAACTTATTTAAGAGTTTAAAATGTGTTGCATTAAAGAAGTGTGATAGAAAATCAAGCTGCTTTTTTATTTTTTGGCAATAACTTTAGAGTTTGAGTTATTTAAAGCATCTAAACGCCAACTGTGCGGCACTTCAAAGCCAACGTTTCGCCACATCAGAGGAAAACAAGAACTCTTTTTTTTCATAAATGTAACGTCAAATTAATGAGCAGTAAAATAACGCAGTCTGGTTCAGAACGGAACAGATGTTTTTGTTTTTACTGTGGAGGTTTAATAGAAGTGCTTTTCTGACTGTAGGTGACTGTACTTTAAAATATCAAGCTTGAAGATTGTCTTTTAAAAGTAATGGAAGTGTCAGACTTTGAATATTTCATTGGCCTGTACACACTTATTCACTCACAAGTTGGCTAATTGGCAAAATAAACTTGAGTTGAACAAACTAAAAATTGTTTTTCAAGAAGAGAGCTTGTGTGTTACGAAGCATTTACCGCGAAATAACAGTTACTCAAACATATTCACATCAACCATGACGATAAAAATGCTACATTTAGATTCAAAGAACAACAGACTTGAACAAATTTAAGTACATTGGCAGTTATATTTCAATGGATTTGGTTCATTGTCAACATGGCACTAGCTAGATTACGTTATACTCTTCACCAAGAAGTTTATACCTCAGCAAAATAATTTTAAAAATGACTTCCTGGAACCACAGCATACTCTCAAATCAATTAAAACACATCTTCTAAATATGCTTTTAAAGCAAGAGTAACGACACATTTATTCTGCAGAGTCGCATGGATTTATTTTTGTGATTTGATTGTTGTTTGCTGGTCGTGTCAGCAGCAGCAGTGAGAGGCCATTCGAGTGAATCCACGGTCACTTATTTTGCCCGAGACTGTCCAAAGAACACAACAACGAAAAAGGCTCCTTTACCGAAAGGGATAAAGGCTCAGATTTAAAAGTCTCTTCAAAGCCACGACTTACAACTAAATCCCTAAAAGGTATCAGCCCATATAGAGATACATCAAAATGAATGAAAGAAAGCTTAACAAAATGAATACTGTGGAGCTGAAGCTACAATTGTGAGGTTTAAAAAGTGCCACATAACATCCAGTCGCAGTCTTGGCGATGTTCTCTGTGGTCTTTGAGGCGACTCATGTCGTGAACGATCCCTGTTGTTTGATATTGTGCCATACATTATAATCTGTGTTTCCGAGTTAACGTTGGCCTTTAATTAAAATCCTTTTGAGACGAAAAAATTAATATCAAAGAGATAAAGTTTTGTTTCCCCCGCATGCCCAGGTCTGCCCTAGAATGTCTTCCATGAAAGTGACCCATAAATATGTTCAATAGATAACGGTCAGAGAACCATCAAACTGCGATATCGCTGGATCGTGACATTTAAACTGTCTTAACATTTGATCAACGATGGCTGCTATTTTCTAAGCAAGAACTTTATCTGCTCTCATGTGCTCGGCATCTGGTCCTGCGGTCTGCAGACTGCGTTTAATACAAACCGCAGCTCTGTTTGACTAAGACCCAGTAGGTATCTCAATGAAATTGGAGGCATGTTTGAGACACATCTGGAGAGGCATCACTCGCCTTCACAGCTCAGCAGAGCGGTCGAGGATCTCCGCTTCCGTCCAACACATACCTTTTTCACATTTTATTGTCCAGGCTTCAGATTCTGTGTTCGCTTTTACGACGGTTCCCACATTGGCTTCCTCTCTCGTTTCTTAGGCTGCCTGCCGTTCTCCCTTTCTTTTGTTCCCCAACTCATTCTCCAAAGTCATCTTGGAAGAACCTGATGGTTTACAATACAGTTGGTTATTAACTGCAAGTAACTTTGTCTGAAAATTGAAATGAACGTTTTCTAAATATTAATATGACTATTAGGTAATTGAACAAATAACCACTATATAATCACAATTAGTTTTTTAATAATAAAGCCACATTACTGAGCATAAAGATCAATATTCTATGAATTAAGTTTATACATGTGTGCTATAAGGATTAATACTGAGTTCAAGTAGCTAACTTGATAGACAACACATTGATTTTCAAATTCAAAACAATTATTACGTATCACGTAAAAGGAAACATTCCAAAATACTCTGCTCTTTGAACACCACCACAGGGTCTCACCAAAACTTTGATCCAAGATCAACTTCTATTACCTTTGGAAAGGGACAAAATTAAACTACTGGAATAAAAAAAAATTGTAAAAAAAAAACCCATGTTGATGGAAAATGGACTTCAATCTGTGCACAGTTTTAAAACTTCCTTGAATAATTTTCTTAGTGTTTTAATATTGTAGTGTAAAACTAATTTGTAAATAATGTGTAAAAAACAATTTTATGCGGCTCGTTACCCCCAAAAAATGTTTACTGAGATTATGGCGTAATATATATGGACAGAAGAAAATGTAAAAACTTTTATAAGATCTTAGTTTCTTAGCATTTTTTAGTATCTGTAAAGACTTTCAAACAATTCAATGATCAATAAAGTTTTACCTTACCTTACCTTACCTTACCCTTTAAAAACAGGTACAACAGTAACATTTGTACGACTATTATCTTGTTACGGAACACACTCCATGATCGGCATCAAAATAATAATAATAATAATAAAAAGTTTGCAATACATTATGGAGTTTATCTTTGTCCGTCCACAGGTTACTAATAAAGACTAATAAAATTAAAAAAAAGCTTCTTCCCTTCCAGTGACCGATACACCCTCTTTAAAAAGACACCAATTCAATTTGTTGCTTATTTTTTCGGGAGGATTAATGTGGTTGTTAATGAACTTGTTGGGAAAAAAATAAATTTTTCACTGGCGTTTCCCTCTCTCACGCTACCATCATGTGCCAACAACAGATGAATCCTTCAGATCTTCTGTTCAACTTCTGTCTGAAACTGAGAGCGTCTGTCCTCCGCTGGCTATTTCAAGATGAGAGGCCTCGGAGGAGCTCTGACTGACAAGACCACACACTGTCGCTGGTGGAGATGGTCGAGGCCGGCATCGGTGTAATTTGTCACCCGTCATTCCGAGCAGGATGCATCATGTTTGTGCGGCTTCGGTGGAAGTGTGTGTTATCTCCTCGCCGTATTGCTCTGGAGACGCGGCGATAGCATCTGGGTTGTTTAAACAACCATCAGGGAGCTCCCGCTCCACAGCTCCACTCCGGGTGTCCTCTTGGCTGGGCTAACCGCTCTGGACAGATACAAAGGTGCTTTGCCAGCCCTAAATGGTTTTGCGGCGCTGGTAATAATCACTGGTGTCAGGGAGGAAATGGATAGGCCGACCGCAGAGCTTTTTGCTGAGCCTTTCCTGTCACACGAAAAATCTGGATGGAGGAGTCGTATGGAGATCTCCGGGGGGGTTTTGTTCCGTGACTCCACTGTGTTTAACCTATTCCTACTAATTTCCTGCTGGAGTTGTGCTCCGCCACGATACGCTCGTTGCCATCCTAAGAAGCATCTATTTCCATGGATTGTCGTCTCATGCAACGCTATGATTATGGAGATATTTTTTGCCCAACTCTGGGTTTAATTGGCAATAATTTGTTTGGTGCTACTCGTATAAACACACTGATCTCTGCTCTCCAGCGGAGATCTCGGCTGCATGATAATAGGAGTCGGCTCTTTGCTCCATGTTTGACAAGTGAGCGCAGCATGGCAAATTTGTGGGCTACTGATGTGACCCATGTGAGGGTTAAAATGTTGCTCGGCTCTTCGCACGCTATTCTCTGACACTCCCTCATTCCCTCCATCGGGCACATGACAAACGGCTTGTGTGTGCGCGCTAATATCACTTGATGTGTTCAGATATGTCCAGTGTGTGTGTGTGTGTGTGTGTGTGTGTGTGTATGTGTGTGTGTGTGTGTGGCGGTTGCTAATCGAATTGAATATGAACTACTTCCTCTTTTGTTGAGTTCATTGAAGCTCTCATTTCCAAGAGTGAAAGCTTCAAGAGAAGATTCTGAGCAACATTTACATGAACATACAGTGAGAATAAACTACTTAAATATGAGCTGCATGTACTTATAAACCTACCAGAACTTGCAATTACTGACAGATATATTTTTTATTTAGAATAAATCGTTTTTTTTCCTCCATTTTTGAAGTCTATCCAAGAAACAAATCCGGCCACATATGTATTTCCACTCGAAGAAAAAGCCCCTCTGGACAACAGAGATGCTTCTAATCTCTCAGCATGTCCTCTTCCCAGCTGGACCGATGCAGTGTATTCTTGAATGGAGATGCAACTTCCTTCTGTAAACATAATGACTCATCAGTATCTGTATAATCTAACTCATCCAATGATATAAAGACCCCTAAAGGTCAAGAGCAGTATCATTTCCCTGCAATCTAACAAACATGGTGACTACCGAGAGGATGATTATCACGTTTTTCTGAGAAACGGTAAAAATATCTCTTGATTTTTTTGTTTCCTAAAATGGTGTCTGCTCGTTAAAAGGTGGAAATAGTTCACAAACAAACTATTAACTGTGATTTTCACATATTAAACTATTATAAATAAATGCATGTATTTTAAAACAGCCTTTGTTATGAACAGATTTCAATTATTTTTAAATAATTAACATGCTTTTTCACTTCTCACAACACTCAATCGGCATGGATCAAACGTTTCCGCGAAAAAGTGTTACTTAAAAATAGCTGTTGACGACTTGAAGACATTTTTAACGCCGTCTCGGTGAGAGTTTGTGTGCGGTTCGACCCAAACGGCAGTTAGCTGAAGCCGAGTGTGGTGTCGGATTCATTAGCATGGAGGCGATAATTTCACGTTTGGTTCGTGGAGGCCGTGACACAAGCGACGCGGAGGTTAAACTGCTAAATGTCGGCAAGTTTTAATTTTAAGCTCAAACTTGACCTCAGCAATTCCCTTTTTTTAATTAGACATTTTATTCAAATGATTTAATTATAGTAAAATAAAATGTTTAATTTAAACTCATGCATATTTTATTTTACAGTTATTTAAAAAAAAAAAGAAAATTATTATTTTTTTTAACAAGATTTGATGATAAATACACTTAAATATGGAGTCGGACCTAAGAGTAAAAACAAAATTCAAACTTTTAAATAACAGAATAATTAGATTAAAAAAAAGGGTAAACATATTTAATAATTACAAATAGGTTACACATTTATAACCCTTGTTTTTTGACATGAATAAAATGTCTAAAAAAGACCAGCAAAAACAGCTAAATTTAACTACACATATAATATCAGATATACTTGAAATGGTGTGAAAAGACAGATAAACAGTTGTGTAACAAACTAATGTGATAACACATCAGGTTTATTACACATACATTATTAATAATACAGATGATATAATGTAACATGAATGTATTTATACAACACAGAATCAACTGTGAGTGTTCTGACCAATAGAGATCACATGACAGGGATGGACCAATTAAGGGACGGCGACTGCGATGATCCTAACAAGAAGCAGCACCGAGTGTGTGACAGGCGTTGCTCGCCTTGGTTTTTAGTTTTTTTTTTTTTTTTCTTCGTCTTCAAGAGCCATTACAAGGCACTATCGGCGGAGTCAACGAGAGTTCACAGTTTCTGCCGCGTGTTGATTGAGGGACACAGAAGCTTTTGGGTCAGTGGGAGGACAGAGTTGATTCTGTCTGCTGACCCTGCAGTGGCCCACTGTACTGTGCTGCCAAGCTGTCCAACAGCCTCTGTCAAGCACACACACACACACACTCACAAACACACACAAACACACACACTGCAGGCGCCAACTCTTCTCTCGTTAGTGTCTCATTTTAGGGACACAAGGAAACGTGTCCATCTGATGATGAGACTGAGCTGAGCTACACAATCCCACCTAGAGCTACGTTGACTCACAATGGTGCACAAATCCACAGATAGTGACACACAAAAGTTCACGTACGGAAACACGTCCCACCGTTTTTTTTTTTTGGAATAAAATCAATTAAATACTATTTATTAGCACAACACATAAAAAGGCACTAAGAATATATGAAATATATATAATGGTTAAAAGTAGTTATGTTAAAAAATAACTAATAAATTCTTGTTTAATTGCGAACTACACGAAATCATAATATTGTGAAAAATGGCCTATATATTTAAATTAAATTTTAAATAAATTATGTTGTATAGAGTAACAAATAAGACAATAAATGATAAGTTCATTGAAAAAAACAACTAATTTAGTTCCCTGATTATTACATAATCCCTGAATATTATACAAATAAGTCTAATTTGCTTGTTTGGGCGTTGAACCCACAGTCACTTACGTAAACACGGCTAGCATCAGCCTTGCAGCCAGGAAGTGCATCCCTCTACAAAGCCGCTGCATGCGTGACTCCTTGTGTCCGTTGGCGAGCTAGCGTGATCCAGCACGGCTCCCGATCGAGTCCTCCGCCCCCCTACATGCTTCCCTCACACACACATCCATGGCCTGCTGGGCGATGGCACCAGGGGTGTACTTCCTCCCTCCCTGAACCAAATCCAGTGATGGGAGCATAACCACTGATTTGAACGGGCCGTGGATTACAGGGTGGTGACATGCGAGGACCACAGATGGGGAAAATCGGAAATGTATGGTCAGGAGTTCCGACAGCTGTAGTCGAGTACTAATGTGTAAAGTTTCTCTTGTAGGGCTGTGTATTGGCAAGAATCTGCTGACACGACACGTATCACTGTACGGGGACAACGACACGATACATTGCGATACTGTAGAAACAAGCATATATATGTTAGTTTTGTCCGAGTACTTGACTCTGGTGTCGCAGAATTTACAGATCACACGACTCTAGACGAAGTCGTAACTGGTTTAATTTGAAATGTCCAAAAAACAGCCTTTAAAGCTGCTTAAGTCGACTGTATCCTCTCGTCCTCAGTAGCTGCCGGGATTGATTTTTTTTTACACCCCTATTCTCAATACAATTGCACTTATTTCATATATTTAAACAGACATTGTCCATTCTGGGTTTACAGCAGGTGTATTTGTTCCCTAAATATACTCTTCCTGAATCTTCTTGACACCATTGCCTCAGTATTGTTGTATGGTTTGAGATTGTGTATTGAACACCACTGTGGATCGACTTCTAAACAAAGCCAGTGTACCGTTGTGAGGATCCCTTCCTGGCCAACATCGGGAGCTTCTGGAATCGCCTCTGAACCGACCATCCTTGTGACTGAGGAGGATAAAATATAATCAGATTTAGCGTTTGGGAACATGTGACACTTATAACCAGTTATCTCCGTCACAAGCACAATCCATCAAAAACATCCATCATTTTGATTAAACATCCATGGAACCCGATTAAAGATGATCCCGGAACGCACCGCCCTGACCCGGAACGCTGGTCGCACACTCGACTGGCCGCGGACACACAAACAGCCCCGGTCCGTGGGACACACAACACCTCGGCCGGCGTCCACTGACGGACGAGTTAACGGCTCTCGTGAATAAAGTATGAGCGTCACGGCGGCGATCACTTGATCCCCCTCGACCTGCGATACATTAACCACCTCACACCCATTTAATTACACATTAGTGACACTGTGTGTGTGTTTGTGCAAACAAAGCAGCAGCGTGATCCGGTATGACCTTAGATTTTCTTGATCTCTTTAGTTCCTTGACTTGAAAGTTAGCATTTGATTAGCATTGCGTGCTAGAGCCGCATTAGTGGAGTTCCCCCTCCTGTACGATTCCGCCTGTGGGACCATCTGCCTGTTATTATTTGCCTCAATGGGCCGAATCGGCACCGTAATCTTTTTAACAGATTACCCGCCAGTTATAGAGTGGTCGGGTTGACTCGGCGCAACATTAAAAAAAAAAGGTGTTGGTTCATTTCCTAGAAAATCTGTCGAGTGTTCAGTTTTCAGCGGGAGCTCGGAGCGAGGCGACCCGGCGCTAAATGGCTGAGGTTGATCTCGGGAATATCGCAGGAAGTCTTCCCCCGGTGCGTTTCCAGGGATGTGAGAGCGAGGCTTGTGCGAAGTGAAGGTGCCTCGGCTCTCTCTCCGCAGACAGGAATGCAGCCAGATACAGATGCCAACGACTAATTATTCTAATAGTTTGACTTGTCTCGACTGTTTCCCCTTTTTCCAGCCTTAAAAACTTCAGTTCCGCGAGAAGAAAACATTGACTAATTAATGACCGATTGAACAAATATACTCACGATGCTCGGTAATGGAGTCTTTTTTACCTACACAATAATGGCGTTTTTTTGTGTGATTCCTGATACCTTCCAGTGCTTCAGCACAAAGTTTCCTTTTTAATCAAGATTATAGATCACTTGATCTTGTGCGGCAGATAAAAACATGCGTGTAAAACACATCTATATAGATAGTATTGATGGTCCCACATTGAGTTTTTTCTTTTTACTAATTCAGGTTTATTTTTTCAGAAAACTGTAAAGAATCCCAGGCTAATGTTACCGTTGAGAAAATCCAGTCTTTTAAAAGATATAAAATCAACTGGTGATAATTATTACATCATAATTGTACATTTATTGGGCCAGGATTAAGCGACTCCTGGACCGGTTCTGGGCGGTCGGGGGGGACCCCTGGTTTAGAGCAAACCCTTGGTTAACATCCTCATGCAGTTTGTGAACAAGATGCTAACATATTATAGTGGCTATAGTGTTACTGAAAATTTCTTTTATATCTTTTACATTTTATTTAACATAAAGTTATTAAGAAGTTTTTCCGACTTTTCATTGGCTTTTGCTAACTGGAGTCCGGACCAGCGGTCCTCAATGGAGTCCATCGAACAAGTCGTTGACTCGAACCCTTTCACTCTAAAACTACTAGAAATTCAGTGGTTCCTCTTGGAACGCTTCATTGCAGTTTCGGCTTTGGGTTATTGCACGAAGAACATTCAATTACTTTATTAAAATTCCTACATTTGGGAGAAAAAAGGAAGAAAAAAAACCCAGGGATGCCACTATCCTCAGCGTGCAGATGTTTGTTTGACAAAGAGAAGAGAAACTTTTGATTTCAAATTCCCGGCCACAGTCACATCTGTTTTCCAGTCTTTGTTTGTTTACAAAACATGATAGATTATCTTTTAACAAGCATCTTCAGTTATTTTCAAACTCATGAATGTGACCACAAAGCAGCGAGGACAGAATTACCAAAGTCGCTCTGTGTTGTGCTGATTATGAATATCTTATTTTGATTAAAACCCCAACGACCCATAACTTTCTCATCACACACTACAGTCCTACAAGAAAATGGTTTGATTCCCTCGTTGCGTTACGGCTTGTAGCGTATTAGCTCGACAATATGAACTGGAGACTTTAAAGGGGAAACATTTTGTACATGAATCAAATCCGTCTGTAGTGTTTTACATTAAAAGTAAAGTAGTTTAATGTGTTCAATATGATTTTAAAATGAATGCTGCAGGAGTTGAAGCCTTCATTGTGAAAATAAACGTTTTATTCCTCGATTTAACATGTTTTAAAAAAGAAAACATTATTTGGCGACTTCGCCTTTATTTTCCATCCACTGCACAAAAGGTACCTAGATACTAATATAAATATTATTCTATTAATACTTCCCCTTTTACTGTTGGTATAAATCATTTTGACTGTCATTTACAAAGTCTATACAATAGTATTTAAACGTCTCTTCCTATTTTGCCTTCTTCTTCGCTGCCAATTTCTAAATAAAAAACTTGATGTGAACACTGTTAAGAAATATATACACAGTTAACGCACACAATATTTATTGACTCATGGCCCCGGGGGGCCAAATCTGGCCTTCCTAGTCTTTTTATGTGGCCAGCCAGAAAACTCAATGTAATCATAATAATAATAGATTTGATTATACATTATTAGTTAAATAACGATAGATTGAGCATCAAAGAATGAAAAGACAATATCAGATTGTACTTGTACTTCCTGGTAAATAAACATTTAGCTCCGCTCGCGGCTAAGACATCTCCCCCCGTCAGTCAACGCTTTAATTATTATAACGATCAGTTTTTCTTAAGAATTAACTCGATCAAACACGTTTGCGTGTGAAACACCACGCTTTGGTTATGACAGTTGAAACAATTCATTCAGAGGAAGTTTTGGATAAATATAGCCGGTTAAAGAAGAGGCAAACAATACGACTTCCCCTGCGCTCTGACCAGAAGGACTTGTGACGGTTTATGTTTCTAACATGAACAGCAGGATGTTGGAGAAGTGAGAGAGTTTGTCAACGGATTTTCTGTGTGGCTTGAGAGGGAGGCGGGGGGGGGGGGGGTCGGTGGGAGGGATGGGTGGGAGGTGGAGGGGGTCCATGTTGGAAAACTGGAGCGTCTTGTTGTCCTCAATTGGAAATACACTGTTGCATTCATTTAGGTATAGTCAAATAAAGCAGCCTTCCTGCATAACTGGCTCATCTCACGCAACACATGCCTCAATGCTGCCGGTGTGCGAGAGGAGCTGCTGCCTCCCTCTCTCTCTCCTGGTGTCTCCCCCCTTTTTCTCAACGCTAAATATCTCCTTACGTCGCCGTAAAGCTGAGGTTAGAGATGGACACGATGGTGATTGTCGTCGTATTTAACGTTGTGTATTTGTCGACGCACATTAAACAGAAGCCACCGAACTAGAAAGGTGTCGCTGGAGGCGGTTTTTGGAGCCTTGTGTAGAACCATGAAGTTAGTGCCAACTAAAACAATAAAAGATGAAACGAAGTTGTCGTAATATCACTTCCCTTTCCACGTCTGCGTCCAAGGTCTCTGTTGAACTTTTTATTTGGGAATCGAACCTCTTCCCCCTCTCCTCCCCCGACCATCGCTCACTTACTCTCTGATCCTCCCTGAAAGATGAATATTTGTGACTCCTGCTGCGCCTCCGAGAAAAGTACTTTTTGTCGTTTTGTCCGCCAACAAAGCGAATTCCTCTAAATACCTTCCAGCCCATCCCTTCAGAGTGTAATCTTAGATCCCGCTGTGGGGAAACGAGAATCTCCAAAATAATGTCGGGGAGATTATGAATGTGAGTCATGACATCCGTAGGACTTGAGCAAGTGCTCAGCCAAAACACTTTTCATTAATGTTTTACCCGAGCAATCCGGCTTAAAATGTACTCTCTGCTCTTAAAATACTACTATTTAGTGACGTCGTACACACATTTGTATATTTAAAACTCACGTTAAACCATTTTAATAAAAGTTGGATGGGGGTTTGTTATTTTAAGGGGCCTTTGAGCCAGAAATAAACTTACAAAATTAAAAAAGAAAAACAATCTGATGTACAAACTGTAAAAAAAAAAAGTTAATATTCACTTATTTTTTTGACAGGCTATAAATACTCGCAAAAAAAAAGTCTAAAATGCAGAAGAAAAGTGAAAAAACTAAACCCTGAATTCATATTTAGAGTTGAACTAGTCATGACAAATAGATGCATTTGTCTGATGAGTATTTCTTTGGCCCTAGGGCCACATACTTTAAATACAGTAAGTAAGTAAGTAAGTAAGTAATTTATATTAATAGAGCGCTTTTCCAGACTAGGGCCACAAAGCGCTTAAACAATAAAAACAATACTCATTAAAATATATACTTAAAAGGTCAATATAACACTGAGAACAACACAGGAGTTCCAGAGAATCAAGGAAAAACCTGCACGAACAAAAATGTCTTAAGATGTTTCTTGAAGGAGTCAGTAGATCATCAAACACAGAGGGAGATCGTTCCAAAGCTTAGGAGCAACAGCCTGGAAGGATTTCTCTCCTCTGGTCCTGACCCGTGTGCACCGGGGCCACACTGGCCTGACCTAAGGTTTATCCTGGTTAAGTCTGGTTTATCCGAAAGTTGCAGCATCAGAAGCTGTAGTTTAAAAACGGGACAATAAACCAGAACATATTTATTTTGGCCGGTTTGCCGCACAACTCTCGTGGTTGTCTTGCTTCTTTTTTCCTCAGTTCTCACGCAAGTGTCCACGATGTCACCGATCAACTCAAGTGATATCGTCTTACACACTGAAGATCATGTCGCTAGATACGTCGCTTCTTTTAAAATGCAAACCAAAGTTTGTTTAAGCCGTTTTACTTCCGTCAAAACCAGGGTAAGATCACCTTTTAAATCATGATCACGTCACTCCGGCCCCCCGGCAACTCATACCTTTAAACACATCAGTGTTTACCATAAGATAAGAAGAAAAGAAACCCAGGTGACGGATGTGAGCAGATACACACAGACTTCCACTAGGAATGCAACTGATGTTGAAGGAAAGGAATCCTCTAGGAGGTGTTAGATAATTGTACATTTTGTTGTTTCTTCGACTGCTTAAGGATTTCTGCCCCTCATGTGATTGAGTTCGACTCGCCCGCTCTGGAGGTTTTCATGTTCACTTAGTCAACAAAGTGAAGCTATTATCTTTTGGACTTGAACCGCAGAGATATAAAGATTATTAAGCTTCTTTTTTTTTTTACTCTAAACACTTTTCTCTTGCTGAAGTGTGTCTTTTCTATCCGCGGTGCAAAGAAAGAAAGAGTCAAAACGGTTATATTTGTGATCCAGCCATTTGATCTGTGGTATAATGAAGTATTAGCTTCCATTACAGCGCCGGCTTAACCTTTTTACGGAGCACCATTGAGCGCTCGCCAGCAGTCATCAATATTTAACAGCTGTTGCTATTATGAAATTCTTTATGGGCTAATGTGGCTCGCCGGCTTGCACGCAAGGCCTTGGCCGGGGGCCAGGGGCCTGTCAGGAGGGAAGGGGGGGAGATTGACAGACGGCTCGCTCGCGTGACAGCGAGCCCTTGATCATCCACCTCCTCTCTCTCTTTTTCTCTCCCTCCCTCGCTCTTTCTCTTTGCTGTGGATTTCCTGTGCTGCACCGAGAGCGGCGCGCCGAGGGAAGGGGGCGGGAATAGGCAAAGGAGGTGGCTGTAGGCCAACCAAACCTCGACACACACATATGCACACACACACACACACACCATTTTCTCTACTCACGCAAGCCTTGTGGGAGGAGAAGGAGGGCCGGCGGCCCGGAGCGCTATGACTCACTCAAAATGATGGCACCTCCTGCTGCTGAGATGATAATACGGGGCCGCATGAACCTCACAAACTCAGATTTTAAAGTAGTAAAGAGACGCCCCCCGTTTATTCTTAATGTCATATCATGACTCTAGGACAAAACAAAGTAGGAAAAATAAACACAAATAATTTACTTCCATAACAAAAATATTGAAAAATGTTGTAAATTAACTATATTAATATATAATGATAGTTTTTAAACCCATATTTATATGCAGTGGTGGAGGTGGTTCCCTTTGACCCAGAGACAACACAAGGGATACCAAAAACACATTTGTTTTCAGGCCTTCCGGTCACCTTGACCCTGAGATAAAACAAGAGTTAAACAGGTGCGTGAAACATTGTAGGTGGTTAAGTTTAAATTATACCAATAAAACCTCACATTTTTATTTTTCAAACAAATAAAAACTGACATTAACTGCATGAGGTAATGGATTATTTCCTATAAAATGTGTTTTTCACATTTTAAATTTGAAAAATCTAGAAAAATATTTTATAAATTGTATAATTCTATTCACTCTAATGCGAATGAATAGAATTATATATAATTATATATAATTAGTTAGTTGTTTTTTCTTTTTGTTCAATAATTTTATTTAGAACCAAAAGGTTTTTGAATTTTAGAAAAAGCATTTTCAATGGCAATGGTTTTAAATATTAAAGAATATTTGTATGAAAAAATTGAAACTTTTTTTTTCTCTCCTTCATTTGCAACAATGTTACACTTCTTGTTGAATTAATTTGCTCACTTTTGCATGGTGAAAGAAATCTCCACAACTTTTGTAAGAGGCTCTTTTGTTGGGTGTCTAAAAACGAGACCTGCCGAGGAGGTTCCACCTGTAGAAGGGGGACCAGGGGATCACCGGGGCTGGAGGTCAAGGCGCTCCAGCAGCTGGTGTTGTGTCTCTGAGCAGCCATGTATGAACTCTTCTCCGCTGCTGACTGCACATCGCGGAGAAGACGACGCATGAGATGAAGAACTATTACCTACCACTCAGCTCATGTCGGCCCCCCCAAACCCCCCCGACGACGGCATTAATCGCTCCGAAACCTGGAGTCATGCGACGCTCCTCGACATAATGCCACGCTAATTCTCCTTTCATGTACATGCATGAGCTGAAATATTCATCCGTACATTTTTCCATCATTTTGCCAGACATTTTTCGGAGTTAATACCCCATTAGTTCTGGAGCCGATGCATGCCACCGACACTATGAGACCCTTGAGATTACACTCCCGCATGTTACTGCGCAGACACGGAGAAATATCCACTTGATAAATGCGACGTACTGTTCCGTGTCAGACCCTACGGTAGCCACGGTATCTCCTGCTGCTGACTTCGTTTTGACACTTTGTTTGGAGAGTGGAATCATGGTCTACTTTTTCAGACGGGTGGTTGTTATTATGGGGTTTTATTAGCAAGAAGCTGGCGATACAGGGGCAACGCTACGATATGTCACATGACATCTGGATACTGTAGGAACGTGTATATATTTGCAGTACTTGAGACTCTGGTGTGTTTCACTGATTGGCCCTCGACAAGGGGTGTCCAAACTTTTTGTTCAAAAAGTATTTAAAGAAGTGAAAAAATAAACATGGGTCAAATGTTATAGTGATATCTGATTTAAAAGTAAAAAAAATATTATACTAAATATTTAAAAAAAATATACCAAAAAATACTTCTATTCCATTATCACACATATTTGAAATAGAAGAGAATTGGAATCGATGCTAAGCTTCTTCACTTTGTTTTTTACTCATGAAACGTTGTAAAAATGTCAAAATCTTGTTTTGTAGAGACACTAAAAAAAGTTTTACTTTAAAATGTTGTGTATTTTTTATTATCTGGTTAAATACAGGTTATAACTTAGGCCACATGAAAACTGATTGAGGGCGGCTTTGGACGTCTAGACATAGTTGATTGTATCCTCTTGTCCTCAGTCATTGCGAGGGGCTTACGAGTAATAACTGCTGCCGTTAAGCGCGAGTTGAATTGCAAATCAATAATGAACAAACACTGTGTATATTTGCATTTTAATTGTATTATTTTTCATTTTCTGCACACTATAAAAACAAAATGAAGCATGAAAAAAACATGATAAAAATAAAATGTGATTTGAAAGTCGAAACTGATATCGATACAGTGCGTTTAATAATTGAAAGGGTATCACAGAAACATATATATCCAAGTGTATCGATATGTTCTCACACCTCCAGTCACATATTCCTCAGCAGAAGTGGATGACGAGGCGGACGAGTGCTCCTGTGGCAACATCTTCATCCCGCTTACTCGTCACTTTTGACTCTCCCGTCTTCGCACATAAACGCCTCACCATGACCAACACTGTTTTCATTCTTAGTCCCGGCGAGGGGGAGAAAATAGAGGCAAAGAAAGCAAACCTCAAAAAACGAGAGGAGAAATGAATAAAGCCCGTATTGTCAGCCGAGGAAGTGCCGGTGCCGATAATTAATCATTCCACGTGTTTGTCTTTCCTGGCACCGCATCCTCTCCAAAAAGCTGCTGTAAGAGAGAAAACAAAAATACATGAGGCGTTGAAGGAGAAAAATAAAGAAGCTCATTAGTTTAATTTCCCTTTTGCAATGGTTTCCACTGTGTGGACGACGACGTGGTGATGGAGAGGAACGAGTGTGTGTGTGTGTGTTTTTGACAGTTGTATGTGTTTGCACTTAGAAGACGTGGTGAAAAAATACCTGATGTAATGAGCTGCCAGTTGAGAGTGAACCGAACCTGTTCAGCTCACACCAGGAAATTCTGCTTTAATCGAGACAATCTAGTGTTTGTGCTGTTCATTGTGCGTGTCGTCGTTGTTGTTTTCAATACACTTTCACTTTCTCTTCGTACGTGAGCAACTGTTGCAGCCTTTCAAAATAAATGTTTTATATTCTTTCTTATGAAAACCATAAACTATATTTTGAACAGATTCATTAAAAATGTATAGAAGTCTACCTAAATAATCTACTAGGGCACTTGTTTTTTAAACCCTTTTGACATAATGTGTTTGTGGTATCCCTTGTGTTATCTCGGGGTCAAGGTGAACAGACAAACCAACACAAGGGATACCACAAACTCATTTGTTTTTGGGTCACCTTGACCCTTAGTAAGGTTTAAACACAGAGCATATGTGGTAAGCATGTAAGGATTTATATTTATTATTAATTGTATTTATTCTTATTCTTATCTCTTTTTTTATGTATTTATACTACTTTCTCAATTTTCTTGAGTATCTACATCTGAAATACAATAAAACTACGAAATTAAAGCAGTTCTCTGGTAAGTACTAACCAGAGAACTGCTTTCATCTTCCATCAATCAAAGAGTATTTATTTAAAAGGCTCATAATGCACGCGTGGCATACAGTTAAATCAATGTCTGAAATAACTTTGAAAAACAAACAAGTGTCACTTTTCATTGTTTAATTTCCTCATAATATCAAGTGGAACTCCTGCTGGCACCTGACAGACTTAAGAAGACGATGATGAGCAAATAATGGATAATAACCACACAAACATTTGACTGCGTGAGCCTCCGGTGAGTCCGTCATGCTTTGTTGACATTAGAAATGTAAACTGCGGAGGCGGCCGATCCGTTGTCACGCAAGTGTTGTCGACTTGAGCGACAGAAGAACACGGCGCGAGTGCGAGCGAAGTGACAATAACAGTTTGGAAGAAATTATTTGTTTAAATATGGGAAACTCACTTATAGTCATCTTCAAACCAAAGCCTGACATTATTGATCCGCTTGAATCCGTAGTAAGATTTCTGAGAATTCAATGACTGGAGAAGAAAAATGTAAGTAAGTAAGTAATTTTTATTTGTATAGCGCTTTTCCAGACCAGGGTCACAAAGCGCTTAAACAATCAAAACAATATTCAATAAAGTATATACTTTAAAGGTCAAGATAAAACTGAGAACACAACAGAAAAATATAAGCATATAATACATTGATTCGGTTGATGAATTAATATATTATAATAAACATTTAAGTCTTATATTTCTTATAAGCATTGATTGGTGAAATGATTATTAAGAAAACATTTTTTATTATAATTATATTACATTTTTTTATGTTATATATTAAGTAAGTCATTTTAAGTAAGTAATTTTTATTTATATAGCGCTTTTCCAGACCAGGGTCACAAAGCGATTAAACAATCAAAACAATATTCAATAAAGTATATACTTTAAAGGTCAAGATAATACTGATAACACAACAGGAGTTCCAGAAAATCAAGGAAAAGCCTGAACAAATAGAAACGTCTTGAGATGTTTCTTAAAGGAGTCAGTAGATCTATCAAGCGTAAAGAGAGAGGACACAAAAAAACTTATTATTTAACGTGTTCACGGAAGTTTAATTTTTATCGTCACAAATGGCGTCGACTGAAACAAAGGATGGCCAGGAGGTTGGAAGGTGGGGGGATGTCGTTGGAAGACGACGATAGATAGAAGGTTAAAAGGGGGGGAAGGTATGAAGTTGGAAATGGGTTATTGGGTGGGGGAGGTGTTGAGGGGGGGTGGGGGGGGGGGTGCATCAGAAGACACAAACATATACTTAGATAGGTTTTCCATAATGAGGCTATGGTGTGTGTGCGTGACTAATCTGTGCCTCTGCTACAATGAGTGACGGAGCGAAGGGCTGATCTCTTGGAGTGAGCCACATGCCCCCCTGACAGCACGCCCACAAGAGGAACACGCGAACATGCCTCCAACACGCAACGCCAGCGTCACCGATGGCACACGTGACACTTCTGCACGCCACGGCCCGTTACGAGCTAATTGCATGCGGCAGACATTTTGTCGTCGCGTTACTCCGCGAGTAGAAAAGACTTATCGATGGAAGTCGGCGAAAAAGCAGATGGCGCCGCGGGAAACGACTCGCATTTCCTGTGTGAAAGAACGGGCTCTTTAGTTTTTTATCATCGATTGTAGAATTCCCGTCTCTACAACGGCGTTGAAAAACATCCCAGCGGTGCTTGAAGCCGTTTAAGGCAATTACCACGAATAATCCTACATCTTGTTCGCATCAACTTCTGTGAACACCAGAGATTATTGTCCTTCCCTAAGTGTGTTTTATTAGCGGTTCAAAGGACAAGAGGCTCCTCTGCATAAGCGAAACAGCCTCGTGTTTCCAGCGAATCATCTCGTCAGATTTAGCGCGGTAATCGATCGATCCTGATCCAAAACACATTTTTTGCTAAAGAGAAACCTTTTTTTTTTCATGAGCGAACCATGTGGATGTATCGTGTGAGAAGAAGCCTGTAAAGCCACGGAATCCAGGACTGTTTTGTCTCGTCAGATCGGTCCAGCGCGAGCTAATACCTGGCATTAGTACGGATCGGTGTGAAGGCTTGATATGGTTGATGTGAACGCCACATGTGTGAAGAGTTTTTTTTTTTTTTCATCGTCTTGTCTCTGCACAACCAGAGGAGTCTCACCCGCTGATTATTGTTCGTCTTCTTCGGAAACCTTTCCTTTATTTCGCTTCGTCGGCACGTTTCGTTGTCAGTCCGTGAGGCATCTGATATCGGGACGCACAGTAAAAAAAACAAATCGTGGATATCATTTATCTTCTATTGATTATTACTGTTTTATTTTAAATGATTGTCTTTAAAGTAACATCATCAAGAGACTCTCGACACATCAGGACGTTTGTTTCTGTCAAGTTTACTCAAAAGATTAACCTGTTAACTATTGAAAATTAGCGAAACACAAGGTCTTTAAACACATTTTTTGATTGAGATTTCTCTTTTTATAATAATTTAGCTAAAACAAAACACACTCACACGTTTTGTCACAGAGTAAAAAGCTATGAGACACACAAACACACCATTGTCAGCATACATTTAAACACGCATCAATGCAAACACACAAGCGTTACTTTTTTTTATCTGAAGGTCGGTCTGTGAATATAATGCCGGCATTAATCTGCCCCGCGGTGCAAAAGAGGTCTGGTGTTTAAAGCAAACACTTGTAAGAACTTCTCGTTGTTTTAAACATGATCATCCTTTAAACAAACAAGTAAAAAAGGCGTTTGTTGTTTGCTATCATGTCAGCAGTTTTGCGTGTGTGTGAAGACAAGGGCAATGTTGACACTTGAGTATTCATTTTTGAAATTAAATAATCTTAATTTCATGTCAATCTGGTCAAATTAGGATACTAATATGAAAGAAAAAAGTGTAAATCCATACTTTGGATGATTTACTGATTACGAGATTTAATTTAATGAACTAAAAAAAGAGCAAAACGTGTGTTTATTTAACAAAAAAAGATGTTGAATTCCCATATAGACCAATCAAAGTAGATCTTAACTCTAGTGTTATCTGGTGAAGCCAAAAACAAACGTGTTTGTGGTATCCCTTGTGTTATTTCAGGGTCAAGGTGACCTTGAGGCCCAAAAACAAATGTGTTTGTGATATCCCTTGTATTGTCTCTGGGTCAAGGTGAGCGACCTCCACCACTGCATATGTATTTATGGAAGCAATGGTTAAGTGTCAGAATATTTCAAAAATATAAAATAATTAAGGGTCAAATTTGGGAAAAATAAACATTTTAATTTTAGACTTTTGAAAGGAAGATAAGAGGCTTTTTAGAAATATATTATTTTTTACCACAACGAATAAGTCAATCTCATAATCGTGATAACAATGATAATAAATGTTCATCTTGAGTAATTGCGTCTTCATGACTTGGATATTGATAATATTTTTGACACGTCATCTCATCCATCTTTATTTTTGTGTCCAACAGCGAACCACGAGAAGCCGTCCAGAAAGCACTCGGTCAACCTTCCGTCGTCCAACCCGGAGTCCAGGAAAGAGAGCCTCTCGGCGGGCATCTCGGCGGGCAGCCCGGTCAACGAGAGCGGGATGGTGCTGGAGGTAAGAAAGGAAGATGTCGATATATATCGTGCAGACGATCCGACCCTGACATTTAACACACTTTTTAGCCGTTTATTCTCCCACTTGTCGCGCCTAATATAGTGGCGTGTATGTGCCGCGGTGTGAGGCAGACAGTGTCTGGGTGAGTGAGGGGGTGTGAATGGGTAAAAAAGAAAAAGAGGGGTGTGTTGTAGGGGTGTGTGTGTGTGTGTGTGTGCCCTCCGCCCTTTGCCTCGACCTCCTTTGCTGAGATGTGGTGTTGCGTGACATATGGATGAGACAAGAGTGTCGGAGCTGATGAAGGAGGTGGGGACTCACACACGCTGGCGACCGGGGCGCCCGGCGAGGTGTGCGTTTGTGTGAGTCCGCCGCTGTCTCAATGCATGTGTGGGTGTGTGAAAGTGAGCAGAAGAGAGTGAGAAGAACACAAGCTAGCCTGTCAGCGCCCATCAGGTCTGATATAAAGATCTGGGGGCTTTTGTCTGTTGACCTCCGACCTTTCTGATCACTGATGAATTCTTTCGCTCGCATACACGACGAGACACCAGACGAGACGCACATTGTCGCTTTTATTCGTTAACGCGGCAGATTTTTTCGTGCACAGGTTTCATCGGATCGAAACACTCGGGAACATGAGCTCGTTGTTTCGGCGTACAAAAGCCGACCGACTGTCTGGTCGTACGACGAGTTATGACGCCGCTTACGCTCCAACAAGTCTCGCAGATCTGAGCCGATGCTGCCGTTAGCTCGTCTCAATGAGGCGGAGACAATGGACTGGATTGAAGATTGCGTGACTAAACCTGCAGACGACCATCAGAATGAACTGTGATGTAGTTGTTGTGGTCATGAGAGCCCGAGAAAGACTGTGTGTGTGTGTCTTTGTGTGTGAGTGTGTGTGTGTGTTAACATAATATAAAGTTTTGAAGACCAAATGTAGATATTAGCTTTCCCGCTTTACCAAATTTATGTTGATTATTTATGAAAGAAATTCTATTTAATCCCTCAAAGCTTTGATACTCTCTAAGAAAATAATATAAATAAAATGCCGATGCTCCATTTTGGATCTTTACATTTTGATCACCCAGTGGTTTAAAAAAAATCCCCACAAAAATAACTCACTTAAATGTTATAATATCTGAGTGAAGATCTTTTCTTTCCTCCCAAAACAATCAGATTGTCTGAAGACCATAAAATGGTTTATTTCAAGCAGTTGAAAAGTAAGGGCCAAATGTATTTTTTATTTTATTTGTATGATCAACAAAACACAACATGAATGTATGTTGTGGCTAAAAATAAATAAGACAATAACGTGAGCTGAAAAATTACTTGATAAGGAAAAGTCATCACAACTATTATAAGAGTAAATAAAATTAAAAATATAAGCGTATAATACATTGATTCGATTGATAAATAAATATATTATAATCAACATTTAAGTCTTTATATTTCTTATAAGCATTGATTGGTGAAATGATTATTAAGAAATTTATTTTTATTATAATTATATTAAATTTTTTATGTTATATATTAAGTAAGTAATTTAAGTAAGTAATTTTTATTTGTATAGCACTTTTCCAGACCAGGGTCACAAAGCGCTTAAACAATCAAAACAATATTCAATAAAGTATATACTTTAAAGATCAAGATAAAACTGATAACACAACAGGAGTTCCAGAAAATCAAGGAAAAGCCTGAACAAATAGAAACTCATATGATTCAAAGGGTTTATCTTGAAACTGGAAAAAGTGTAAAAAGATGACGGTGAATAACGGTTTTATCAGCTTCTCATAGACCTTGAGAGGCCAAAGGAAGAAAGACTTACATTCACATAGGAACACATTCAAGAAAAGGGATATAGCTCTAGCTTAGAGATGGCTGAGTCAGCAATATTCCTCTGTGTTACCACTTTAAAAGAAGGGTGCGTAGACAAAGTTAAACGGGATCTGGAATCTCTCAACCATTCTCATGGAGTCGGACCTGTCATCAACATCCAATGTTACGTGTGAACGAGTGTTGCGGTCTCGGTCCCGGTGTCTGCGGGTCTCCGTGTTGTCATGAATTCAGCGCCGCAGCTTTAATCTCACACTGAGACCAGCAGGGAAGCAGAGAAACCCAGAAACAAATGAGACACCAGAACAACCTCCACCGCTCCGTCTTGTTTTTATGTCCCCAAAATCTGCAAACGTGTATTTTATTTTTGGGCTCTCTGCGTGCAAAGCGCCTCTTAAGTTTTCCAAGTCGAAGCTTTTAGTCTCCCAGGGGCAGTTATGGGAGCCGGGGGCGTCGTACTCGCAGATATGTGGCAGAGCAGCAGGTGCCTGTTTCCATTACATAAAGACTGTAGAATGCAGGGAATAGAAAAAAGCAAGACACCAAAGAACAGCTGATAGAATGCAGCATTTAAGCCTCCAACAGGAAATACTCGAAATCAAAGGACTGCTCTGGATACTGTACTTTAATGTTTGTGGCGCCTGGAAACTAGGTTTCGTTTTTTTTTTTAGAATTCACCAACTCAATTAGAATGTTTTCTTTGATCTGGTCCAAAATCAATCAAATATGTTACAATACAAAAGACAGAAGGGTCCCCTGGGAAGAGTCCGGAGATAACTAAGGAACATCGCAGAGTAATATTACTGAACATTGTGGAGTAATACTAGGGAAGAGTCTGGAGAATACAAAGGAACATCACAGAGTAATATTACTGAACATTGTGGAGTAATACTAGGGAAGAGTCTGGAGAATACAAAGGAACATCACAGAATAATATTACGGAACATTGTGGAGTAATACTAGAGAAGATTGTGGAGTAATACTAAGGAAAATCACAGAGTTATATTACAGAACATTATGTAGTAATACTAGGGAAGATTGTGGAGTAATACTAAGGAACATCGCATAGTAATATTACGGACCATTATGAAGTAATACTAGGGAAGATTGTGGAGTAATGCTAAGGAACATTGCAGAGTAATATTACGGAACATTGTGGAGTAATACTAGGGAAGATTGTGGAGTAATACTAAGGAACATTGCAGAGTAATATTACGGAACATTGTGGAGTAATACTAGAGAAGATTGTGGAGTAATACTAAGGAAAATCACAGAGTTATATCACGGAACATTATGGAGTAATACTAGGGAAGATTGTGGATTAATACTAAGGAACATTGCAGAGTAATATTACGGAACATTGTGGGGTAATACTAGGGAAGAGTCTGGAGAATACAAAGGAACATCACAGAGTAATATTACGGAACATTGTGGAGTAATACTAGAGAAGATTGTGGAGTAATACTAAGGAAAATCACAGAGTTATATCACGGAACATTATGGAGTAATACTAGGGAAGATTGTGGATTAATACTAAGGAACATCGCATAGTAATATTACGGACCATTATGAAGTAATACTAGGGAAGATTGTGGAGTAATGCTAAGGAACATTGCAGAGTAATATTACGGAACATTGTGGAGTAATACTAGAGAAGATTGTGGAGTAATACTAAGGAAAATCACAGAGTTATATTACAGAACATTATGTAGTAATACTAGGGAAGATTGTGGAGTAATACTAAGGAACATCGCATAGTAATATTACGGACCATTATGAAGTAATACTAGGGAAGATTGTGGAGTAATGCTAAGGAACATTGCAGAGTAATATTACGGAACATTGTGGAGTAATACTAGAGAAGATTGTGGAGTAATACTAAGGAAAATCACAGAGTTATATCACGGAACATTATGGAGTAATACTAGGGAAGATTGTGGATTAATACTAAGGAACATTGCAGAGTAATATTACGGAACATTGTGGGGTAATACTAGGGAAGAGTCTGGAGAATACAAAGGAACATCACAGAGTAATATTACGGAACATTGTGGAGTAATACTAGAGAAGATTGTGGATTAATACCAAGGAACATTGCAGAGTAATATTACGGAACATTATGGAGTAATAATAGGGAAAATTGTGGAGTAATACTAAAGAACATCACAGAGTAATATTATGGAACATTATGGAGTAATACTAGGGAAGATTGTAGAGTAATACTAAGGAACATTGCAGAGTTATAGTATATAACATTGTGGAGCAATACTACGTAACATTGTGGAGCAATACTAGGCAGTATTGTGGAGTAATACTAGGGAGCATTGTAGAGAAATACTAGGGAAAATTGCAGAGTAATATTAGGAAACATCTTGGAGTAATTCTAGGGAACATCACAAGTAATACTACAGAATCTTCTGTAATAATTCTATCAAACTTAGCGTAGTAATACTGCAGAACTTTGCTGAGTAATACTACAGAGCCTCACAATGCAGCTTCATAACTTAAGTCGTACTTAGCCGCACTATATATTAAAAAAATAAATGGGTAAAATAAATGTAACATATTGACAAAGCTGTGTGTGAAACTTCTTCTCAGGAGATATTTAAACAAAACTCTTTGATTGACAGCCTCGATTATGAACGGTTAGATAAGTATTAAGCAGCAACTCAAGCGTTGATGAATGTCCGTTTATTTATGTTGTCACTACTTTTTAAACATACGAAGGCGAGAGTGTTTGTGTGTGTGTGTATCAGTGTGTGTTTTAGGCATTGCTTACACTTCCCGCAGCATGTTTTGAAAACGCACCAGTTAAACCTGTCAAACAAAATCTGCATCTAAACCAGTCCACAACACAAGTGGAGATCCCACCTCTGCTCCTCAACCCAGAGTCACATGTCAGGCACTTATCATCGGCGCTGAAGCCACGCCAACCAGCCGCGGCAGGAAGTCAGCAGTGGACAAGAGGAAGCAGAGGAGAGAGTGTGAAGTGACTGAATGAGATACATGGATATACCATGTTAAACACACACACACACACACACACACGCCGGGGAAGACCTGCACAGTCTCGCTGTAATAGAGAGGCGACAGAGTCTGGCAGCAACAGTCACGCAAGTCAAGTAGCCTCGCAGTTGTCACGCTATCACAGCTGCGCACACACACACACACACACACACACACACACACACCTTCCCATCTTCCACATCCTGTACTTTTGTGTTTCCTCTTCTCCACACAACTTTCTCCATCTGTCCATCACCGATTAATCCCTTTTTTCATCAGCATATGTGTTGAGAGGCGGCCAGCCGTGGATTCAAAGTGACTTCGTCAATCAAACAAACGTGACGTGAAATATTTTCATCCCGCGTCGCCACGGCCCACTTCCAAGATCAGACCACATATTTCAAATCTCAAATCAGCGAGTTCAGAGAGGACCAGCTGTCATTCCGCTGTAACTGTGGAATTAAACGTCTCTGGTTTAACTGCTATACGGTAGTATAAGTTGTGGAAGGAATGATCTAGTGAGTTATAAAACGTCTGGCCGGGGTTGATTTTGGCCGCTTTTTTCGCTGGAGGGAATAATTGTATATGATTTGCGTCCAACTGGCTTTTTTAGATCTGTTACAGCCACTTTAAGATCTGCTCTTATAGTTCTTTAATTTATGTACAAGTCATGTTTATTACTTCACTTTCTTTCTTGTTTCGCAAAAATAAGAAATCCTGGTGTTCCTTGTCCATTTCCTATTATTATTATTATTTTTCAAATGGTCCTCTGGTGTCTTGTTGTGTTGTGATCAAGGAAAGGGAAAACTTATATTAAGTTTTTACCAAAGTTTTGGTCAACATTTCTGTACCTATAAACATACCCCTGACGTATCTTTCTGTCGGTAAATAATGACTGATTTATTAAAGAAGTCTGAATAAGATGTAATTGTTCCAGAACTAATGTGTGTGTTCTTTGTGTGTCTGTGTGTAGTCTCTGACAGGGTTCGCCTTGGTGGTGAGCAGTGACGGGATGGTGTTCTACGCTTCTTCTACCATTGTGGATTATCTGGGATTCCATCAGGTGAGGTTTGGTTTTTACTCCACACACGACCACGTGAGCGTCATATAGAGATTAAATAGTGTCATTAAAACACTTCTTAGATCACTTCGATGACTTGTAGTCTCAAGTGACAAATGTTCTGGTAAAAGATGTTGAATGTTGATATTATACATACATTATACTGGTCCATTGGCTCTTGATGAATGCTATTTAAAAAAATGTAATCTCCTTTTTAATATATCTGTGCAATCACACACACAATCTCTCTCATATCTTTCGTATGAAAGGTATAATTCGAAAAGTTTTTTTAATGTTTCGATCTGAGATGACTAAGCTAAACTCCTAGTAACCAAGTTTATCGTTAGCAACATTCAATGTTAAAGCATGATTATTAAAACTGATGTTTTAAGATCATGATGAATAACTGAGTTAATTCATAGAAATGTGAGAATTCCTTGAAACGCTCAGTTTAGTTTTCTTCTGAATTTAGAAATTCTCTTGTAAGATATATATCTTGTTACTTCCTTTTTATTTCTGCCTTCATAAGAAAACATATAATAATACAACTTCTTCTAAGTATTGGTTTGAATATGCACATGTATAAAGTATTAGAGGCTTTGAAAGACAAGTTAAATCGAGCCTATTTGCTAATCATCATTAATTGTATCATCATATATTTCTCTTTTAGACATTTTGTTTTACTTCTCTACTACTCTTTTTAACTGTTGTTTTATAATCTGCCTGTTTGTGTTTTGCCTTATAAATAAAATAAATTGTAATAATAATAAAAATAAGGATATTATCATCATTATTATTATTAATAGTATTATCCTACAATTGGTTTGACTTCCAATTAAATGCTCTACATTATTGTACATCAAAAAACCCTAATTTTCTTTCTGACCTGTGAAATATTCATAGTAGTTTTCTCACTTCCTCTCTCGCCTGTTTTATTCCACACATAATGATCCGACTTAAATGAGGAATCTTTGACTCTAGATTACAACATGAACCCACTAACTCTGGGCTGCGAGGCCACTCAGAGGTGAAGACCTCGGTTTCACCCTGATACACCGGTGTGTGTGTGTGTGTGTGTGACAGTGATAAGACATTGGTTTGGATCTCTTGCTCCCAGGTGGCCGTGCCCAGCCCGTCATTATTTATAGATGACAGCAACATTGCCTTGCTTGTCCTGAGACGCTGAAGTCATCCTGCTCCTCCCAAACCACAAATAAAGTGCTTTTCACTGTTTCAATCCCTCTTTTACCCTCGTGCCTGATTCCTCGCTCACACTGACACTCAGATGGACGGATTCTTCTGCTTCGATGATGCCACTTGGCTTACAAGCGCACCGGGCTAATGAGCCAATGCCATGAAATTCACATGAAACCAAAACACTTTTGAAAAAATAAAGTGTGTGTGTGTGTGTGTAGAGTGACATATTCGCTACAAAAGTTAACCAAAGATAAGAAAAATTGATTATAGGTTGATTGTAAACTTTTTCCAAACTTCTTTCCAACATTCTATTTTCTTTCGTCTCCTCCCAAAAACCACTGCCTTAGACTCAGAGTTGTTCATCATCATCACACAGAGAGGGGGGGGGGGGGGGGGGGGGGAGTCCAAATCCTCTTACACGAGCGCCGCAGGAGTTCAAAGCTGATCTTCATCATGTTCCTCAACAGCAGTATTTACAACTATTGGATTAAAAGTTACATTATTAGTGAAAATAAAAACATCACAAGTCCTAAATCTCACTAATAAATGAGAAAAGTGGATTATCTTTCAATTAGTTACAATCAAGACACTTTATGATTCAAAGTTATTCAAAAGATTCATTGACAGGAACATGTTATTGGAATATCGGTCACGTTTTTACAATCAAAAGTGTAAACTTTATATTATATTAAAGGTAATATAGGATTTTTGATTGTAATCAACGGAATGACCTATGTTTCTTTCACTAACCCGCTGTTATTTCAACTTTTAGACCGACACAATTCAACATTTCAGCAGTAAAAAGATGAACAAATAAAAGTAGATTTTCCGCCATTTGTGGAATGTTGAATTGTGGTTTCAATGTAAATAAACTAAGCAGCCACTTAAACACCTAAACATATAACTTTACACTTATATAATAAACCTAATTTAAAGGCTTTTGGAATAAACTGAAAAATATATATTTCATAGAATAATTTATGTTTTGTATTAACAAAGATGAACAAAAACTCAAACATCTACTGGAAGTATGTTTTTAATTATAGTTATCATAATATCTCTTTCATATATATCAGTGTGAGGGCTCATGTTAAGCCTCTCCTCTCACACCATACAAGTCGTCTTTTCATCAAACAGATATTTTTCAAAACACTAAACACACTCTGGAATCTCATCTGAACACATGTTGTTTCTCTTAAAGCCCATTTTAATTTGAAGGAACATCTGTAACAAACGCCACATGCCGAGAATCATCTTAAATCATCCCAGAAGCGTAAATATTAGATTAAAACGATGAGAATATACGATAAGCGCAGAACATCAAGTTTACATGGAATCACGAGAGTCCGTATGGTGCGTTCATGGTCTTGTCTGAAGTCTTTAGCGTCACTTCGGATCGTCCGGACTCTCCTGCTGCATTTCCCACGGATCAATCGAAGAGTCACTTTCTTCACAGTCACAAAAGTTGCCGCCAACGCCGACAAGTTGTCACGTAATCCCACAATTGTGGTCTGGAGGAGAATTTTTCCTCTAATATGCCGAGACTCTAGCGGCGTGTTAGCCAGCGCCACAAGAAAGCATCCTTGGCTTTTGATCCCATTTGTTACTCGCCCACTTAGCCTTTGAAGGCCAGTGAAAATATCACTTACTCTCAATTTTCTTTTCTTTTTTTTCTTCCCTTTTTTGGCTCCTTTGTGTTTCTCTTCACAATAAATGTAAACAATAGTCAGCGGACGTGTCCGTCTCCTCGGCTGTTGGCGGCGCTGACCGCAGGAGGAACGGCTGGCTGGAGAGGCCCGGGAACAGATTGAGTTTTCAGAGGCAGGCGATCAAAAGCCCTCGCGTGCCACCGCTGTGGAAATTATGGAGCGAGGGAGGGAGGAAAGGGGAAGAAGAGAAGGTTGAACATTTTAGTGAGGAATCTGTCATGGAATGACAGAAAGCAAAGCAATTGCTGGAAAAGAGAGGAGGGAGTCATGACGAGAGAAAGCTGGACCTGAATCACTGGGAGTGTGTGTGTGTGTGTGTGTGTGTGTGTGTGTGTGTGTGTGTGTGTGTGTGTGTGTGTGTGTGTGTGTGTGGACAGGGTGGGTAAGCTGGGCCCGGACTGCTGTTCAGCAGCTGGTGTCACGCGATGTTTGACTAATACAGCTGCCTTCAGCAGGCCTGCAGCTGGCTTCACTGTACTCAAGAAATCTGCCACTTCCACCAACATCTACAGTATCGGGCCTGCGTGTGAAGTGTGGGAAGTTACCAGGAATCCCGAAAAAGCTGCTCCCGAAAATTCCTTTATGCATGTTAACGACTGTGTCTGTTGTTGCAACTGGGAAAAATATGATTAAATGTACGATCTCTTGTCTCGGCAGACCGATGTCATGCACCAGAACATCTTCGACTACATTCACATCGACGACCGGCAGGAGTTCAGACGCCAGCTCCACTGGGCCATGTGTCCGCCGCCTCATCAGGGGACGTCGGCTCACCAGGAAAACCAGCTTCCTGCTGGGAACGGTGGGTCATTCTTTGAAATACTGACTCACCAGAAACACGAAGTGGTTGATTTACAGTTGTTTACAACTCTCTGAAGTGGACGTGGGAAAAAGTGCGGCCCTTTGATTGCATTTATCTGGCCCTCAGGATGTCAAAGAAAAAGATAGTTACTGCTCTATTTTTATTTCAATTCTAAAAAAGGACACAAAAAGCAAGATAAGAAGAAACATGTCTTTTGTTAGTCTATTGTTAGGATACTTGTAAAGCTGTTTCTGATCCTGTGGAAACTTACAATCATTTTGTGTATTTGTTTGCGTTAATCATTACAAGCACAACAAATATGACTATAATGCTTTGGTTGACAGTTTTAGTCAGTATTTTTGCCCTTTAAGATCGAAGTGGATATTTCCAAACATTGTAAAATACAATTAAATAATATTCTTAGCACATTTAGCCTGGTTTAATTAGATTGTTTTTGTGAATTTAGTTTTTATTGTTCCTTTTATATTGAGTCACTGTTTTTTTTTCTAACATGGTGGTTGGAAATTACATTTTCCTGGGGGGTCGGGCATCAAGCTAAAAATAAGGGAGTAAATATAAATTATAATAAGAAACCAAAATAAATAATAATAATAAAATGGAATAATTAAGTCATAAAGACAAATTGATTGAAATCAAACTAAATACGATGTGATAATCTGATGTCAAATCACGTTTTAAAAATATATTTTATATGCCCTTACATCTGTTTGAAGGGGGAAAAAAGAACTAAGTTCAAATTGTAATGAATTATAAAAACCCAAAACAAAATGACCTTTGACCTCAAGTGCCGCATTTGAAGTACATTGTTGACTTGAAATAAGTCTTTAAATACACATTTAAGATTGAAATCATTTTCCTCAGACAATTAAGAAATTATTCTATGAAGTTTTTGTCATTCCTGATTCTAGCTCAGTGGTCAAGAAGCAGCAGGAGAAATATGAATTTAAGTTTAAAGTTTTATCAGTTAAATAGTGAAATCCTATTTAATTATTCTTGAAAATGTTTTCCTTTTATTGTTTTATTTACTAAAGCTTGAAAGTCTTCCACATGCCTAAAAATGTCCTTAAATTTTATTTTTTCACAGTGTATTCTTCTTTTTTTTGTTGGTCAACTTAACCTGAAAATGACGCCACAAAGGTATTTACTGTATCTTTGTCATGTGTCAGGTGAGGAGCTGGTGGTCAGCAGCCTCTTCCACTCCCCCGAGGCCGGAGGAATCCCTCCAGAACTCTCCGCCTTCCTCAACAGATGCTTCATCGCCAGAGTCCGATGCCTCCTGGACAGCACCTCTGGATTCCTGGTCAGTAAAGTGATTAAAGTGACACAATAGGTCGACCAAGGATTAGGCACGAGAACAAATTCGGCTCTTGAACCACCTGTAGCAGCTGAAAATCCCTTTGAATTGGAGCGTTCTGCAGCTATTTATAGTCGTGCTGTACGACCCAAGATGGTTTTCGGTGCACGCACGTGGCCAGTTCTTACGGCGACATCATGGTTTTGGACCGGGGGTCAGGAGAGTTCGCCGTCCGCTCTGGTTGCACCGGCGTTGGACGCACGACAGAAACTCTAGATGGCAATTTCCTCACATGTTCAGGAAGAACCCCGCAGCCAAGTATTGAGTGATGGAGGAGAGTTCCTGTCCTCACCGGGCGGAATAGTTTCACTTAAGACAAACAGGTCTAATGTTTTTCATGAGCAGCGGCTTAGGAAGAGTTGGCCGTGTAAAGATGCTCTTAATTTGGAGGTCCAGAAAGATTTGAGACAGACGGTCAGAAAAAAAGCTAAAGAAATAATTGAAATTGAACATGAAATATATATTTACTCATATATTTCTTGGATCTACAGTAGTGTTTTGAAGCCAGTAGTCGCTCAGCTTCTTTCTCTCCGTCCACACAGACCATGCAGTTCCAGGGTCGGCTGAAGTTCCTGCACGGGCAGAAGAAGAAGTCGGCCTCTGGTGCCCTCCTGCCTCCTCAGCTGGCGCTCTTCTGCATCGGCGTGCCCCTGCTGCTGCCCTCCATCACCGACATGAAGATGAAGAACATGCTGATGAGAGGGAAGACCAAAGGAGGAGGACTCATCTCGACACTGGAGTAAGAAGACACGTCGTTTAAAAATGAATCTGCAAATTAAATTGAAATCATAAAAAAAACTCTCCAGAGCTCTATCACTCCCTCTACTGTTGACACTTGACACTGATCTGGAGAATCGTTTTCGTTGCAAACGTTCACTAGTTATTTAGTACAAAACTTAAGAATAACTTATTTTTTTATAACTATTTACATTTTTTAAATATTGTAAATAATGTAAATATTTCTTACATTGAGGCACAATAAATATTTTTCTGGTTAAATTTTACAAATATTCCTTCATGATTGACATTTTTCTTACATTGAAAAAAAGACGAACAAAAAAAAACTACCTCCTCGATACGAACAAAAACATAACATTTAGATGTATTATACATAAATTATTAATAAATAATTTAATAATTAAAAAAGCAATTAAAGAAATGTAAAAGAAAGTCCATAAAAATAAAAGACAACCCTCTCAAATATAACTGTAATATTTTATGGAAGGAGAAGAAAGAAAAAAATCACATTTTAACCTTCATTGCTGCTCTGAGAACAGTGAGTCACTTCCTCAGATGAGAAACGATGAGTCACCACTGGAGGGAATCTCTCGTGGACCCAGATGACCTCCAGCTCCGGGTTTTTTTTAAGCTTGACTCGTCAATCTAGAAAAAAAACACGCATGTTGTCGTTCGGTTTTTCACCTTAAAAATGTGGATCAGAAAGTTGAGGCTAACGACTCAAATTCCCTGTTGTCTCTGTTCAGTGGCGAACGAGGGGAACACATGCGCCGCCACTCGTTCAGCGGCGAGGTCGGGGACCCCCTCCTCCACTCCTGCCCCACGCCCGGAGTCACCCAGCGGGGGAACCACACTCCCTGGACTCCCTTCTCCAAAGACAACCTCAAGTACCGCCCGGACGGCTACTACAACCAGGAGGAGCCGCTCAACTATTGCAAGACCCCCATGGTTCCCCATAAAGGTCTCAGTCCAGGCCTGGGCGGCGGCGGCGGGTGGCCCCTGCGCCCCAACTCCGGGCCCCTCAGAACAGGCCAGGGTGTCGGCTACATCCCCAACAATCGTTTGAACAAGGCGGGGCAGTACGGGAAACCCTACCGTCTGTCGCCCAACTGTCACGCCGGCCGCAACGGCGAGGTGTTCGTGTCCAAGCTCTACGGGAACCTGCAGATCCCCGTGGACCCCGACGCCTACTGCGTGGACCTGGTCAAGAGCGAGAACGGCTACGGCGAGTGCTACGAGGGCCAGCTCATGTCCGAGATGCCGCCCATCAAGGTGGAGCACGACTCGGACTCCGAGAACGGCTGCGACCCCTACGGGCGACCCTGGACTTGCCGCGACCCGGAGGCGATGGACCGTCGCTACGGCAACGGCGTGTACGATCCGAGCTCCGGCCTCCAGCTGAAGTCCGAGGGCGACTACTACGAGCTGCAGTACTCGCCGTGCCAGCGAGGGAAGGCCGGCATCAGCCCGCCCTACAACAACTACCAGAACTATGCGGTGAACCAGAGCGGGCGCCTGCTGAAGTGCGACAAAGAAGTGGGGAGCAGCAACAACAACAACAACAACAACAACAACGGCGACAACACCCAGTTCAGCCCCCAGAGACTCTCGCACACCGACCCTCTATGCAACAACCAGCCGGTCAACCTCATGGACTCCCACGTGTATCCGCAGGAGCACCACAAGGCCTACATGCACCAGGACTACGGCAAGCATGGCACTTACGAGTTCAAGGGTCACGGGCTCATCCATTCCATCAAGAGGGAACCCATGGACTCGCCCCCCTGGTCCGAGGGGGGTCACGACATGAGCCAGTCCATGATGGGGGGGCAAAGGAACGTTATGCCGTGTGTCATGAGCACTGGACACCACAAATCAGGCCCTTACATATACATGCCGTGAAGACCCCCCCGCCGCCCCCCCACACACACAAACACACACCCCTCGTTTTCAGCCACCCTCACTACCAACACAAACAACACATTAAGACACGCACGCACGGATCTTTGTGTGTATTAGAAACAGTGTTCTCAGACGCACCAGCATCACGCAGCGATGGGACGACATGGAGGAGGTCGACAACACAAGTCGTCAAACTCAGGTTCTAGTATTAGTGTCGTGACAATCGAGAATAATAGTTTGTGGTCCGACGTTTTGTTTTTTCGATGATTTTATTTTTGTAGCGGTTCCAAGCACTTTTGGATTTTTAGTGACACAAAATGATGTCTAGACGTTTTTTCGTTCAACGTGTTGTGCACAACTTGCTTTTGTGGAAGAGAAACAAAGATGTTTGCTGTTAAAAAAGAAAAAAAGAAGAAAAAAAAGTTATTTAGCAACATGTTGTACACAGGAGATGACGCACACCTGTCACAGGGCTTCTTTATTTCTGATCGACCACACAGGATTGAGACTCATCGCGCCACAATTTGGTGGTTTGAACACGCTTCCCCCCCGACTACCTCTCGTCTGATTTACATATATGTGGTGGAAAACTTGCAGATGACAATCTTTAAAAAAAAAAAAAAACTCTCAGTGTTTCCTCTGTAGCTGCACTTAGCAACCAAAAGGGAATGGTATGTTACGAAAGTGAAAGGGGTGTGGATTGTTCGTCCATAATTGATTTTAAAAAACAGATACGTTTGATCATTGTTTTATCCACCGTTATCACTCGTTACTTAGCTCTGAAAAACATGCCGGTAAGTTGTTGTTAAAGTTGTGTATATTTGCAAAAAAAATTCTCATCAATACAAGTGAGCATCATCAGCATACAGTTCAATTTTGGCCAGAATTATGGAGAATTGTATTCTGTAAAAGCTCACGAATGAACCATCAAACTTCTCAATTTGAAGTATTTAACATCACAAACACAAACTGATCGTCATGAGGGTCAATTATTTGTGTTGTTTTTTGTTTTCAAAAGTTAGAGTTGAAGCTCCCTTGTAGTTCACCGCTATGTCTACTGTTACCAAGTCAACCAGCCTGAAGAAACATCTGTATATCAAAAGATTATTCATCTAAAAATACATTTGTCTATGATACAAGTCTTCATTCGTCTAAATCAGGGGGTTATATTATATTTTTGTATTGATTTTTACATACAAAATATATATATAAAAGAAAACCTTAAAGGCTCAATCCATCAAATTAAAAACAGTGTTTCTGGCTCTGCCTAGTGTTGCAAAAGTGTAACTGCAATGTGGTAAATGATGTTTTTCCCCCCCATTTCAAAATTGAGATAAAAGCTTGTTGTTTCAGTTTCTGGATTTATCTTCCCGGTTCTTGAGTACTTCATATGAAAACACTCTCTCTGACCCTAAGTTTTAATTATTGATTTAAAAAATGCAACAAGGGAAAATCTCCAAAATCATAATAAATTAGCTACGAAGATTAACCCTTTGTACTGAACATGTAAATAGTTGTTCAGTTAGCAGTTATTGTGCGGAGAAGCTCACAGAGACTCTTATTTGGACAAACCACCTAAGAGAAGTAAACATCCAGGATTTTCTAGATTGGATCCGATCAGATCATGCCGGCTGGTAGAGATGTTTGTCGTCAGCGAAAACAGTGACTTTGAGGAGAAATATGAACAATTCTATTTCCAAAGCTTCCAATTACATTTCAGTATCTCATTAATGGTGATAAACACCCTTGTATCCTTCCTATCCTTAAATCTCTTCGAAAATGCAATACAAAAAAATAAAAAAATCAAGCTTTCCTTTTACTTTTAACTTTAAAATTCCAAAATGGATGTTCAAAAGATGCTGGTTCATGGTGTTGCTTAGTAATATCGATCCTGTACAGATCAAATTGTTGTTAACATAAACATTTCTCATGTCTTGTCATCACTGGCTCTCAATTTATTTTTGCACAATACGTTTTTGTTTTTTTTTCGTTTTTTAAAGCACCAAAATGAGTCTCAGTTCTGTGGAGCTACTGTGGTAGTTACCAAAGTTGCACTACTGGGAGTAGATCAGCGGAACCCCTGACACGCACAACTGTTCATGTGTCACTGTTTTCAACTTGTCGTTTTTTCTTCTTCGTGTGTTCATTTCAATAAATGTTCGATAAGTCATATTTATTGTAAAAGGCAAAAGTGTGTAATTTAAGGAGATGACAGTCAAATGAAGGCTTTTATTTTACTAACAAGGACGGCTTTTTTTTTGTTTCCTGTTACCTTTTCATTTGGACAAAGCGAAGGATGAGGGAGGAGGCTGCAGCGAGGAAGTGTACATACGACGTGTCTTCCAATGTTTCTACATGTTTTTTGCAAATGGGACTTGTCTATTCATTAAAAAGATGTTTCTTTGTATGGAAGCACGGAGATGTCGTCGTCATTTCTTTGGAAGTGTTGATAAATAAATGAGTTCATTACTGCCACATGACCGACTCGCATGCATTCATCGATCAATTAATAAACCAATTAAAGTCACAAGGCGGCGACGCTAATTCATTCTAAAGCCACGATGGGCCGTCTTCGATTTTCAGGTCGATTAACACAAGGTGAAAACATTTTGGTGTTTTAGGAATTCATGATTTATTGCTGAACCTCTTAGGATGATTATCTAAAAAAAAAAAAAAATCTTTAATTATATTGTGAGATTCAAATCCTAATGCTAACTAAATAAAAATATATATGTTTAATTATATTGTGAGATTCAAATCCTAATGCTAACTAAATAAAAATATATATTTTTAATTATATTATGAGATTCAAATCCTAATGCTAACTAAATAAAAATATATATTTTTAATTATATTATGAGATTCAAATCCTAATGCTAACTAAATAAAAATATATATTTTTAATTATATTGTGGGATTCAAATCCTAATGCTAACTAAATAAAAATATATATTTTTAATTATATTATGAGATTCAAATCCTAATGCTAACTAAATAAAAATATATATTTTTAATTATATTGTGAGATTCAAATCCTAATGCTAACTAAATAAAAATATATATATTTAATAATATTGTGAGATTCAAATCCTAATGCTAACTAAATAAAAATATATATTTTTAATTATATTGTGAGATTCAAATCCTAATGCTACTAAATAGCTAAAAATATGTATTTTTTAATGGTTGAATAACTTTTGAAAATATAATAATATATCATTTTTAGCAAATTATCAACATTCACAAGTGATTAAGAAACATTTGTTTGTTTGTTTTTTAAAAAGAGAGAAATCGCTAGAATAAACAATTTTAAAGCATGATTTTATTTTTTAAATTAAAATGTCACAATTTTTGGAAACAATTTAAACATTAATAATACGTATTTTAAGTGACACTATTTCCTCTTTTATTGTAGATTAATTGTAAATAATTGACTTTATAAATGTATCTATTAATATATCTTTTTTTAAATTGAATTTCTATTTAATGAATGCACTTTATCAACAGTTATTAGAACAATGTGATTTAAATCAGTTCACACTTTCAAACACTCGTTTCAAAACAAGGAAACCATTATAGTTTAATTTCTTCACATTACTAGAAAAATTCACGATATGAAACATTTTAAGTGGTAAGGGAATCTAAGATAATAAATAAATAAATATCTAGTTTCACTGAAATTAATAATGATGTTAACATCATGAAACATGTATAAAACAAAATGCTCAACTATCTCAGACCGTGAGCAGATGTTGGCCCAGTTTTATTTAACCCCTGTGTTAATAATAATGTCTTAAAAAAATCCATCCATCCATCCATCCATCCATCCATCCATCCATCCATCCATCCATCCATCCATCCATCCATCCATCCATCCATCCATCCATCCATCCATCCATCCATCCATCCATCCATCCATCCATCCATCCATCCATCCATCCATCCATCCATCCATCCATCCATCCATCCATCCATCCATCCATCCATCCATCCATCCATCCATCCATCCATCCATCCATCCATCCATCCATCCATCCATCCATCCATCCATCCATCCATCCATCCATCCATCCATCCATCCATCCATCCATCCATCCATCCATCCATCCATCCATCCATCCATCCATCCATCCATCCATCCATCCATCCATCCATCCATCCATCCATCCATCCATCCATCCATCCATCCATCCATCCATCCATCCATCCATCCATCCATCCATCCATCCATCCATCCATCCGAGGCCCGAGAATCTTTGGCTAGAGTTCACCTTGACCCAGAGACAACACAAGGGATAGCACAAACACATTTGTTTTAGGGGCCTTGGGGTCACCTTGACCCTGAGATAAGACAAGGGATACCACAAACACATTTGTTTTAGGGGCCTTCGGGTCATCTTGACCCTGATATAAGGCAAGGTTTCAGGTTTTTTGTATTAAAAACAAAAGCAGGTTCCAGAAGTCAAATGACAAACACACAAAAAAAGAGAAGAAGAAAAAAAAAAAAAAACTTTCCCTGGACTCGTTAATTACTGGTGTCGTTTCTTTCTTAACCCAAATTCTCTTGTTTTTCTCTCGTCACGATGAGTCACAGCAGATCAGCGTGTAAACAACTTTGATCATTTGTTCGTTCAGTTTCTGGAACAACCGCATCACCTCTCAGAGAGAGTGTGTCCTCGCCCTCATGCCGTGATTGAACCTCCCGACTGAACCATTTCCAGTCACGCAGGCGTGTGTGTGCGTGTGTGTGTGTGTGTTTGTGTGTGTGTGAGTGTGTGTGTGAGAGAGAGGATGAAGAATCAGGAACCAAAGCTAAAGTCACAGATGAATAGAGAACCCTTGGTTCAGACAACAGATGGGAGGAAGAGAGACAGGTCTGAGATGAACTAGGAAGAGAGGAAGACGACCTTCATGGACGTGGTGTATAAGGACATGAAGAAGAGGATCTTGTGGATAGATTAAGATTGGACCATATTTCACAAACGTCTTTTTCATGGCCTGAAGAGTCTTATATAGATATATGTCTGTAAAATTCATCATCGAATAAACATATCTGTGGTTTGTCAACATGAATTGGAGGAGATTTTTCATGAATTTAAATGACTATTTAATTCAGTTATTATTATATAATAAATGTATTATACAATACATTTTTGAGAATTGATCTCATATTTTATACATATTTACAGTATCTCTATATATAAACTATACAGTATATTGTATATGGATGGATGGATGGATGGATGGATGGATGGATGGATGGATGGATGGATGGATGGATGGATGGATGGATGGATGGATGGATGGATGGATGGATGGATGGATTTAACATCACTCTAACTGCCTGCATGCTTTAAAAAAACGATTTAAACACGTCACGTTTTATCCTCAATAATTGATAAACGTTGTTTTAATGACCTTTGATCACGGGTCCATCAGCTGCATTCTGATGAGATGGAAATAAATAATGAAATCGATCAATAAAGACAGTTATTGTTGAATAATCCAGCCGTACATTTTGAGATGTTAATGATCAATCATGCACAGAAGCCACATTTATTTATTGACCCAGTTTGAACCCTTCGAGAGACATTGATTTTTGACTGTCTGGATTAATATCCACATTAATCCCAATTAGAGTGCAATGAAGAGCAAGTACAATGAAGACTTAGATACAGTAAACTCATGAAATGAATCTATATATCTGTGACTTATTATCGTTGCTATAGTTACTGACATCTGTCGCTGTTAAATTTTAATTTAACATCATTGTCAACTAGTCAACAACATATTGAGTTGAGACTTCTGAGTAAATAAATAAAAATGAACAAAAGCATCAGATATTAAACAATAAACAGCAAAGTACAAATACACATGACAATTAATGTACTTATTAAACTTAATAAATTAAAGAAGTGACAAATAAAGTTTTCTTTAGAGTGAAGGTTTATATTTTTTAATTATATTTTCGTCACATTAGTCGCATGATGACAATATTGCAATAAAAAAAGAGAATGCAAGAGCAAATATATTAAATATACGTCGGTATTGTTTATATTTTTTTAAATACTTTACAAAAAACTTGTTGTGGAACACTAGGATTATTAGGAATACGGTATAAAGGAGTAAGTAAAATAAATATATAGTTCAAATAAAATGAGATAGTTAAAAAACAATACTAGCCTCTCTGATATCAAAATAAAACTCCAATGAAAATAAGTAGAGATGTGATCATAGAAGCCTCAATAACAAGTGACTCACAAAGTAAGGGTTAGTCGTTCAGCTCGGTGTATGAACTCCGGTTTCATCCCTCTGGTTCTGTGTCTTTATCAATAAAACATGGCGATAGGAACACGATCCAGTGTATCCGTGGCCACATGTTTGATTAATGTGCTGTAAAGTTGACGTGACAGCTCCTTCACACGATCCTGGAAAAAAAAAACCCACCACTGTCCGGGACCAGGGAGGAGGCCCCGGGTCGGGTCGAGGGAGGGAGGGGTGGGGGGGGGTGCAGCTGCAGGGTGGTCCAGGGCGGGAGATGGAGATGGAAGTCTAAAAGCTGTGGTCAAAGTTCCTCAGACCGCTGGATTCCCTGCGGCCTCATCCGTGTCTCAGACAGGAAGAAGACATGTCCGCCGAAACGGTTAAAAGTCCCGAACATTTCCTTTTAATGACGGTGCCTTTTGCTCATGTGTCGCTGAAGTGCGTGTTTATTCATTATTTCATATTTCAACACGCTTTCCCTGAACCATCAAGGAACCAGAAAATAACGTCTCTCAACATTCCATTTCACTCTCAATACTTTTTAATGTCAAAAACTTCATATTATTTCTCTATTTCGCTGATACAATCGACAATGGTCATGAGGAGTTTGAACGCGTGGCGACCTGGCTCTCCTCTCATTGGCTGGCGCCGGGCCAGAAGGACGACGGTCCATGATCTCATGGTCCATGATCACGCCTCAGGTCTAATCCTTCCAGAAGCTGGAGTCTGTTCCCCCGCGGTCCGAGTGTAGATTACAGGGAATTATGGGACACATGAGGATCAGTTAGTGTGGGGATTGAACTTATTGGGATGATTGCAACTGTGTGTGTGTGTGTGTGTGTGTGTGTGTGTGTGTGTGTGTGTGTGTGTGTGTGTGTGTGTGTGTGTGTGTGTGTGTGTGTGTGTGTGTGTGTGTGTGTGTTTGAAGCTCGCTAAGGGCCTTAACTTATAGAAAATCCACTTATGATCTATTCTTTCATTCTGAAAGGAACAAAATACTTTGTTGAATAGTTTCTTTTTTACTCTTGCTCTGAATGAAGAGGTCAGTTTTGCGGCCTATGGTTGGACCATCCATAGATTTCTTAACTTCTCAACACACAACCATCTCAATGAACTCCTGGTTAGTTAGCGATGGTTATAGATCCTGCTTCACTACTCAGTGCTTTTGAACGTAGACGTAAACAGTTTACTGGATTGAACAGTCAATCCAGAGACGTTCCTTTTTTCGTTGCTTTCTGAATGATGACAAAATATAACAATAATGTAATAATAATAATGTCTTCAAGAGAGAGGGGAGAGCATGACCACAACTGATAGTAACTATTAAAGCCAGCACAAAACAATGAGTCTGTACCAACAGGTATGGACACTACATTATTGAGGCTCAATTGAATGACATGACAGATATGTGACTAGAAAACATTCATAGAAAACTCGGACTAAAATAATCCTCATGACAAATAATATAAAAACTCAAATGAATGGTTTGGTTTTTTTTTGTAAGCCAGACAAATTATTGGCGCTGTTTAGGCCCTGATCCCAAAAAGACCAACAAAAACTTCTCTGGCAGGTATTTCCCGACCGAAAGAGTTGACATTCATACAGTCAGATTTTCTACTTTATTTTTTCCTGGCACACACGAAAATAAAAAAATTAAAATACATTTTTGGTTGTATTAATCAATACAGTGTGAAAAGTGTAGAAGTAAAAATGTAAAAAATGTGATTGTTTCGGATAAGTTTGTGACACTTGACACATCAAGACGCTTGTTTCAGTCAAGTTTACTAAAAGATAAACCTGTAAACTAGTGAAAATGAGTGAAACAAAAAACTCTATATGACGGTTTCTTGTTGTAGAGAAACCAGCTCAGAGCTCCTCCTGATCCAGCGAGATGATTTTTTCCACTGGTCATTTTTTGCTGTTTTTCATTTTACGGTCGGTCCGTTAGATTAATCCTGACGGTAAACCTGCATGATTAAGTTAAGTTTCATAAAGGTAAGAATGGATTAGAATTCAAGAGAGTCAGAAAAAAGCATGAAAACATTTTTTTTTTTTAAACATTAAGATTTTTTTTTTGTTTAATAATTTAATTTAATAATTTCAATTTTGAAAGGTTGAATTAAATGATTAAATCCAAAACAAACGGAACATTTTAATATAGGATTTATTAAATTGAATTAAAATATTTAAATGCTTTAAAAAAAATTGAAAAAATGTAATGTTAAATTATATATTCTGATCGGACTAGATCTACTTCAATATTTATATTAAAGCAACTTTTTAAAATGTTTACAACTGATATTTGATCAGAAAAAAAGCTAATTGTATATCATCTAATTAATCTTTTTTCATTAAACTTTATAAGACAATTTCTTTGTTGAACATGAAGTCGAAGCTACGCAACATTTGATAGAAAATTATTATTTTTATAGCCTCAGTAAGACTCTCACGCATGAACCCAGCCTTATTGTGTCTAGAAAACTGTGATTCAACTTCCTATGAAAAACTTTTTAAGACTTGGAAGTTGTGGGAAATAAAGTAATTGGTGGAGGCAAGTGCTGTAAAAGTCGTTTTAAACCATCAAATTAAATTTTGTTATTAAAGGACGCTATGGTGGATTTGTTTGGTCTGGAATCTAGAAAAACAGAATGATATCTTTGTGGACAAGTTCATGTATCAGTCCAGTTATTTCCTCCATTAGCAATAAATAACTTATTTTTAATTTAATTTTTTTTATTAATTTGTCAGAAAGCAGTTCAACTTAAATCATCTGAGAGCTTCAGCTTAAAATGTCCAGTTTATTTTTTAACCTCAATAGTGTCCCAACTGGAGTACGAGTTTAAAATAATAATAATAATAATAATAATAATAATAATAAAGCGAGGGACACTCTGGACAGCTTGCCAGTCCATCACATACAGAGCACATTGACCACGTAAGTCACACTCGAGGCCAAATCTGGACCGACAAGTAATTATATATGGCTAAAATGTGACGTCAATTAAATAGACGGACAACAGGCATCTAAATAGAGTCATCAACTCAACTCTTTAAGCCGTACATTAATACGTAACACACACACACACACATCCCATCATCACGTCCCGACGGAGAACTTTCCTTTTGTTCGGCTGATGTCTTCGACGACGACGGTAGGGCGCGACTTTAAATATTAAATACTCATCAACATACACGCGAACCTTCCATCACGCCATCTGTACGACACTTGTTCCATTTCGAGGGCGAGAACAACACACCCAGCGACACAAAAGCCCGGAGGTGAGAAAAGAGAAAACAATGTATAGAGTCGGTCCAATCGGTGGAGTGGAGTCGACGCTCAGGGCGACTCCGGTGTTTGCAAAGTGTGTGATGCTTGTTGACAGCTGTATATGTGTGTGTGTGTGTGTGTGTGCAGTTCAAGACCTATAATCCTATACCATGCAAGGTTGCGTGACCGTTCATACCCCACTCGTCTCTGCTCTGCACACCATTTTCCTTAATTGGTCACACCCACTCTCTGTGTCTCTCACACACACACGCTAATACCCAAACACACAACACACACACACAACACACACACGTGTAGACACAACAATGTCGGCCACTGCTCTTCGTCCCCGATGACACGGCTGAGAATCCTTGAGGGGATGTCGCAGACATGTATGCATATGCATAAACATTATCATGCACACATAAACACAGCGAGCTAAGCATATGGAAGACAGTCACGCAAGCCTCCTCCCCCCTTATCTCCCCCCCCCCTCCTCTTTAACCTTGACATTTATTGCTTCCTATGAAGATTAGCTAATGAACAAGGACTGGAGAGCTTTATCTTGATGCTCACTTCCTGCCTACAGACGCCTTTGCTTTGTTCATTTGATCCTCCTCGTTTTTTTGTTTGCTTTCATGCGCTTTAAGTTCAACAAGTTTGTAGGAATAAAGGCCGTACGAGAACAAACAGAGGAACTTAGTTATATTTATCATTTATTATATTTTTATTATGTATGGTAGGTGAAAAAACGTCACCTTTTTTTAAAGCATCTAAAAATCGAATTATTATTTAAAATAAAGTAACTTTTTTTTCATCCACTTAAACCAGTTAGTATTTTTATTCAGGCAGGTTAAAATAGTTGGGAAAAAACAATTTTAGAAGCAATTTTAATTTAATTTCTGCACAAAATTAGATTAAACTAAAATGCACAATAAACACACAATTAAAAAATAAAAATAAAAAGAAGTAAAAATATATTAATAAGAAGCTTTTCGTAAGAGCATTTGCAATCAATGATATAAGACAGTGATGAATTCATGTTTTTAAATTAATGCAATTTACTGAATTCAACTTTTTAGTAAGTAAGTAAGTGAGTAATTTTTATTTGTATAGTGCTTTTCTAGACCAGGGTCACAAAGCGCTTAAACAATCAAAACAATATTCAATAAAGTATATAGGGATCAAAAGACCAACATTTTTTCCATTAACAAGCATATCCATATCCAGGGTATTTGGCCATCAGATGACATTATTAGATTGTACTGTATTTTTGTATATTTTTGTCTTTTCGCTTTATTTGTATGTGATGTATTATGTAAACTGTCTGCATCTTTGTTGAGGATTACAGATGGAAATTAGCATTGTGCTAAAAATCTGGTGCAGCCATCTTTTTATGTAAAATGTTAAATAAACTGAATGAATGAATATATATACTGTATATATATATATATATGTATATATATATATATAAATGTAGTGTGTCTGTGTCTCTCTGATCTTAATGCCTTATAAACCTTCAGACTGCTTGAACAATAGCATGTAGAACACTGACCTCTCAGTGAAGGCTTTAGCGGGTGAGGATAACTCAAAAGGAAGTGGGGCATGATGGGGGAAGAAGACCCCCATGAAAATTGAAATGTGCCTAATATTTATGAGATTTTAACAATGTGTATTACACGCCAGGTACGGGGGATTTTCCAGATTGAAATGATACAAAAGCAGGTGATTTACCTGCTGAAGGAGGATCATCATTTTTAAATCTGGTCTTAAAAGTAAGTAAGTAAGCAAGTAATATTTATTTATATAGCGCTTTTCGAGACCAGGGTCACAAAGCGCTTTAACAATCAAAACAATACTCAAAACAGTACATACTTCAAAGATCAAGACAACATCGAGAACAACACAGGAGTTCGAGAAATTCAAGGAAAAGCCTGAACAAATAGAAACGTCTTAAGATGTTTCTTAAAGGAGTCAGTAGACTCCATCAAGCACAAAGAGAGAGGAAGATCGTTCCAAAGCTTAGGAGCAACAGCCTGAAAACACACTTTTATTCTCTGGCTTTCAACACAGCACGAGACTCGGAGCTGTTTCTAGTGCTTTTTACTTGTTTTATTTGATATCGTTTTATCTTTGTGTGTTTTAACTGTGATTTATTAGCACTTTCATGTCACTGTACAGCACTTTGTATCGACTGTTGTTGTTTTTAAAGTGGTTTATAAATAAAGTTGAGTTGAGAGTTACCACATTAAAGTCAACATTAATGGTCAAACATGGCAACGGATCACTGCTAGAATCAGACGATGAAAACTTAAGCAACATTAAGCAGGAAAGTCAAATAAGAGCGTCAAGTGACACAAATCTGATGTTTTATTCTTGCACCCGAGTTGTCCCGTCACCAAGTCTCGCTGTAAAAAGAATCCAAACGCTTTAAATAATTGCCGTGTACAAACGTGAATAAACAAAATGGCGTAAATAGAACGTGATGAAACAAACGAGCCTGACAGACGAGTCCGACAGGCTCCTGTGTTTCCTTCTCCTCTCGTGGGGTCATCCTCAGTGCGACACCTCCTCACTTCACATCTCTCGGCACCAGAACGAGAGGCAACAAGTGTTCACTTAGCTCACGCCTGTCCGTCACTGTCAAATCACTGTCGCTCTCATGATGCCTCTCTTCGTCTCCGCCTGCAGCCGGAGACACTTCACTCAGACGTGTTGACGAGATAAGAATAACCGAAGCATCCAACCTTCCGCTGTTCCTTCAGTTTTTTTTTTTACCCATAAAGTGTTTTAACGTCGTCATGGCGAACATCTGGCTTTTGTGTCAACTACACAACACTAGCTGTTGCACAGCATTATGGGACGTGGGGATTAAACCATATAAAACTGCAGTAACCTGATAAGAACGTTAATACAACAGGTTTTATTTCTTGTATTTAAATATGAATTTAAAGTGTTTCTTTCTTATTTCTGTTTGGATTGCTAAAATATATAAATAATAAATCATGTTTTTAATGTTTTAAACATTCCTCACAATGATTTATCTATTAAAATAATTAAATTAGTTATATGAAATGTTTTTCAGACTGTATTGAAAAAGATTAAAAACCAATATTCCTGCTATACCTTCAATATTTTAAGTAGAAAATATTTTTATAATAACCTTGAATAATTTCTGCGCTCATATTATTAAAAAAAAAAAGTTTTACTGGATACAAAATGCATTTAAAAAAAATACAATACATATACATATATACATACAATATTATACAAATGACACATTGCACTTGCATAAAAACGAGTCTTATAGTTGTAATATTTTAATATAATTTGGTCAATAACCACAATATAAAACTAACATTTGGTCATTACATTTATATTTATTTATTAAGAAATCTAGTACTTCAATTAATTATCTTAACACTTAACAAAAAACATTTTTTCCTTTTAATTTATAAAAATAGTTTATATTTATCTATTGCTTATTTTGTGCGTCATCTTGTTTCATTATATTATATATTCATTACATTTTATTCTGTACTGACACAAAAATCCTACATTAGGTTTACAACACAACACAAATACAATTAACCTTTGTATTATTAAACATTGTATTAGAAATATTGGTGGGTGTTAATAATAATAATAATAATTATTATTTTAATCAGATGTTTTGTTGCCAGATCATCGCTTCCTCTTTTCAAGCTTCCTCATCTCATGTTAAAAATATAAAAAAATGAACCTTTGCACTCCCAGATTACACTGACTTCACTGTAACCCTCTGACATACACACGGTAATAGTATCATGAACCTCTGCAATAAGCATCATGGTGCAGAGCCAAAAAAGGGAAGAAAATACAGGCCCAATGTGAACGCTCCAATGATTTTCATCTGGGATTAGGGGCAAGTACAGTGAGATTATGGAGTCACTGCCAGCAGTGTTTGTTTTGAGTCGTTCATGCTCGACTTGACTGATTAATCTAAGCGGGTTACGTGAGGACAGACGCGTAATCTGGCACATCTTTTGCACAACACCGCCACCTATCGTACATTGAGTGACTCGACAAAAAAAGAAACAATTGCCAACCAAATTATAAAGAGCCTTTTGACAGTTAAATAGCATTATTAAATATCAGTTGATCGTGACATAATTGAAATAAGAGCAAAGTGTGCTTTTTTAAGTGTACATTTTTAAGTCAGTTTAGAAATTAAATATTGAACCATTTCTTTGTGTGGTTGTGGAGGAACAAGACTGTGTGCTGTAGTGAGGCAAGATGTGTCGAGGGCAAACGATTCCAGTATGAGAAGATGGAATTGATTAGGAAATACTTGTCAAAAATGACACCAGATGAAAACATGTAATGCGTTACAGATGAAGAGGGCATGGATTAAAAAATGTAAGAAAAAAAAACAACAGAAACAGACCAAAAAACAATGATAAACTGAAAAGATATTTTGCGACTGTGGATGGAATTTTCCCATCGTTCAAACACCTTCTGTAACCTTTATTGTCCAAGTTGAAGAGTGGGTTTCAAGACGATCCAAGTAAATCCTAAAAGACGTCTGTTCAGTATTATCTTGTGACGTTAAAAACAATGATAATGTGATAGATAACGAAATCTGCCTCGAGGCTCAGTAAGCATTTGTTAAAGGGCCGCACGGAAATAGAAGTATATAAATAATTTACAATTTAATAATATAAGTAAATCCTTTATGTAATTTGCGTTATTTTGATTATTACCATGTGAAAGATGTATTGTTTTGAAGGTAATTTTAACCTGTTATTCTCAGCATATCTTTAAACCGACTCAGGTCAGGTTTTCTCAAAAAAACAAAGTGTGAAACAGTGAAAATGAATAAACACAAACTCTTTGTGGGACCATTTTGTTGCACAGTCACTAGTCCAGAGCTCCTGCTGAGTCAGCGTCATGAGATTTTTCATGCACTTAACATTTATTTTTCTTGCCAGCAATTTTTATCTGAAGGTTGGTCCATGAAAAATAATGATGACATTAAGGTGGTCCATGATGCAAATAAAAGGTTGAGCCCTGGTCTACAGCGGAATGAAAATGAAAGCACGCAATACTTGTTAACACAGAGATATCTTTATAAAACACTGTTTTGAGAGCAGATGTTATACTTCTATATGTCCATATTTATCAGAGTAGTGGTTTATTTATATTACTTTGTAACAAACCAGGAAGGATTTTCCAAGATCAAACCACCCTTCATTACAGTCACTCACCAAAATATATATATATCGAGTCAAAGATTCCACTCAGAGATTCACTCTAGATTCTGTCTTTTTTTTCTTTGTGTGCGTCTGTAATGCGTCACCACCTGTGAAAGGATGAAGCAGTTGACCGTCAGGAAGAAGAGTCCAGCCAGCCAGACCCAGAGGAAGGAGTTGTGGCCCTCAAACTCCAGCAGGTAGGCGGGGCCTAACCACGCCCCCTGTTGGCAAACAGAACATACTTCAACATGATTGGACATCTGTTTTAATTTGATTTTAAGAAAATGGTTTTACATAAACCCATGAAACCATGACAGAGATCTGTTGTTTTCAGCAGGAAGGTCAGAGAGGTTGTTGTAAGCTTGTTTTGAAATGCAACCTAAGTTGCTTTTTGTGTTCCACTCTGCAGGTGGTGGTTTGGAAAGACAAGGTCACGGTGTTTTTTGTCCAAATGCAACAGGAGGTTGAGAGTGCTTTTGCTACACATGACCTGCTGTGTTGTGCTCTTAGAGGCATCGAAACTGAACCAAATTTAGCCAGAACCTTCATGTTTACATTCACTCGTTCATTTGAGTGTCAGGCATCAGTTCTCGTTCACGATCCATATTTCAAAATAAGACCTTTTTATTCCCTTGAAATGTATCGGACGATACCAGTGTTAGCCAAAGCTGCATAAAAAGAACACCACGCTGTCAAAGTACATCCTTTTTTACTTTTTTGAACTACAGTTCATAAAGAAAAGCAAGAGAACTGTCATGTTATTGAAATATTATCAATAGAAAGGACGGAATAAAAGACAGTGAGTAGCCCACTGCTTAGTCAGAGTCATTATCCTAAACAAGTCAAATAAATCAAAATGCTCTGTAAAAGATAAGTGTAGTCACTTATTTGATAACGTTTTTTTGTCAATATTCCATTTAAGTAGAAATGACTGACACATTGTTTGTGGGTCAATAATGCAGAACAAATATGCGACTCACCTGACCAAGAAACCACAGCAACAAGAGTCCAACTCCCTGCTTGAGTGAAAGTCTGAGATTGGGAATGACCAAAGGAAGCAGGCACAGGTACCACAGGAAGTACTGCAAAAACCAAAACATGTTCAGAATGCGAGAACAAAAACGGTCTTCGGTGACGTTAATTCAGATCCAGAGGGTTCCAGGAAGAAACAATTCTCGTGTGTATTTTGTTACTTGTGAGGTGCAGACTTTGTTGAAGGACACAAAGATGCCGGTGTGCAGGAAACAGCAGAACGCCAGATCACGGTGGAAAGCCCACGATGCGACCAGCAGCAGGACTAACTGCGGAAGAAACGCCGCCAGTCCAAGAAACTGGCTCCACCTGCTGCCTGTCGCCACACACGGAGGATTAGTGTGAAGAGCTACATTTGTAGCAAACTCAAAAGCACAAGGAGCCAAAATCTTAACCACAATCTGGGTCAAGCTAAATATACTGTAAATGTGTAAAGCCTGACTAAAACAATGTGATATCATTCGGTATTCAAATTATTTCATATTGATTCAATCATGAATGTAACGTCTATGCAGTTCACTACAAACATTTTCATTGTCTTATTATTAAGTTTATTATTTCCTGTGCTTGTCTCTCACAATTCTTGCGAGCCGTTAATCAGTATAGACTCGAATTTCAAAGCTCTGGCGGGCCACATGAAACGGTTTCTTCACAGTGAACATACCTGCAGTGAGATAAAGCATGTAGAAGTATGGCGAGAAGTTGTGTCGGATATCCAGTCTGGTTAAATGATACAGGTATGTTTCTTGGAGGAAATCATATCCGTAACTGGCGACGAATAAGAAAAGACAGTTCCATTAATAATGTACCGACATACAGCATAACATTTAGATTTGACAACAGGATGACTGAGATGACCTTTAAACCCGCCATCTTTTCCATCTATGAGTCAGTTGAGAACGGAGACACTTGTCCTCTACATCAACTAATAAAGTGGAGAAGCACTCACAGGTGGAAAAAAAGTGCAGTGAGAGTGAAAAAGACTCCGGCTGCCACGCTGGCGAAAAGAAGCAGCTCCTTGTTGAGAAAAGTCCCAAAGAACCTGCTGATTTTCCTCCACCACTGGTCCTTCTTTGTGCTGGTCTGAGGGGTACGCAGAGTCAAGATGATGGGAAGACAATATGTGATCGGGTAGATCTTCATATGGACAGACAGGCCATAGAGAACAGCAGCCCTCAGCAGACACCGGCCTACAGAAGTGGATAAGAGGTAGTTATCACACACACTTATTCTACCTTGTAGATTTTGGATCTCACTTACGTTCCAGAGAATGTAAAGTCCCGAGTACCAGAACAACCAGGATGGACTCAGCATTACCTCTGCTGGAGACCCCCATGGGCAGAGGGTTTAGGAGCCAAAGAGAGCAAAGCTGACAAGCCCTCTGAAAAGCAAGTTGTTGTTTTTTTTATAGAAAGGTAATTTTATCAAAACAAAAACAAAAACTAGTAGAGAACAAAATTTTAGATGGATCAAGTTTTAAGTCAACTCTTTATTCTTACCTTACAGTTCAGGTTTCTCAGGCGTAGAATTCTGTACATCAGTATTCCAGAGAGAACATCACAGATGACAAACAGGATTTTGCCAAATGCCATGGAGAGGAAGATGTTAGGAGTGAGCAACCAGGCGAGAAGAGGAGTGTAACGGTACGTCGATCTGTCGTAGGGTGACTCTCCCTGAGAAAGAAACACACATCAGAAAGAAACATGTTATCTGGGAATAAAAATGAAGGTTAAAGTACATTTTGTAAGAATCTGGGTTATCGAAATCTCTGCAGCATCTATTAGACTTATTCAATTTAGCAATATTAGATTTCCCTTTATCAGTAGTTAACACATTGATTTATTTAAGATTTGGGATGAACAACAAACTGTCAACAAACAGTTGTTATTAAACCAAGGAAGAAGGTTCCTAGAAAATATTTCTAGTGCGAACTTGTATACATTTGGTTGATCCAACTGAGCCCCAGAGGCTGAACAGCTCAGTCAGTGGTTAGCTAGAAATCAAACACTCTACAGCTAAATGTGGACAAAACTGAAACACTGGTGATTGATCCTGATGGTAAGATTCCAGGGTTGAGTCAGTATTTGGGTGACTTAGGTCAGTCTGTCAAACTGAGTATGAGAAACCTGGGTGTTGTATTTGATAAAGACATGTCTGTTGTTCGACACTGTAGAAAACTGACCAGAAACTGTTTCAACTGAGAAAAATCTCTAAACTTAGGAAAATGTTGTCACAACATGATCTGGAGCTTGTAATCCATGCGTTTGTGTCTTTTCGCCTGGACTATTGTAACAGTTTGTTTTCATGTCTTAACAAGAAGGATCTGTCTCGCCTGCAGTTGATTCAGAACTCTGCAGCGAGAATTCTGACCCGCTCCACGAGAAGAACTCACATTTTTCCGATCATTAAAACTCTTCACTGGCTTCCAGTTTCTTTCAGGATCAACTTTAAAATTCTGATTCTTACTTTCAGATCTATTCATAGCCAGGCTCCTCCTTACATCAGTGATCTGATCCAGCCTTACACCCCAGCTCGGGCTCTGAGGTCTGTGGATCAGAATCTACTGATGGTTCCACGCACACGACTCAGGACCAGAGGAGATAAATCCGTTCAGGCTGTTGCTCCTAAGCTTTGGAACGATCTTCCTCTCTCTTTGCGCTTGATGGATCTACTGACTCCTTCATGAAACATCTTAAGACGTTTTTATTTGTTCAGGATTTTCCTTGATTATCTGGAACTCCTGTTGTTTTATCAGTTTTATCTTGATCTTTAAAGTATATACTTTATTGAATATTGTTTTGATTGTTTAAGCGCTTTGTGACCCTGGTCTGGAAAAGCGCTATACAACTAAAAATTACTTACTTTCTTACTTAATCCCTCTTATAGCCTAATGACTTTTAATTAAAAACATAATTCTGGAAACATGTTTTTGCATCAGCAACGTTATACTGACATGTTACGATGGAGGCGAAGAAAATAGTGAGTCAAACGAATATAACTAGATATATTAATTATTATTCTCGGAATATCGCGTGACTAGTTTAATGTGTTACCTTGTAGACAAAGTTTGCAGCGTCAGTAAACACATGATAATCTATATCTGTGTATTTGACGAGCATAGTTCTGTCCTGGAAGTCTCCATAGAACACCAGCGCCAGTCTGACAGCGACAGCAGCCGAGAACAGAACTCGCTTCTGGGTGAGAATCTCCATCACCACCCGAGCTGTAAAGAGCTAGAATCCTGGTAAAACTGAACGTCCTTTGATGTCCATAATTGGGAAAAACTTCAATGCGTTTTCATCACATTGAATCTTTTGAAACAAACGGCGTTTCAAAAAAATCAAACACGGAAGTAAACCGGAAGTCAAGAAACGCGTCGTTAATTGTCTGGAGTTAGCGCCATCTACTGCTACAACTGTGAAAAGCGTCTTATTCGCAGAATATTTATTTTATGAATACATACTTATTATTTAAACTATAATAATAATAATATAATACTGACCAATGTGAAGGCAGTTGTCTCACTACAACAACAAAAAAAAGTTTTAATTGTAACATACGTATATATTTTTTTGTTTATTATTGTTTCACGGCAAGCAAAGAGATGAAAAAACTACAAACATAAAATTTCATAGTACTTGCAATTTAATTAAATAATGTATAAAAAAAAAAAAAATTAAGTATATTTATACGTATCTGCATTAGTGCCTGTTGTTGGTTTCGACCTCATGTCTGGAATTAAGAATAAGTTGGAAGGTCTTTGAATGTATAAATAATTACAATACTCTGAGGAGTAAAATAAGAAAAACAACAACCCAGTAGTGGTTCAGAAATGAATTTTATTGCACATTATAGAGAATATTAATGCATAAAACCTTTACTTGAACTTTCATGTAAACTGTACCCCAGCTTCTTTTGGGATTCTTTTTCAAGTGAATTTGAACTTGATGTTATGGATTTTTACTTTTCTTTGGTTATAGAAAGGAATGAAAACAACATCCGTTTTAATAGGCATAGTGAGTATTTAAAATGAACAGTTAAGGCACTTTAGAATGGATCGCATTAGAAGATGACGCTCTCTCATGCGTGTCGCCATATTAGAGCTTATTTCTACTCGCTTTATTGAGCAGAAAGGAAGGCTGTCAAGAATTTTTTTCCAGCTCACTTAGGTGTGCAGTATCGACCAGAGAAGAGAATGCTTTTGGTCGGGTTGTGGCGAATAAAGAAGAGGAAGGGATGATCTGCATTGAAGCGTTCTGTACGCATGGCACAGCGAAACATCATGACCGCTGCGGTGGCAGCAGCTGCTTCGGTTCCCTCCTCGTTCACCTCCACAAAGGCCTTGTGAACGACCTTGGACACGCACAGATCATTATTCTTGGACATTCCTGCAAAAATATTTCAGTCCGTTAGGATTCTAGTTTTAACATCATTTTGCAAGCGGTGAATTTTTTTTTTTTTGTCAAACCTGAGAAATCACTTCTCCCAGCGTCAAAAGCGTCAACCATTCCCATGCTGACCAGGACATCTTTCAAGTCGTACGTTTCTTCCAACTTGAATCTTGGTAGGCTGACCTGGACGTCCACGTTGTCCATCATGTCAGGCCGGGTCCACTCGGCGAAGTTCTCATTGGTCAACCCCTTTTCAAGCTGTTGGCAGAACAAATATGGCAACGTTGACTTCACTCTCTTATTACGGCATCTTAACTAGAATACTCTCAGCGCATCAGCTCAATAAGATGCTATTATCTGCCTCTTTAATTCATCTGTGTCTCTATGATGGTTTATCATTCATCATAGTCTCACAATCTGTTGTTGTTTCATGTTATTATAGATTCATTAAACTGCTTGGGCCTAAGTTGAGTGTTTTACCTTCTCCAAGCCTGTCGTGTCATCCTTAATTTCCTGAGGGAGAAAGATGAGCATGCTCAGATCCTTCCCCTCGTAAGGCAACTCCAAGATCTGCACGGTAGATGGTTTCAATGGTTAACTTTGTCTCTGAGAAATACAACTGATTTTACAAGTACATTATATACCTGGCACTCCATCTCTGGGATGTAAGTGAAATTGAACTTGGATTTAAGGTGCATCATTTGAACAGGCGTCATATTGTTCTGAAATAAAGACACAAGGAGTGAACAACGTCAAATATGAGTGAACAGATTGAACAAAATGTGTGTCTTTAACAGGAAGAACTTGCTTGTGATACTATCTTTTCATTCTTGGAGGCCCTTAATTACCTTGTCCTCGATCATATCTTTTATTTAAATCTATAGGTTGTGATATCAACTTAAACTTTAGTCTACTTTATTGTTGAGCCAAACATCCAACAGGCCACATGAATAGATTTGGCGGCCCCAGGGGGCCTTCATTTGACCCCGTCCTCGTTGCCAATCAATTAAGACCTTTCGATGTTGCTTCAATATTTACCTTGGTGGTCTTGAACTGTTGCTCTTTTGTGTTGCTGTCCTGGAACTTCTTGTCCCAGTTGCCTTTGAAGTAAATGGCGTTCACCAGCACCAGGCGGCTCATATTGTCCAGGACGCCATCAGCAAGAAGGTCCTTAATTTTACCTGGACAGAAAATGTGTCACACAGTTGAAAAGAATTTAAGAAGACAAGGCCTTACCAATAGTTTAAACAAAGTGTTACCAGCCAGAAGGAAAACATGCTTTGATCATTAGAAAAATACAAACACAGAATAGTTTTGTTCTTTATTGGTCTCAATTATATTTTCAGGAGCAACACGATCCTGGACTTTGGGCTTCATCTGAACTCACCATTGGTCTTGCCCTCCACCCAGTTGTTGATGTTAAGTCTCGCTGCCTCATAATCCTTTATGAAGTCCACAGTCTCCAGCTCAGCTTGGTAGGAATCTTTGGAATTTTTCAGGAACTCCTGTGAGCATCATTGACATAGTTTACAAAAAAAAAAAACCCTGTTATTCTCCGTTGCCAACATCCTGTAGGAAACCTGTTTTGATTCCTCTCATCCATGAACACACCTCGACAAACTCGAAGGACTGCTCCCCGTACAGTCGGTTGGCAACACTCAGAGCATACGGGGCCTCTTTTCTGTGGATCACGTTCAGCAGTTTGCCAAAGTTTTGGTGGACTTCCTGACAGGCCTGTGTTTTCAGACCCTGGGAGAAAAAAAGACAATATTAGCACCACACTGGGACGTTAACGAATGTTTAGGTTTAGAAAATAAGAACCAAAGACAGAATGTGAAAGGTTACAGTTTAAAAAGGAGGAAGAAAAATACCAAAAAAGTTTATATAACATTGAGTTTGGAATTCATTTACGATTATGACTTGACAACATTATGTTAAACAGGATAATGAACGTAAAACTATTGTTTTCCAATTTGCTTCCCACGCATGTTGCTCTTGTTTTATCATGTGCAGTGGTGCCAGTTTGCCAAAAAAAAAAAGAATAAAATCTCTCACGACATCTCACTACACGTTATACACGAAGGTGCGTTCAGTAAAGTGGGAACGGCTCTTGTGCAATCAGAACATTTTTACAGAATAAAACTAAATTCGATGACACGAAAAATGTAATAATAAAAATGTAAAAATAAGAAAAATGTGTTTGAAGTTTGCCATACATGCGAAAACATGATTATTTAAACGTGATAAGTCAAAAATCGGACCTTAAAAATGAATTCCGTTTTCACCAGAACCTCACACGGAACACTCAGATAAGATCTTTAGAAGCAGAGTTAAGCAGTTTTATCCCTTCACCATCACAAACTGTTACCTCCCAGGTTAAAATAAGCATGAATGTTAGAGTCAATGTTACTTTGAAACACCAGGAAGAAACGTTGACTTCATAGTGTTACGCAACATATCAGCTTTGTCCAACACAATCAATCTGTAGGAGATAAAGCGTTAGACAGAACCACTCCCTTTCTGTGTTTGCCATCACAGAAAACATCCATCACCATGTCCACACCAAGACAAAAAAAAGTCTTCTGATGGATGATTTTGTTACCAATTGATTCCTAATAAAATCTGGCAGGTGTTGCTGGACTTGTTGCTGCATTTGACTGGCCATAGGTGGCTCTGGCTTCTTAGCCTGAGCAAAGCGGAGGACCTGAGGGTGGAAGCGAAGACATTGAAACAAAACAGTTTGACTCCGAAAACACATTTCCTCTTTTGATTTGGACGTCGTTTAAAAAAATCTGTCTAACATATGTCTTATTCCAGATGTCGAGTCGACTTGCCACGTCAGAAACTATTTTTTTTTTTTAATTTCCGATCACAAAGTGACGGTTACAGATTTCTTAGCTTCCTCAAATGTTGCCTAATGATGCCACTGCCAACGTAAAAAAAAAGACATCACAAACTGACAAGACTAAAATACTTCTGTTCTTATCTCCAGTGACTCAGTGCTCTCATGCATATGTGGAATTTCTGACTTTCTAAGCAGTAAAAGCGAGTCACTCTGGCAACGTTCTGAGACAAACAGTAACAGCAGCAGCCTATTCCTCTTGCACAACTGCCAAGTGGCACACCCACTGCTGCTCTGAGTCAGCGGGTCAAGCCTTGCATACGTGTAAATGTGCAAACAAACATGTACTAAAGAAATATGAGTCGTTTGAGAGGGCTGTTATTGGTCATCTTTAGGTGCAAATCCTCTTTGGAATCCCTTCATTTTAATGCATTCGCTAAATCTACTGTTCCTATTAACTACAACGTAATATAACCTCATGTATTAACCTTTGTACTGAAGATGTAATAAACCTCTTTTTCTTCACTGCCACATAAAACCACTGATAGATGTCTGATAGATTTTGCAACAAATTCACAACCTTCATGGGAGTGTTTCTCCCACAGACACACCTTTGTACATCTACATGGGTGCGGCTTGTTTCAAAAGAAGTGCTTTGTCCTACATTTCCATTCGCACTAAATCTGCAGAATTTGTACATACAAGACTCTTATACCAGTCAAGACATTGTCCGTCTCTCAGGCCAGTTTAGCCTGTAATCTAACTTTGTTTCTCTCCCTGAACCACTCACTTATAACAAATATCCTGCAGTCTGTATTTTACAGATTTACAGTCGATATTCTTTACATCTCCCTTTTTTTTTTAAAGAAACAAAGGTCAGGAGATCCACTTCATTGCGGGGATTGAAAAGGGGTTTGAAGCAAAGGTTACCTAAAAAACTACATTCACGTTGACATTTAATATTACGTTTCCTGCAGAATACAATGTTAATTTTGTGACTCACTATTATTAGATGAGAATAAAATTATACAAATGATCATAACACATCATAAATAAATGTAAACTCGGGTGCATTACATTACCTCCGACATCTCTTTGTGGGTGTTACCGCTCGCGCCCAGCATCACCATCGCCATGGCGGAGGAGATGCTGAAGGGGGAGTAGAAGATGTTGGCCGTCTTTTCATTATCGCCAAACTTCTTCAGCAAATCCAGGCAGAAGGCAGTGTTGGCACTGGACAGAGATTCCATTGTGTCGGACTGTGGAAGAGAAGAAGAAGGCTGAGCTCAGTTCAAGTTGTTGTTACAATGAAAATTAAAGTTTGCTTTACATACTAAAACACTTTTTTTAAACAGAAACTGACCTTGGTCTGGAAAAGCGCTATATAAATACAAATTACTTACTTTTTTATTTTAAACAAATGCACTGGAAGTAGAATTGCAACTGCAGAATTTATGACATTACACTATTGTGGTAAGCCAAAAATACATTTTTCAAACTGCAGACAGGAGCTTGAGTGTTTGATTAAAAAGAAACTTAAAAGCCCCTAAAACAAGTTTTATATGGGATCGAAAAACAAACAATGCTGAAGAATGTAGAGAAACAAGTACTTTAAGCCAAGTTGTTGATTTGATTCTCATCAGGTGAATGGAAACTTTTTCACAAACTACATGTCAGGACACAAGAAAAATAAGTAGAGTTTTTTAAAATCTTATGTTTAGTTTAAATTAAAAACACAGACGGGAAATTGCACTTCTGACATACATATCACAATTTTAATTTACAGCAGGAAGGAAGTTTCCCATTACATTTTTTTGTGCAGTGAACTTTAGAATTCTAGGAAATGTACACATTTAGTCATTTTCTACCGATTAAATTAATTTAATTTAGATTACAAGACTACATTGTCCATACAAAATTATTTTAAAAGTATGTTGTACAAAGATTGAGTACATCAAATATAAGTTTCCTTTTTTAGACTGTTACAAGCAAAAAACAATGATAATTAATTTATATTGATTTTTTTTTTTTTTTTAATTCCTTTTTTTTTTTTACGAAAAAAGTAAATGTCATTCTTTAAATTAAATTTCAAAACCAAAGTGCGGTAATTTTTAGATACATACTTTTATTATTTAGTCTCACAAACATACACTGTAGTAACATAAAAAAAAAACTTGTTATTATTTCTCTGTTTTGACCATTGTTTATCATCCAATATTTTGTGATCTGCAAAAACAACCTGTTTAAAAACGGACCGAACGAATATTAATAAACAAAAGAGCCTATAAAGAGAACTTTCCATACTTACTATGAGAGGAGTGTCCACAGGTTCACAGGGATCGAGAAGTGACAGAAGGGAGTTCCTGCTCTGCGCACTTTTATTATGGTCGACACTCCTCGAAACAAGAGCTTCCGCAATGTCAGTTCCTACGGCGTCCGCGAGGATCAAAAGACCAAGGTTTCAGATTGCATAACCGGTGGAGGCTGATCTGAAGAGAATAATGGTTTGATGGTGACATTCTGTCAATAGAACTTAAAGATAAACATCAAAAGGTTTATTAGGAGCGTACACATAAGAATAGTTAGTGTAATGTACTTTTATAGTGGTGCTGTTTTTGTTTTTAAAAAACTTTTTTTTGCTTTATTCTATCAATTAAACAGCCCTTAAAAATTTCATTATTGTATAATGTATGGTGCTTCACACTAGATTAACTGTTTTTTTTCTTTGCAGCATTTAATTCTATATACTGTCTTATCCCGTAACGTTATGCTTGGTCAGATCGAACAAGCGTGTTGTTTACTGCACAATAAAAAAGATTTTTGTGCAAAGGACAGAGACACTTTCCGCTATAACAAAAATGCAGGATTGCGGCGAAAGGATTTCATATTGAAATGGTCTTTGGTTAAAATATTTTAACTTTTCTTTGACATAATTGTAGAGATTCTTAAATTAAATAAAAAAAAACAATGCTTAGCATTCACCTTTATAGTAAACACATTTTATTAAAGATCAGATAGCCTTTAATTAAAGTTCATGGTCATCAAATTAATGACAAATTGTAGTAAAAGATAGTTAAAAAAAAAACACAATGCACAATCTTCCAACATAAAAATTGTATTTTAGTCTTTATGTTTAAATCATATTGATGAAGCCGTTTTCATACAAATCAATGCAATTGTTTTTTTCCAAACTCTGAAACTTAATATAATTTAGGGATTTTGGGGTGTGGTCAAACAACTGTTGTTTAAAAATGATCATCTAAAACAAACAATAGCAGTTACAAGAGTGAATCATGGGAAATTAAATACATTAAATACATCTACCCATGATAAAGATGTCTTCAACTGTCAAATATTCCAGGAAAAACCAAAATGTGTTTTAACTTGGCTGATACATCCGACCATACACATTAGAAGTTCAGGGAGAGCATTAATATAACCCTATGTGAAGACGGGCAGTAACCGCCTGTGCCCGTCTACTTTGTGTGGTTCCTTGTGTTCCAGGTAATCTGACTCTTACTGAGCGTTTTTATAAAATTCATTTTATTTTGAGGTGCCTTTCTTGGCAATCAAGGTCGCATTACATAAAATTCAAACAGCCAAACATAAAAACACAATTAAAACATTAAGATACAAAAAAAACATAATTAAAACACAGTGATTATGTGCAATAAAAGGATTTAAACAAATATGTTTTAAGATCCTGGAATTTTATGTGTCCATCTTCAACCTTATACAATAAAGTGCCAGTTTAATTGGGAGTGGATGCAGCTGCAGATGTCTTTTACTAACATTTAAATGTCGCCCTATCTCAATATTAAGCAGAGAGGATGCCACATGATTAGATATAACGATACTTCCATCATCACAGCAGAGCTTGGTTTCAGATTTGAATAGAGCAATAGTTATTAAAGTTTAGATAATTTCAGGGAAACTCTGTTGAGCTTCACTCTGGGGAACAGAATCGACCAGCGAAGAGAAGGCTTGAGGTGGGGTTGTGTCGAATGAAGAAGAGGAAAGGATGATCGGCTGTGAAGAAATTTTTCATCAAGCAACAATCCATTAACATGACAGCAGTGGCAGCAGCTGCTTCAGTGCCTTTCTCATTCACTTCCACATAAGCCTTGTGAAAGACTTCAGACACGGCAAACTCTTCCCCCGAAGATATTCCTGGAGGAATGACACAAGAGTTTACGATTATGATTATTCTTCAATAACATGTTGTTTTTAATTATTCGACTCTCATGTACCTGAAAAATCACTTCTTGCAGGGTCAAATGTATCCACCATCCCCATGCTGGTCAGAACCTCCTTCATGTTGTAATTTTCTTCCAGCTTGAATTGAGGGATGCTGACAGCCACAAATGTTGTCTTCATCACATCACGGCGAGTCCACTTCAAAAAGTTCTCAAAGGTCAGTTCCCTCTCCAACTGTTGACGACACAAATACACCTTGATTATCATCCTAAAATAATATTATGTTGCGTGTCAGCTAAGCCTTTCTAGCAACATTGCTAACGCTTCTGTGGCATTGCAGTAACACCATTCTAACATGAAAAAAAAAATCTGTTTTATCTAACAAATTTCCACCAACTACGAAGAAAATCCCTCTATTGCTTTTATCTTTCTGACTGTGAGAACTAATGACATGAAATAGCACAAGGCGAAGTTAGTTGGCATAGATACGGAGAGTATGTTGTTTTTTTTGGCCTTGGTATTTATTTCAGATTCTCATTTAGGTGCATCACAGCACAAAGTATGGACATGAATTGGTGTGACTTGAGTAAGAGTGTCTTACCTTCTCCAGTCCAGTCGAGTCATCTTCAATTTCTTCAGGTAGAAAAATAAGCATGCTGAGATCATTTCCTTTGTAGGGCATCTCCAGGATCTGAACAACAGGCAAACACCCAAGTCAATAGTGCAGCAACTGGTTGGCCGTCTCTTAGTTAAACCAAACAAAAATAAGGTTTTTAGAAAGTTTGAGAACGCACACTAACTCACAAATAAATAAATGGACTTTATTTTTAAAGGTAGCTTTGAATAAACGATGATTTGTTCACGAGATCTCTCCATTACCTTGAGGTTGACCTCCGGGATGACAGCCATAGGAAAGCTAGAGCTCATGTTCATCATCTTGACAGGTTTGGTCTCAGTCTGATAACAGTGGAAAAAAAATGCAAAACGGCACAAATTTTGGAAAAATGTTTTTCAAAGTATCCAAAATAATCGATGGAATTCGGATAATAAAGGATACCGTAGGACAAGTGTGTTAAAATGTATTTCTGTTTCTAAGCAGTGAACGTGTACCTTACTGATTCTGAAATCTCACTTGTATTTCTTTTTTCAAACTCCTCCTCCCATCTGGCTTTAAAGTAGATGGCATTGACCAGTACCAGGTTGGTGCTGCTCTGCACTGCATTACGTGCCAGCAAGTCCTTTATTTTACCTGGAAAAATAATTTCATTCAGCTTTTGTGTGAACATTGGTTTGCTTGCTGTTTTTAAAAGTGTAAATCCACTTCTAAGTCTTTAAATCTGAGTTCCTTTGTCAAACACTTGACCAAACCTTGTGTCTCATTTGCCACCCAATCATTGATCTTGAGTCTAGCTCCTTCTGAATTGTTCGTGAAGTCCATAAGTTCCAGGTCAGCCTTGTAGGAATCTCTGCATGATGCTTGGAAACCCTGCAAAAAAAACAACATTTTTTAAAACATTTCGAATTAGTGCTGGAGCAACAAGTAGCATAAACTACTTGTTAAAAAGGTGTTCTATTATTTATTTGTTTATTTATCCAAGTTAGTTTCATTGAAATTAAAATCTGTTTTAAAAGAGATACCTGGTTAAAATACGCAGTATATAATTTAATGGGCTACATGTTGTAGTTTTTTTAAGAATGGATTAAATGTTTGAGTATTTCCAACGGATGAACACACCAACCTCAACCACCGGGAAGGATTTATCTCCGTACAACCTGTTGGCAACACTGAGTGAATACAAGCCTTCCTTGTTGCCGACGCTGCTCAGAAGTTTCCCGAAGTTTGAGTGAACGTCCTCCTGACAGGCCTGAGTCTCCAGGCACTGGATCGCAGAAAAAGAAAGTATCACACATTATTTTCCAGGCCAACAAGGCAACCCAGTAAGAATCAATGACAGCATTGAAAAGTGCACATGGTATCATGGTTTAGGATCCAAGTAGAGACAGAAAGGTGTTGATCAAAGATAGGGGCTTGGGTACCACCAGGCCCACTGGCGATTTAATACTATTACCATAAAATTACGATACCACAATTGAGCAATAACTTACCCACACCCCTAAACTAAAAAAAAGGGTGTGTCTCATGTTCACCAGATTACATCTTGGTTTTGTTTTTTAATATTTGACATCCAAAGAATTTAAATGGTTTATTTCAGCTCATCATCAGGTGATTTTCTTGCCAAAACACAACAGATATTAGGCAACAGTTGTCAGTCATAGCTGTCATGTGACAACGAGTTGACAAACACTTCAATCACGAATAAAAGAAAATTATTTTCCAAACGACCCTGTTCGTACCTGTGACATCTGCCTCAGGGTGTGGCCCCTGGACCCCAGCATCAGCATGGCCAGAGCCGAGGAGATGCTGAAGGGAGAGAAGGCGACGTTGACTGTCTTGTCATCGCTGCCCAGACGAGTCAGCAAACGCAGGCCGAAAGTTGAGTTCGCCCGGGACACGCAGCTCACACTTTCCATTTTAAAGTACAATTAATCCTAACGAACCGGCGAAAAATCAAACTTTTAAAAATCCTCCTTTAAACCGATGCTCGCTGTGCGTTTCCGCGACTTCTGCCTCAGATGTGAGGTCGATGCGCATGCGCGAAACTCCCCTCCCCGCATTCCCCCTTCCACGCCTTCTGTAAAGTTAAATATAACGATTTTAAGTAAGTGATTTAAAAAGTATTTTTAAGTAATGTATGTAATATATACCTTGTCATGTAAAACATTTTTGAAATCATTAACAAGTGTTTCTCTTTTTAAGCTAAAAGGCGTATTTCGGTTTATATTAGATTAAAAAATGGTAGTCCAAATGTTATTACTTAATTTGTCGTAATAAAACACCAAATCGGTCGCAAGTGCGTTCTGTAAAATCCATTTCATCTTCAATTCCATCAGGAAGAAAAGCGCTATACAAATAAAAATTACTTACTTACTTACTTACATCGAGAGTGTGTTTCTATCATCTAACCAAAAGATGGCGCCAAAGACCACAGTCGACATTCACAAACCCTGTTTAAGGTAAGGTAAGGTAGAACTAGCAAATAGCCACAGCAAATAAAGCAATTTGTCATAATAAATAAATCAAATGAAAAGAAAATTTGTTTTGAAATAAATAAATAATAATAAATAAGAAACATTTTGTTTCTTTGTCGTCCACAGTTTTGAAACTTATTTTAGACTTCAGACTTTCTTTATTGTCATTGCACAGAAGATTGTTCATTTGGTTTTGTTTTAATTACCTTAAAATTGCTCTCTGTGATGACGTCTATAAATTGTGAAATAACAATATGAGGATTTAACAATAGAACAAACGTGCCAGAGGTAAATAGGTTGAGAAGGCAGTAGCAGGTTGTTTTTAAAAGAGTTCCCCACATTGTGCTCATATTTATTCACTTTATTAGGTGCATGTTGAGCAGAAGGAAAGCTGCCCCAGAACAGCTGTAACATGATTAGATAGAAGGACACTTCCATCATCGCAGTGAAGGCACATTTCAGATTCTGGTGAAACAATATTTAATAACTTTAAGTTGAGATCGTTTCAGGGAAACACTGTTGAGCTTCACTCTGGTGAACAGAATCGACCAGCGAAGAGAAGGCTTGAGGTGGGGTTGTGTCGAATGAAGAAGAGGAAAGGATGATCAGCTGTGAAGAAATTTTTCATCGAGAAACAACCCATTGACATGACAGCAGTGGCAGCAGCTGCTTCAGTGCCTTTCTCATTCACTTCCACATAAGCCTTGTGAAAGACTTCAGACACGGCAAACTCTTCCCCCGAAGATATTCCTGGAGGAATGACACAAGAGTTTACGATTATGATTATTCTTCAATAACATGTTGTTTTTTTAATTATTAGACTCTCATGTACCTGAAAAATCACTTCTTGCAGGGTCAAATGCATCCACCATCCCCATGCTGGTCAGAACCTCCTTCATGTTGTAATTTTCTTCCAGCTTGAATTGAGGGATGCTGACAGCCACAAATGTTTTCTTCATCACATCACGGCGAGTCCACTTCAAAAAGTTCTCAAAGGTCAGTTCCCTCTCCAGCTGTTGACGACACAAAAATACACCTTGATACTTTGGTTCTGTACACGCATTGCAGTAACAATCGTTCTAAAATAATATTATGTTGCGTGTCAGCTAAGGCTTGCAAGCAACATTGCTAACGCTTCTGTGGCATTGCAGTAACACCATTCTAACACTTGAGGGAGCCAGAAAAAAAATCTGTTTTATCTAACAAATGTCCACCAACTACGAAGAAAATCCCTCTATTGCTTTTATCATTCTGACTGTGAGAACTAATGACATGAAATAGCACAAGGCGAAGTTAGTTGGCATAGATACGGAGAGTATGTTAGTTTTTTTGGCCTTGGTATTTATTTCAGATTCTCATTTAGGTGCATCCCTTATCTTTTAAATCTGACCCTTTTCACAGCTACTGCCTCTATCTGGTCTGATGACCCTTCATAACAGCAGTTCATGTGACCACAGTCATAGATGGATGATAGAGTCCTGTAAAAGAATAATGGAATATCACCATTATTCGGATGACTACTTTGATGTGGGATAAAGTCATATTATATATATATATATATATATATATATATATATATATATATATATATATATATATATATATATATATATATATATATATATATATATATATATATATATATATATATATATATATATATATATATATATATATATATATATATACTGTATATGCTATATAGGAGCAAATTTATTTACCCAATTGATTCTTAATTGAAATGGACAATACACTGCAAAAGCTAAAACGGTACAGGTTACATGGATGTTTACTCAAGTTATTAAATTGACAAAATAGATCTTTGACTTCTTTGACTAAGAGACAGTCACAGCACAAAATATGGACATGAATTGGTGTGACTTGAGTAAGAGTGTCTTACCTTCTCCAGTCCAGTCGAGTCATCTTCAATTTCTTCAGGTAGAAAAATAAGCATGCTGAGATCATTTCCTTTGTAGGGCATCTCCAGGATCTGAACAACAGGCAAACACCCAAGTCAATAGTGCAGCAACTGGTTGGCCGTCTCTTAGTTAAACCAAACAAAAATAAGGTTTTTAGAAAGTTTGAGAACGCACACTAACTCACAAATAAATAAATGGACTTTATTTTTAAAGGTAGCTTTGAATAAACGATGATTTGTTCACGAGATCTCTCCATTACCTTGAGGTTGACCTCCGGGATGACAGCCATAGGAAAGCTAGAGCTCATGTTCATCATCTTGACAGGTTTGGTCTCAGTCTGATAACAGTGGGAAAAAAAAAGCAAAACAACACATATTTTGGAAAAATGTTTTTCAAAGTATCCAAAATAATCGATGGAATTCGGATAATAAAAGATACCGTAGGACAAGTTTGTTAAAATGTATTTCTGTTTCTAAGCAGTGAACGTGTACCTTACTGATTCTGAAATCCTCCTCACTTGTATTTATTTTTTCAAACTCCTCCTCCCATCTGGCTTTAAAGTAGATGGCATTGACCAGTACCAGGTTGGTGCTGCTCTGCACTGCATTACGTGCCAGCAAGTCCTTTATTTTACCTGGAAAAATAATTTCATTATCATAACAGCTTTTGTGTAAACATTGGTTTGCTTGCTGTTTTTAAAAGTGTAAATCCACTTCTAAGTCTTTAAATCTGAGTTCATTTGTCAAACATCTGAACAAACCGTGAGTCTCTTTTTCCACCCAATCATTGATCTTGAGTCTAGCTCCTTCTGAATTGTTCGTGAAGTCCATAAGTTCCAGGTCAGCCTTGTAGGAATCTCTGCATGATGCTTGGAAACCCTGCAAAAAAACACATTTTTTAAAACATTTCAAATTAGTGCTGGAGCAACTAGTAGCATAAACTACTTGTTAAAAAGGTGTTATATTATTTATTTGTTTATTTATCCAAGTTAGTTTCATTGAAATTAAAATCTGTTTTAAAAGAGATACCTGGTTAAAATACGCAGTATATAATTTAATGGGCTACATGTTGTAGTTTTTTTAAGAATGGATTAAATGTTTGAGTATTTCCAACGGATGAACACACCAACCTCAACCACCTGGAAGGATTTATCTCCGTACAACCTGTTGGCAACACTGAGTGAATACAAGCCTTCCTTGTTGCCGATGCTGCTCAGAAGTTTCCCGAAGTTTGAGTGAACGTCCTCCTGACAGGCCTGAGTCTCCAGGCACTGGATCGCAGAAAAAGAAAGTATCACACATTATTTTCCAGGCCAACAAGGCAACCCAGTAAGAATCAATGACAGCATTGAAAAGTGCACATGGTATCATGGTTTAGGATCCAAGTAGAGACAGAAAGGTGTTGATCAAAGATAGGGGCTTGGGTACCACCAGGCCCACTGGCGATTTAATACTATTACCATAAAATTAAGATACCATGATTGAGCAATAAATTGCAAGAGATTTCATCGACGATACTTCGCAATATCAGCGTCTCTTAAGCGTTTAAGAATTGATCGACTGCTCTGAATCCATTTTACCAGACTTACAAAACTTTAGACTTTCTTTTATCGTCATTGCACAGAAAACATAGCAGTGAAACTGGCAACGAAATTCCGTTGCTTGGCAACCGTTAAAAAACACTTGTCATATTAATGATGACAAATTAAAAGAAGTATATACCACAATGACCACACATTTTCCAATTTATTTGTGTTATGTATATGTCTTATAGAATATATATATATATACTGTATATATATATATATTCAAACCTCATTTTAAAAACTTGCATAAATCTGATGTAAATGAAAACCTGGTCACATTTTTTATTTTTATTTATTACTTAAGTTCAAGTTCAATTCCACTGCAGACTGAACATACAATTCAGTGCTAGTTCAAGTATTTGTTTGTTCTTTGTAGAACTTGTGCTTTTTGGAACAATGTAGTAGTCACTCAGTTAATACGATTTTTTTTTTTTTTACGATATTTAAGTAGTTATGAAATAAATGTATTCAGGGATTTAAATCGTAAATTGGCTATATTTATTGTTTCAAAATCGATACTTGTATGGCCAGTGTATCGATCACGTAAGGAGATTGTCGATGTTTTTGCCACACCCCTAAACTAAAAAAAAGGGTGTGTCTCATGTTCACCAGATTACATCTTGGTTTTGTTTTTTAATATTTGACATCCAAAGAATTTAAATGGTTTATTTCAGCTCATCATCAGGTGATTTTCTTGCCAAAACACAACAGATATTAGGCAACAGTTGTCAGTCATAGCTGTCATGTGACAACGAGTTGACAAACACTTCAATCACGAATAAAAGAAAAATATTTTCCAAACGACCCTGTTCGTACCTGTGACATCTGCCTCAGGGTGTGGCCCCTGGACCCCAGCATCAGCATGGCCAGAGCCGAGGAGATGCTGAAGGGAGAGAAGGCGACGTTGACTGTCTTGTCATCGCTGCCCAGACGAGTCAGCAAACGCAGGCCGAAAGTTGAGTTCGCCCGGGACACGCAGCTCACACTTTCCATTTTAAAGTACAATTAATCCTAACGAACCGGCGAAAAATCAAACTTTTAAAAATCCTCCTTTAAACCGATGCTCGCTGTGCATTTCCGCGACTTCCGCCTCAGATGTGAGGTCGATGCGCATGCGCGAAACTCCCCTCCCCGCATTCCCCCTTCCACGCCTTCTGTAAAGTTAAATATAACGATTTTAAGTAAGTGATTTAAAAAGTATTTTTAAGTAATGTATGTAATATATACCTTGTCATGTAAAACATTTTTGAAATCATTAACAAGTGTTTCTCTTTTTAAGCTAAAAGGCGTATTTCGGTTTATATTAGATTAAAAAATGGTAGTCCAAATGTTATTACTTAATTTGTCGTAATAAAACACCAAATCGGTCGCAAGTGCGTTCTGTAAAATCCATTTCATCTTCAATTCCATCAGGAAGAAAAGCGCTATACAAATAAAAATTACTTACTTACTTACATCGAGAGTGTGTTTCTATCATCTAAACAAAAGATGGTGCCAAAGACCACAGTCGACATTCACAAACCCTGTTTAAGGTAAGGTAAGGTAGAACTAGCAAATAGCCACAGCAAATACAGCAATTTGTCATAATAAATAAATCAAATTAAAAGAACATTTGTTTTGAAATAAATAAATAATAATAAATAAGAAACATTTTGTTTCTTTGTCGTCCACAGTTGTGAAACTTATTTTAGACTTCAGACTTTCTTTATTGTCATTGCACAGAAGATTGTTCATTTGGTTTTGTTTTAATTACCTTAAAATTGCTCTCTGTGATGACGTCTATAAATTGTGAAATAACAATATGAGGATTTAACAATAGAACAAACGTGCCAGAGGTAAATAGGTTGAGAAAGCAGTAGCAGGTTGTTTTTAAAAGAGTTCCCCACATTGTGCTCATGTTTATTCACTTTATTAGGTGCATGTTGAGCAGAAAGGAAAGCTGCCCCAGAACAGCTGTCACATGATTAGATAGAAGGACACTTCCATCATCGCAGTGAAGGCACATTTCAGATTTTGGTGAAACGATATTTAATAACTTTAAGTTGAGATCGTTTCAGGGAAACACTGTTGAGCTTCACTCTGGTGAACAGAATCGACCAGCGAAGAGAAGGCTTGAGGTGGGGTTGTGTCGAATGAAGAAGAGGAAAGGATGATCGGCTGTGAAGAAATTTTTCATCAAGCAACAACCCATTAACATGACAGCAGTGGCAGCAGCTGCTTCAGTGCCTTTCTCATTCACTTCCACATAAGCCTTGTGAAAGACTTCAGACACGGCAAACTCTTCCCCCGAAGATATTCCTGGAGGAATGACACAAGAGTTTATGATTATGATTATTCTTCAATAACATGTTGTTTTTTTTAATCATTCGACTCTCATGTACCTGAAAAATCACTTCTTGCAGGGTCAAATGCATCCACCATCCCCATGCTGGTCAGAACCTCCTTCATGTTGTAATTTTCTTCCAGCTTGAATTGAGGGATGCTGACAGCCACAAATGTTGTCTTCATCACATCACGGCGAGTCCACTTCAAAAAGTTCTCAAAGGTCAGTTCCCTCTCCAGCTGTTGACGACACAAAAATACACCTTGATACTTTGGTTCTGTACACGCATTGCAGTAACAATCGTGAAATAATATTATGTTGCGTGTCAGCTAAGGCTTGCTAGCAACATTGCTAACGCTTCTGTGGCATTGCAGTAACACCATTCTAACACTTGAGAAGCAAGAAAAAAAATCTGTTTTATCTAACAAATGTCCACCAACTAAAAAGAAAATCCCTCTATTGCTTTTATCATTCTGACTGGGAGAACTAATGACATGAAATAGCACAAGGCGAAGTTAGTTGGCATAGATACGGAGAGTATGTTAGTTTTTTTGGCCTTGGTATTTATTTCAGATTCTCATTTAGGTGCATCCCTTATCTTTTAAATCTGACCCCTTTCACAGCTACTGCCTCTATCTGGTCTGATGACCCTTCATAACAGCAGTTCATGTGACCACAGTCATAGATGGATGATAGAGTCCTGTAAAAGAATAATGGAATATCACCATTATTCGGATGACTACTTTGATGTGGGATAAGATAATATATATATATATATATATATATATTATAAATAGGAGCAAATTTATTTACCCAATTGAGCTAAACGGTACAGGTTACATGGATGTTTACTCAAGTTATTAAATTGACAAAAGAGATCTTTGACTTCTTTGACTAAGAGACAGTCACAGCACAAAATATGGACATGAATTGGTGTGACTTGAGTAAGAGTGTCTTACCTTCTCCAGTCCAGTCGAGTCATCTTCAATTTCTTCAGGTAGAAAAATAAGCATGCTGAGATCATTTCCTTTGTAGGGCATCTCCAGGATCTGAACAACAGGCAAACACCCAAGTCAATAGTGCAGCAACTGGTTGGCCGTCTCTTAGTTAAACCAAACAAAAATAAGGTTTTTGGAACGCACATTAACTCACAAATAAATAAATGGACTTTATTTTTAAAGGTAGCTTTGAATAAACGATGATTTGTTCACAAGATGTCTCCATTACCTTGAGGTTGACCTCCGGGATGACAGCCATAGGAAAGCTAGAGCTCATGTTCATCATCTTGACAGGTTTGGTCTCAGTCTGATAACAGTGGGAAAAAAAAAAGCAAAACGGCACATATTTTGGAAAAATGTTTTTCAAAGTATCCAAAATAATCGATGGAATTCGGATAATAAAAGATACCGTAGGACAAGTTTGTTAAAATGTATTTCTGTTTCTAAGCAGTGAACGTGTACCTTACTGATTCTGAAATCCTCCTCACTTGTATTTCTTTTTTCAAACTCCTCCTCCCATCTGGCTTTAAAGTAGATGGCATTGACCAGTACCAGGTTGGTGCTGCTCTGCACTGCATTACGTGCCAGCAAGTCCTTTATTTTACCTGGAAAAATAATTTCATTATCATAACAGCTTTTGTGTGAACATTGGTTTGCTTGCTGTTTTTAAATGTGTAAATCCACTTCTAAGTCTTTAAATCTGAGTTCATTTGTCAAACATCTGAACAAACCGTGAGTCTCTTTTTCCACCCAATCATTGATCTTGAGTCTAGCTCCTTCTGAATTGTTTGTGAAGTCCATAAGTTCCAGGTCAGCCTTGTAGGAATCTCTGCATGATGCTTGGAAACCCTGCAAAAAAACCCATTTTTTAAAACATTTCAAATTAGTGCTGGAGCAACAAGTAGCATAAACTACTTGTTAAAAAGGTGTTCTATTATTTATTTGTTTATTTATCCAGGTTAGTCTCATTAAAATTAAAATCTCTTTTAAAAGAGATACCTGGTTAAAATACGCAGTATATAATTTAATGGGCTACATGTTGTAGTTTTTTTAAGAATGGATTAAATGTTTGAGTATTTCCAACGGATGAACACACCAACCTCAACCACCTGGAAGGATTTATTTCCGTACAACCTGTTGGCAACACTGAGTGAATACAAGCCTTCCTTGTTGCCGACGCTGCTCAGAAGTTTCCCGAAGTTTGAGTGAACGTCCTCCTGACAGGCCTGAGTCTCCAGGCACTGGATCGCAGAAAAAGAAAGTATCACACATTATTTTCCAGGCCAACAAGGCAACCCAGTAAGAATCAATGACAGCATTGAAAAGTGCACATGGTATCATGGTTTAGGATCCAAGTAGAGACAGAAAGGTGTTGATCAAAGATAGGGGCTTGGGTACCACCAGGCCCACTGGTGATTTAATACTATTACAATAAAATTAAGATACCATGATTGAGCAATAAATTGCAAGAGATTTCATCGACGATACTTCGCAATATCAGCGTCTCTTAAGCGTTTAAGAATTGATCGACTGCTCTGAATCCATTTTACCAGACATACAAAATTTAGACTTAGACTTTAGACTTTCTTTAATCGTCATTGCACAGAAAACACAGCAGTGTAACTGGCAACGAAATTCCGTTGCTTGGCAACCGTTAAAAAAACACAGTCATATTAATGATGGCCAAATAAAAATAAGTATATACCACAATGACCACACATTTTCCAATTTATTTCTGTTATGCATGTCTTTTAGAAATGATGTAAATGAAAACCTGGTCACATTTTTCATTTTTATTTGTTACTTAAGTTCAAGTTCAATTCCACTGCAGACTGAACATACTTCATATACTACTAATACATACTAATTCAGTGCTAGTTCAAGTATTTGTTTGTTCTTTGTAGAACTTGTGCGTTTTGGAACAATGTAGTAGTCACTCAGTTAATACGATTTTTTTTTTTTTTACGATATTTAAGTCGTTATGAAATAAATGTTTTCAGGCATTTAAATCGTAAATTGGCTATATTTATTGTTTCAAAATCGATACTTGTATGGCCAGTGTATCGATCACGTACGGAGATTGTCGATGTTTCTGCCACACCCCTAAACTAAAATAAAAAGAAAGTGTTTGTCTCATGTTCACCAGATTACATCTTGGTTTTGTTTTTTAATATTTGACATCCAAAGAATTTAAACGGTTTATTTCAGCTCATGATCAGGTGATTTTCTTGCCAAAGCACAACAGATATTAGGCAACAGTTGTGAGTCATAGCTGTCATGTGACAACGAGTTGACAAACACTTCAATCACGAATAAAAGAAAAATATTTTCCAAACGACCCTGTTCGTACCTGTGACATCTGCCTCAGGGTGTGGCCCCTGGCCCCCAGCATCAGCATGGCCAGAGCCGAGGAGATGCTGAAGGGAGAGAAGGCGACGTTGACTGTCTTGTCATCGCTGCCCAGACGAGTCAGCAAACGCAGGCCGAAAGTTGAGTTCGCCCGGGACACGCAGCTCACACTTTCCATTTTAAAAAGTAAAATCCTAATGGTCACGAACCGGCGAAAAAATCAAACTTTTAAAAATCCTCCTTTAAACCGATGTTCGCTGTGCGTTTCCGCGACTTCCGCCTCAGAGGTCAACGCGCATGCGCGAAACTCCCCTCCCCGCATTCCCCCTCCCACGCCTTCTTTAAAGTTAAATATAACGATTTTAAGTAAGTGATTTTAAAGGTATTTTAAATTAATTTATGTAATATATATCTTGTCATGGTTAAACATTTTTATTTAATCATTAACAAGTGTTTCTCTTTTTAAGCTAAAAGGTGTATTTAGGTTTATATTAGGTTACAAATGGTAGTACAAGTGTTATTACTTAATTTGTCGTAATAAAACCCCAAATAGGTCGCAAGTGCGTTCTGTAAAATCCATTTCATCTTCAATTCCATCAGTAAAATGACACATCGAGAGTGCGTTTCTATCATCTAACCAAAAGATGGCGCCAAAGACCACAGTCGACAATCACAGACCCTGTTTATTTGTCGTCCACAGTTCTAAAACTTATTTTAGACTTTAGATTTTCTTTATTTTCATTGCACAGAAGACTGTTCATTGGGTTTTGTTTTAATTACCTTAAACTTGCTCTCGGTGGTTACAAAATGTGGATTTTGACAATGGTACAAACGTGCCAGAGGTAAATTTGCTAAGAATGCAGTAGCAGGTGGTTTTAAAAGAGTTCCCCACGTTGTGCTCATGTTTATTCACTTTATTAGGTGCATGTTGAGCAGAAAAGAAAGCTGCCCCAGAACAGCTGTCACATGATTAGATAGAAGGACACTTCCATCATCGCAGTGAAGGCACATTTCACATTTTGGTGAAACGATATTTAATAACTTTAAGTTGAGATCGTTTCAGGGAAACTCTGTTGAGCTTCACTCTGGGGAACAGAATCGACCAGCGAAGAGAAGGCTTGAGGTGGGGTTGTGTCGAATGAAGAAGAGGAAAGGATGATCTGCTTTGAATTCATTTCTCACCAAGCCACTACCCAATAACATAACAGACGTGGCACCAGCGGCTTCAGTGCCTTTCTCATTCACTGCCACATGAGCCTTGTGAACGACGTCAGACACGGCAAACTCTTCCCCCGAAGATATTCCTGGAGGAATGACAGAAGAGTTTATGATTTCCATTATTCTCAATAACATACTATTTAGCATTATTTGACTCTGATATACCCGAAAAATCACTTCTTGCAGGGTCAAATGCATCCACCATCCCCATGCTGGTCAGAACCTCCTTCATGTTGTAATTTTCTTCCAGCTTGAATTGAGGGAGGTATAATCTCAGAGTGACATCCTCCATCACATCACGGCGAGTCCACTTCACAAAGTTCTCATACGTCAGTTCCCTCTCAAGCTGTTGACGACACAAATACACTTTCATACCTTCTGTGAACGCTAAACTGGTGTCGCTGCCAGGTAAGAAACCACATTCTTAAATGTTTCAACGCATGTTCCATATTGTCTTTGGGTCTCTCATCTTCATCATGCTAACAGGTATCACTGGACTATTGCTATATACTGGAGCTACTCACTGGATTGATTTGATCTGTGACTTGTCAGAATAACATTAAGTCACATTTCTGTATCTACAATATTGACATGAATGTGTCAGACGAGAGTGTCTCACCTTCTCCAGTCCAGTCGAGTCATCTTCAATTTCTTCAGGGAGAAAGATAAGCATGCTGACATTGTTTCCTTTGTAGGGCATCTCCAGGATCTGACCCACAAATGAAGGCCAAGATCCCAGTCAATATTGTTGCAAATAGTTAGCCCAGTGGTGTCAACTTCACATCTCCAATGAAAGAAACTGAAACTCCTCGGTTATCAGTCTTTTATAGTTAAATGTAAAGTTTTGTCCAAAAGATATTTCAATTACCTTGAAGCCGAGCTCTGGGACAAAAGACACAGGGAAGCGACTTTTCTGGCTCATCATTTTGACAGGTTTTGTCTTCGTCTGAAAGAAGTATTTACATTTATTTTTTATCAAAGTGCTGTTACGCAATGGATAGTATTTGGATAATTAAGGATTGGGTTGAACACATTACTTTTTAATGTCTTAGCAACGACTTTATTACCTTACTGATTCTGAATTCCCCATCGTTGGTGTCTCTATTTAGAAACTCCACCTCCCATCTGGCTTTAAAGTAGATGGCATTGACTAGTACCAGGTTGGTGCTGCTCTGCACTGCACTGCCTGCCAGCAAGTCCTTTATTTTACCTGGAAAAATAATTTAATTATCATTATGACTTTTGTGAGGTCATTGGTTTGCTTTCATCTCCATGTTATGTCCTTGAGTTTGGGTTCGTGACTCGATTTAAGACACTTGAACGAACCTTTAGTCGTCTCCGTCACCCAATCGTTGATGCTACGTCTGGCACCCTCAGAGTTTTTCCTGAAGTCCACGAGCGCCAGGTCAGCCTTGTAGAAGTCTCTGGACGATGTTTGAAAAGCCTGAAAACAGCATGACAACGTGTACAAAAAACAACACAGTCAACATCTTCACACTTCACGCACAAACTACTTGATAAAAAAGTACAACTTCCTTTATTATTTGTCTTGAACTTCTTCAGAATCAGAATCAGAAAATCAGAAAACCTTTATTAGTCCCGCGAGGGGAAATTCGGCTTCAAGCTCCATACACAGTATACGTGTTTGTTTTCACAATATCTTGAGCATTTTTTTTAACAGATGAACACACAAACCTCAAGAACCTGGAAGGATTTATCTCCGTACAACCTGTTGGCAACACTGAGTGGATTCAACCAGCTCTTGGTGCCAAGACAGCTCAACACTTTGTTGAAGTTTGAGTGAACGTCCTCCTGACAGGCTTCAGTCTCCAGGCACTGAAAAGCAGAAAAAACGACTTAATTACTCGTAAAAATACTATCTTTTTCAAGGCTAACAAAACAACCCACACTTCCTGCAGTGGATGAGATTAAACTATAAAGCACCATTTAGTATCAGAGAAAGACAACATGTTTTCAGTAAAATGTGTTCGTACCTGTGACATCTGCTTCAGGGTGTGGCCCCTGGCCCCCAGCATCAGCATGGCCAGAGCCGAGGAGATGCTGAAGGGAGAGAAGATGACGTTGGCTTTTTTGTCATCGCTCCCCAGACGAGTCATCACATTCAGGGCAAAAGTTGTGTTCGCCCGGGAGACGCAGCTCTCAGTTTCCATTGGGTCTGTAAAGAAGATGAAAAAGAATGTATATATATATGTCAAAACTCATAGTTTGTTGTACATTGAAGCAAATCTAATGTTTAAACTGCTCAATGTTTGACTGATATAATGCGACAAAACTTGGCCACGGTAAAGTTAGTTTGATATTGGATATTCGACAGTCATTCAAGCAACCGTAGAGTCATCGCCTGATACATACCTGAAGAGCGCTCACTAGATCTGCCAAGAGACCGTCAATTCATTTTTACTTTGAAAACGTTAACATATAGATAATATTTAAAAAATGTTTCAGAGGTTCACAGTAAAAGCAGTGATTACATATTATGAATAGGATTTAGTTCTATGATCTCAAATTTATTTTTGAGTGATTTGATCCAAACATCCTGAAGCTATTGAGGAAAAACACTTATATTTACAAATGAATATTTTTTTTTAATATTTTCAGAGGTGCATAGTAAAAACAACGATTACATATTATGAATATGATTTAGTTTAATCTCAAAGTGATTTTGAGTAATTCCATCCCAACATCTTGAAGCTTTTGAGGAAAAACACTATTATTTACAAATAAATATTTATTTTAAATATTTTGAGAGGTCCATAGTAAAAACAATGATTACATATTATGACTATGATTAGTTATATGATTTCAGAATGATTTTAAGTGATTTCATCCAAACATCTGGAGGCTTTTGAGAAAAAAACAACATTATTTACATAAAAATATTTATTTTAAATATTTCAAGAGGTGAATAATAGTAGTAAAAAAAATATTTCGAGAGGTGCATAGTAAAAACAATGATTACATATTATTATTATGATTTAGTTCTATTATTTCAACTATTGTAAGGAGTGCTAATAAACATAATATTGGAGCGTCTACTTACGGTCTTCACTCGAGGAAGCCATTTTTGAATTGTCAATTTGGGGCCCTCAGAGTGCCCAGGGTTCTCCGGTTTCCGAGCTTGAAATAAATAATCCGATTTACGAGAACCGCCGGACTCAAGCCAGGAAATGTATCGTCATTACGGGGACTCCCTAATAGGGAGACGACATGTGACTGCCTTTCTATGATACGAACAACAGATGGCGCCAAAAGAAAAGTTTAGAATAAATATTGCTCCTGAATTGGTCATGAAAAATAATCATGAGAATCGTCTAAATTACTTTAAAATATGACAATGAGGATAATTCCGTATCAGATCAAAATACTAATTCGTAATAGTGATATTAATACTCTAAGTGCTTTGAACATTATTAAAAAAAATTGAGTTTATACTGAAAACTAAATAGATTGAGCTTGAACACATTGTTTCAAATGGTTTATTAGAATCTCAGGTCAGTTTTGTTTTATATGATTATTAAATGTTTTTTATAATAATATTAGCTTTTGTACACATCAACCAATACAGTCTGTGGTCCATATAGAGCTTGAAGTTTCACTAGAGCGAAACAGACATGCAACTGTTTAATATTCTCTCTCATTAAGTCAACTTTTTTTCATCTTTAACCATCTTTTAACGTTACATTGCACAAATCGATGCAAGCAAATAAATGTCCTCGTGTCATCTAATCGGAAGCTGGCATTTTGGTCAAAACATCTTGGCTAAAAATTCATTTTATTTGACATTGAAGTACTCCACGCCTCCCTTCGTATGCAGTAGTTACACAATAATATTGATTGACAGTGTTAGTAAGTAAGTAAGTAAGTAAGTAAGTAAGTAATTTTTATTTGTATAGCGCTTTTCTAGACCAGGGTCACAAAGATCTTAAACAATAAAAACAATATTCAATAAAGTATATACTTTAAAGGTCAAGATAAAACTGATAACACAACAGGATTTCCAGAAAATCAAGAAAAAGCCTGAACAAATAAAAACGTCTTAAGATGTTTCTTGAAGGAGTCAGTAGATCATCAAACACAGAGGGAGATGAAGATCGTTCCAAAGCTTAGGAGCAACAGCCTGGAAGGATTTCTCTCCTCTGGTCCTGAACCGTGGACCATCAGTAGATTCTGATCCACAGACCTCAGAGCCCGAGCTGGGGTGTAAGGCTGGATCAGATCACTGATGTAAGGAGGAGCCTGACCATGAATAGATCTGAAAGTAAGAACCAGAATTTTAAAGTTGATCCTGAAAGAAACTGGAAGCCAGTGAAGAGATTTAAGGATCGGAGAAATGTTAGTTGTTCTACTTGTTAGTGTCAGTGCAATCCTCATGTTTTCAGAACTAAAGTTAATTTGAATCCATTTTTTATTGTGTTGTTTAGAGTCATACAGTCACACATTTTAAAACACCCGTGTTGGCGTGGTACCTTTGGAATCACACAGAAGCATAATAAAACACTAGGATTGTGCCACAATTGTCAGCCACATACATCAACCATCTTCTGGCGACACCTAATCCAAACTCAATTCTTCAAGTTGTTGTTTCTGAGTTAAGTGCACTTTAACATTTTTTTGCCTCCATACAAAAAAAAGGATTTGAAAAAGGTGAAATTTTAAGAGAACTTTTTTATTTACGATTCTTGTTCGAAATATCTTTTTCAATGCTTTGATTCATATTGTACAAGAAAAGGAAGTCAATGACTGTATCACTCAGGGTTACAGTACCGGCCAGTGAATAAGACAGACATGGATGGTTTGTGAAGAATGAAGAAGAGGAATGGATGGTCTGCCTTAAAGATCAGTGGAAAAATAAGAGCCCGCTCTTCAATAACAACACCAGTGGCAGCAGCGGCTTCAGTTCCCTCCTCGTTCACCTCCAAATACGCTTTGTGGACAACTTTGGAGATCTCCAGATTGCTTGCTGTAGACATGCCTGGAAGTAAAGGACATTTATATTACATATGATGGTGACAGTTTGTCATGGAGAAGATGCAAAGACTGATGGGAACCCCAACTTTTCTGTTTCTATTAAAAAAGTGTGGAATTTCTTCTGGGTTAACAATTTATAGGCTTTTTCTGAGGTTAGACTGAGCTGGTAACTTTATTTAGGCTTGTGGTGAAAACAATACAATCTATTGAGAATCAATACAGTATAAAAATGTACATATAGATAGATACAGATTAGTATCGTCTAAATTACTTGAAAATATGACAATGACGATATGTCCATAGAAGATCATCAATCCCAATTCATAATAGTGATACGAAGTGTGTTTATACTGGAATCACACTCAATAGATTAACGTTTCTAAACACAATATTAAAAAAAGAAGAAGTTTGTTTAGAATCGAATGTCAGTTTTGTTTTATATGATCATTAAATATTAGTTTTTTTACACATCAACCAATACAATAGGGATAGATGGATGGATGATAAACTTTATTAATCTATGCATCTATGCATCGTTTTTGTGTAATGTAATGTTAAAAGATGGTTCATTATGCGAAGGAAAGGTTGACTTGATGAGAGAGAATATTAAACAGTTGCATGTCTGTTTCCTCTAGTGATACTTCAGGTTGCTGGACCACAGACTGTATTGGTTGGTATACAAAAGCTGATATTATTATAAAAACATTTAATAATCATTTGAAACAAAACTGTCCTGCGTTTGTAATAAACCCTTTTAAAACAATTCGTTTTCAGTATAAACACAGGTTTTTTTCTTAGTAATGTTTAAAACACTAAGAGTATTAATATCAATATTACGAATTAGGATTTGTGATCTGCCACGGAATCATCCTCATTGTCATATTTTAAAGACGATACTCATTTGTAAAACTATTTTTCATGATGCAATATTTATCTCTATGCTATTTTTGGCGCCATCTGTTGTTCATAAGCTTATGGCCACTTCTCTTATGAATAGAAACTCACTAACAAATGTGTTTACAGTACTGTATTGTCATGATCCTTTTACATTTTGTCCATTTCTCTTAGTTTGCTTCCTATTCTATTCCTTTTCCTCTACCTTGTTTGAAGCAGTTTTGCAAGGCTTTCGTATCTAGAGACTGATAACAAATTTTCTATAGTGATTTTATTGTCACAGGGCAGGAGGAGATCGCATTATGGGATGAAAACCATATAGACTTTTCAGAAGTTTTTCGCCTACTGAATTTCCCCTGCACTTAAAAAAACAAAACCAGACCCCCTTGAAGCCATATAATAAATTAATATCTAGTAGTGTTAAAGCACCAAATGTGTCTGTCTAGCTCTCGAACAGCGGAAATGCTATCTTTAGCTACAAGTAACTAGTTAGATTTCTTGGAAACGGCCCTGCATGTAGTCAGTATTAAAGCCAATAGTTAGACAGTCAAACAAGGCCCTACATTAACAAACTATCTCTCTGTCAGAAACAAGCCTCCTGCATTCTTCTCACTGGTTTATTCATTGGAAAATAAAATCACTCATATATTACCAGAGAAGTTGCTCTTGCTGACATCAAAGGCGTCCACGATGCCCATTTTGATAAGGATGTCATTCATCTCGTACTTCTGCTCCAACTTGAATTGAGGCACTAGCACCTGCACCTCATTGCTACTCATTGAGTTGATCCAAGACATGAACTTCTCGTAGGTCAGCTCCTTCTCCAGCTGAAATGCAGACAACGGTGCGAGGTTATTATTTTTCATATTTTTGTTATGGTCTATTTTGTTTTTGTTTTGTTTTTATCACAATATTTGTGCCCCTTCCATGTGTGTTACTCCTGATAGATTATCTTGTTATAAAAGTAATCTGTTATGAACGATCCGGCTACTTCGTCCTGGTTTCAGTCCGCGGTGGCAGATCTCACATATTTATATACTGGTAACATATTGTTCCTTGATACTTCTCCTGAGCTTTTCTTAATTCTTTCATGTGTTTTGGAATTCCCACAAGGCTTTGTTGAGACCTATATTTCTTTTTGTCTTTAGGCTCAGCGATTATTAACCTTGTTCTTGTATTCAGTTAGTTTCCTGACTGTCGAAAGAATTGTCAACATTTCGTTCTTGTGTTATTTGACTTTCATAACCTGTTAATGTTATACGATCATCATGTCTGTCGTCTGTCCGTCCACCGTTTAGATTAATTTAATTAAATAATAATAATGTATCAGCAGATTGTAATTAAAACTTTCAGGAGTTACTGTTCAAAACTTCGTTGCATTCTGTACTATCATTAGAAGAACATTTCATCAGCCCCAACCGTTCTACCCTAACATGTGGATGAGTAGAAAATAATTGAATTTTGTGTCATTGTAGTCAGTGATATCATTAATGCTAAAAAAATGTATTTAATTGGATTGATAAAACTAAAATATGGTCTCATTATCATTCGATGTGTTCGCAAACTTTCTGTTTACATGTTTGTCTGTACCTTCTCCAGTCCAGTCGTCTCATCCTCCATATCATCAGGCAGCAAGATGATCATGCTCAGTTCCTCCCCTACATAAAGCATCTCCAAAATCTGAAAATAGATGGACCCTTAAAATCCCCATTACTAATACAAAAAGATCTTATAATATATTTCACTTTAGAATTAAATAAGACAGTCTAACATTTATGATAATCTGTGTGACAAAAATCTTTCGTCATTTATTTAATGACTGTAGCAATGTTAGGGTCATCTGAAATAATATTTGTTTTGATATACATCTGTAAAAAAGCAAACTGAATACCTGGAGATGTTCTTCCACAAGGGCAGCATGATTGAATTTACTCTTCTGACGCATCATCTTCACCGTCGTTGTTTCATCCTGCAACAACCAGAGAGAGTTTTTTTTTTTTTCCAATGGTCATTTAAGTCAATGCTTGAATTATCCCGAATGAAACTGAATCTTTAAAATCATCTCGTCCCTCGTTTAAACAAAATAGTACATAATTGTTGTTAATTGTTGTGCTGCTTAATAAATACACAGATGAAAAAATGTTTGTTTAAAAACCAGTTTAAAATACACAGCTGTTAAAAATAATAATGATAATAATTCATTTTTTTTATTTCAAGGTGCCTTTCTGGGCACTCAAGGTTGCCTTGCATAAAATGTTGCATCTCTCATGTGATAAAGGTGTATTTGCACAAACAGACCAACACTCAACAAAAAGGCAAGTGAGTTTTTTTTAAATATAGCTGACATCTTTGAAGGAATGCACCTACAACTGTTCTGTTCATTCCTACCTTGTTTTTTCTAAAAGGGGCATCAATTGTGTCGTCTTTGTTGAACTGCTGCAACCATTTTTCCTTGAAGTAGATGGCGTTCACGAGTACCAGCACAGTTGCAGCGCCCACTGCACCATCAGGAAGGAGGTCCTTGATTTTGCCTAAACACCAAAACAGTTGTGGCTTTATTGTTTGCAGAGAATATTGGTTAAACATTGGGCTGTTGTGCAATTTAACTGAGTAATGGGTGGAAAACTAGAGAACTTTGGCAGAGACTCAAAACAAATAGGGTGTGGATACATGCTTTTAAAGGGAGATGGCTGGATAACATTTCCCAGCAGGGGATCAGGTTTGGTGAATGTAACCAACAACTCTGAGTAACTTCACTGTCTGTCACACCAATAATCCAGCTCAGCATTGAGGATCAGGAGGATTTGACTATTGATGAATCAGAAAGTTTAATACATTTCTGTTAAAGAGGCAAAATGTAAAAGTAAACATGAATTTTATTTATAAATATCAATTGTACGGATTAGTTTAATGAGAGTGGCATGAGATATGTAGTAGAACTTGCTAGCTGGTATTTTTTCAATGCTCTTCCCTACATAATTTTGTCTAGTATTCACCTGACCACCAAACTTGTTAGCACCTGGTCGGACACAGTGGTTTCTCATGAAGTTCTTTTGGAAGTTACTGGGAAGATGAAACCAAAAACTGAGAAAAAAACCCTCTATCTCATCTTTGCGTATTCAATTCGTAAAAACAAATGCACATGCAGTACATGGCAACGGTGCATTGAGAAGCCACTACATTAAAGGGGACTGACATTACTGGTTAGTACAAAAGAAATTAATTCACAGTACATTAGTTTGCTTGTTTTTTTGTTTCATTAGGCTGGACAATAATTCCACACAAAGCCAATTTTCCTTTATAATAAGAGTCCTGTTATTCTAATATATAATATGAGTGTAATAAAATGTGCATTAATTACTTGCAGTGTTCTTCTCCACCCAGTTGTTGATGTTTTTCCGGGCTTCCTCGGCCATGGTGGCAAAATCCACAGACTCCAACTCTGCACCGTATTTGTCCTTGGTGCAGTTTAGAAATTCCTAGCAACACAATCAGCACACATTAAAGAAAGTTACACACTTTTTTTTCTTTTTTTATAATTTATCCTTATTTGAAAGAGTTTGATTTGATCGTGTTGCATCTCTTGTTTCATGAGGAGAATCTATCGACTTGTTTATTTGTTTTTGGCTATTAAGAGATATTCTGGCACAGGCTATATGACTAACACAGATCACCCGGTACAGGATACTAGGAGGGTGTGAATAACAATAGTGAGACTTGGTTGTGTGGTTCTTTCCATCAGGTTAGAGTTGAAAGTTCTCAGGTTTTTTAATGATAGTGAGGAATTAGAAATCCAGCTAAAATTGGTTGGTAACCTTGCTTAAAAAAAACCAACCTCAGCTCAAGTTTTTGTTTACTATGTACACACTTATTATTGAAATCACCTCCAGAAAAGTGAAGGTCTTTTCTCCATATAGCCTGTTGGCGAGCTGAAGCGAAGACAACGCTTTGAGCTCCTTCAACAGTTTGTAGAAGTCACTGTGGATGTCATCGGCACTGCCGTCAGGTTTCAGAACCTGAGAAGAAGGAGATATCGTATTTACGCACAAAAGGAATAATGTCTCTACAGTTACATAAAAAATGATGACCATATGATCTGATTATACAATGCAGAAATTAGGAAGGATAAAGTGCAATTTTGGGAAAACACACGCAACATCCGATGAGAGGGAACTGGGTAGAAAACCTACCTTCAGCAGGTACTCTGGCAGTCTCCTCGACTGGCTGATCTGCATGCGCACCTGCAGCCTTGTCTGCATCTGGGACTGCATCGGAGACTGTGTTTGCATCAGAGACTGGGACAGCATTGGATCAGGGTCTTCTCCTCGATTGTTCCTGTCTGACTCAGTGAAACACAGAACCTGGTGGCAGACAGTAGGTTAAATTAACTATAGCGCCAGAAAAGGTCCCATTTAAGTCGAGATGTAGGTAAGTAAGTAAAGATTATTTGTAAAGCGCCTGTTTAAACCAAGCGCTTTAACAATCACAAACAATGCACAGTTAAAATATATACTTTAAAAGATCAAGACACATAAGACAAACACAGGAGTCCCAGAAAATCAGGGAAAAGCCTGCATGAATAAAAATGTCTTAAGATGTTTCTTGAAGGAGTCAGTAGTTCATCAAACACAGAGGGAGAGGAACACCATTCCAAAGTTTAGGAGCAACAGCCTGGAAGGATATCTCTCCGGGAGCATGTTCAGGAACCATCAGCAGATTTTTTTGATTCACAGACCTAAGAGCCAGAGCTGGGGTGTAAGTCTGGATCAGATTACTGATGTAAGGAGGAGCATGACCATGAATAGATCTGAAAGTAAGAACCAGAATTTCACACGTCGGACATCATTGGCCATGGCTTTCTCTTGCTAATTTTATATGCTCGATGTGTTCTGTCATCGGCTTCATAACTTAATGACTTAAGGTGGCATGACACTGACAGTTACAACGAGTAAAGACAGCTCCCTTCGCCACACCCTGACTATCAGGAAGATTAAACTTTTAAGATAAATATTGGATTAACTTGCTGCTAAAGTGTGTACAAAAGTGTTGTTTTAAATCGCTTGCAAAGAACCTAAGTTTCACCTCAACTCAATGAGTCACCATGAGGTGCAAGAAGAAGTGCAAGTGCCTCAATTCAAGTTGGAGCAGGAATACGACATGAAAGACATATGTCTTTTTCTGAGCTTGCCAACCTGTGTGTTACCTGTGATATCTGGTCGTGTGTTTGGCCAGCGGTGCCAAACATCACCATAGCCAGAGCTGCTGAGATGCTGAACGGGGAGAAGAAGACATTCGAGGTTTTGTCCTCCTCACTGATCTTCTTGAACAAATCCAAGCAGAATTGGGTGTTGGCCTTGGAGATTTTCTCGAACGATGCCATGGTGCCTTAATGTGACAGAATAATCAGATTAAATGATTTAAGCTTAAAGAAATGTACAGTTAGTATGATTAACTTAAACAAAATAACAAGAAATTAAAGGTTTTTATCAATTGAAACACATGCAGTGAAGGGTTGGTAAGTTTTAGTATCACTTCGATAAGAAGAACAATGTTTTCTAACTCATTTTTTCGACGCTTCTGCCAAATCGATCCCATTTCTGGAACATAAAGTGGAGAAGCAGACAAACTAATCCCGAGTTCTCTTGTGCTGATCCTCCATTGAACTAATCCAAGTCATATCGTAGCCAAGGAGGAAATCCTGAAATATTTTGCCACCTATGTTATCTTGACTTACCTAAACATATGTTTTTATTATCTGTATTATAACCAAGTTAAAAAGCTCCCTAACTCCAGCCGACTAGCAGATACGCTTTATGTACTCGACTCATTCGTACCCAGAGCTAGGGAGACACTATTCATCCGACAAGTCAAAACATACATGATTTGTCTTGCTGCAGAAATATTCCAAATACAACTAACAAGAGTAGTAATTGACATATACTCACTCATCGGGATAAAGACAAGTAAAATAAATGAAGGGAACATATTTTTTCAAATCAGACAAATGCTCACCATCAATAGTTAGATAGATAAAGAATGAACAAAAGAGGCAAGGTTATAAAAGGGTGTACTCACTGTAGAATGCTCGTCTTGAAATAAAGAGGTTGTCGGGTTTAAAGAAAGACCGGTTCTGTCCTTGTGATCTTTTGGTAGTTTAGATGCAGACACACCTAAACTTGGAGTGGATCAGACTGTTGCCTGGGAAAGTCTCACTGGTGCAAATGTTTTGAACACACCCATCTTGATTTGAAAGCAAGTCTCAAATTGCCTGAAAATGTTTCTCTTGTGAGTCAATTGTTCTTGGCAACAGACACAACATATGATGTATCCACAGTCGAAATAAAGCTGACGAGGCATTTTGAGTATTAAGTGGCGATACTGGTAGTGAAGTATTAAGTGGCGATACTGGTAGTGAAGTTGCTTGTTTAGTGATAAACATGCGATTGTGACTTCATTATTTTAGCACAAGACGTATCTCATACCAATCATACAAGAAAGATCAACGCAAATATTGGATTCAACTCTTGAGTGTCTCTGCTCAATCAAAAATCTGAATTAAATAGGTGTTCATCAATCAAAACTCATCAGAAAATACATACAAAATTCAAACATGTTGATTAATATGGCATCTATAATGACAATAATTCTATGTGGGGAGAAAAAAAACCTAATTGTACCAGGTGTTTTATTAAACAACCTGTTGGCAGTGATAAACTCTTCCAAAATATGAGCAACGCTCAAACAGTTGATCTTAATAATGTTGCTAATCACAAAGTTTTAGGTAAGTAAGTAAGTAAGTAAGTAATTTATATTTGTAGAGCGCTTTGCTAGACTAGGGCCACAACACGCTTAAAAAATCAAAACAATACTCAATAAAATATATACTTAAAAGGTCAAGATAACACCGAGACCAACACAGAATTAAGGAAAAGCCTGCACAAATAAAAGCGTCTTCAGGTGTTTCTTGAAGAAGTCAGTAGATCATCAAACACAAAGGGAGAGGAAGATCGTTCCAATGATTAAGAGCAACAGTCTGGAAAGATTTCTCTGGTCCTGAGCTGTGTGCGAGGAACCATCAGTAGATTCTGATCCACAGACCTCAGAGCCCGAGCTGGGGTGTAAGTCTGGATCAGATCACTGATGTAAGAAGGAACCTGACCATGAATGTATCTGATAGAAAGAACCAGAATTTGATCCTGAAAGAAACTGGCAGCCAATAAAGAGATATAAGGATTGGAGAGTTCTTCTACTAGAGCAGGTCAGAATTCTCGCTGCAGAGTGTTGTATCAACTGCAGGCGAGACAGATCCTTCTTGTTAAGACATGAAAACAGGTGCCTTTTTCCAAGATGGCGTCACGCAGCAGTGTTGGCAAATGAAAGTGTGATGATGGGTTATTTTGAGCTTCATTTTTTATGACAACATAAACAAAAAGTATGACTAATCTTAACTGATGCATTTTAAAGTCAGTTCTGACACAACAACTCCTGAGCTCAACTAAACTAGTCAAACAGACTCTCCCGGGGACATGATCGTAAACAAACTTAACAAAGTCAATTTGACCTCGTACCGTGAGGGTTGTGGGTTCAAATTTCAATTGACGTTTGCAGCAACTCCTTGGTTGTTTGTACTTTTGACCAGTGTTTTGTTTGAGACTCCCTGACACTCTAATTTTCTCCCCCTGAATCATGATATATTTATTTTTGGAATAGAATCCAGTATTCTATCAACCTTTCTCATCAACACTTGTTTGTTCAAATGATATAATTTGTTACAAACATAAAGTCACATTTCAATTGTGGGAACAGTCACTTGTAAACAACACAACAACAAATACAGTCTAATCCTCCTGGTCTTTAATTTCTCTCTTGAATACTTGATATTTGTACTTGATTCCATTCTCCTCTTGGATTTCATTATCTATGCCGTGGAACCTGAACGAAAGCAAACATGAGAGATGATCAGAGAAATTATGAAACATTTAATTTGATATTTTCTAAATATAAACATATTCAGTTCTATAATATAGTAATTATGGGCATCAAAGTGGTTGTTAATATATGGAATAGTCGCTGTAACATAAACAGAAATAAACGTAACTAAATTGATTGCTAGGTCGACCAAATCATTTTAAATTTTAATACAAACACTAAATGTTAAACACAATGTTTTTTTTTTAAATAATAAAAATACATTTCATGATGAAATCAACTTAAAGTCCAATTGAAGAAATAGATCAATAAAATGAGAATTTGATGGAGTTTCAACTTTCTAGTTATTAAATAAAATAAAATAAAACTTCATATACACATACTTCTCTTGTAGTTTGAACTCATTCCTGTCAAAGTCTGGGAAGAAAACATCACAGTCGTATTTGGCCATCACGTCGGTGATGTAGATCAGGTCACACCAAGGATGAGCTATCGCAGACTTGAGTGAAGAAAAAAATAAATTAAAAAAAATGATAATTACACAGTTACAACCATGAGACACTTGACACACCCGAGTTTATTACATTCACACGAAGGTTGGTATCTTTTACAGAAGAGAATATGTAGATTGGTATTAATATTATAATAAATAATATATATATTTTCTTTTTTACAAAAAACTCAATATATTCTACAAAAAACTCAATATATATATTATAATATTGATACAATATTTGACTTTATATACAGCATTATAAGTCTGCCTACTGGTATTGAAAAAAAAAGTTTTAATCTTATTTTTAATTCATTAAAAAAAAAAATTAGAATTAATTCGAAACTTGATCTTTTTTATTTGATCTTGATCAACACAAAGAATATGTACAAAATAACAATAATATTATGTCCCAGATTGAACTAACTGATAGAAAGAAGACTTTTTGCTGAGGTAAATTTCCAAAAACAATCTTCTATTGTTATTTAAAATTAAATTAAATTATAAAAACAAGTGGTTAAAAAGTTAGTTTAAGCAACAATAATAGTAACATATGATGTTAAAAATAAAAATGCAAGTTACTTGTTTAATTAATTGATTTTTTAATGTCTTGTAAAGAAACCTACCGTGTAGACTTGATTCCCTCCGATGATCCAGATGGTCTCGATCAGGTTGCAGAGAGGAAACTGTCCAGCAAGGTTGCAGGCACTTTCCAAGTCCTGGAGCAAGAAATGTGCGTGTTCTGGTACATCACTGCAAGTTGAAAACAGAAAAAACTGTGATTTACAAATACAAAGATATTTATCTGATCTATCTAATTGTCTTCATTTGATTTATAGATTGTTGTTTCATTCTTATGTTGACACATAAACGTTTAAATGTAATCATGAAATGACTTAAACTTTTTCATAAAAACGTTTATTCTGTTCTTGTTTCAGACAGATGTGGTCAATCTATTGTTCATGATCAGATTTGTGATCAGCTTCACTTACGTCAGGGTCTTGCTCAGAACCACATGCATGGTGTTGGGTAACGGCAGCGTTGATTTGGGATGAGCCTGCCAGCTCAGCTTTCCGTAGATCAGCATGTTCATCTTCCCTGCAGGACAGAGTTGGTGCGGTGTTAAATATTACTACTTATTCTTTCAAATCTTTTCGAATTTCTCAATCACACAAGGGGTCAAAACCTTCAAGCAGTCTAAGTGAGGGGCCAAACAAAATCTTAACTATTACTCTTATTGTTGACATCCATCATCTCTGTCCCTTATCTAACCTTTTTTTTTAGTTCACATACCTTCACCGGTGACAAAGATAGCGAGAAAAATAAAGGTTATAATTGTATTAAGCTCCTCCGCTGGTGAGGTATCCATTGACCAGCAACAATTTTTCATCAAAAGCATTTAAACGCACAGTTGTTGTTGTGTGACATAAAAAATGTAGTCCGACACATGTGATCTACTCTATTAAATATGGTGAAAGAAAGGTTGGGATCGTCTTTAACCGAGTTGTCAGTTTAGAGACGGAATCCATGGCCTTCAAATATGTGAAACGTGAACTCTTCTTCAGGTCACATCTGTTTTTTGTCTCTTCTTTTGACCATGTGTGAAAAAAAGGCAATAAAACCAAGAACCAGGATCTTTAGAAAAGGAATTCTGATTCATTTAACTAAACAGTAAAACATTTAAATCGATATATTAACAGCACAAACAAGATAGAGAGAAGACGAGTAGTCGTTACTCACCTGGCTGTTTTACTGATGAGATTTTGTCCAAGAAAAATTTGAACTCCTTCCTGTAGGAAAAAAAAAAAATCACTTTTAAACAAAACAATAAACAACTTGGATACATCGGTATGAAAACAATAAATCTGTTTTCAGAGATTAGAGTTACCGCTGTGGGCTAATCTGGGCCGCTCAGGTATTTTAGGTAAACCAGCTAAAGATTAAAAAGAATAATTGAAATTTAAATTAAAAATGGAAATCCTTGTTTCAAATATGTCCATCTTACTGCCTATTTTCTTGCAAGCGGTGATTACACATTTAAAGAATATTTACATTAAAAAATGTGCTTAAGCCCTGTACCAATTAAAACGCCAAATTTTTCTGGAGGTAACATCCAGTTCACCATAACCACGCCCACTCTGCTGTGATTGGCCAAGCATTGAGGTTTGTCACTGCGTATAATTATTGTATAAACAAAACTGGAAGCAGGAGTGAAGACGTTATTACATCATAATATACTCCCCTCTTATAACCTCTTGTTCGCTGAGATTTCAGACTGGGGGAGAACTTTATAAGTTCAAAAGTTCAAAACATGTTCATGATGACAGTGAATGTATTTCAAAGAAGGTCAGTAAATAGTTGGACTTTTTATTTGCCACTTTGTGAGATCAAGTCTACATCTGAGGCCAAACATTGTTTGTATTTATTGCAAAAGTTAAATAAAGTTGCACAACTTACCGAACAGTTGCAGAATACCTTAAGTACTCCTGAATCTTTAACAATTCCCTAATAACACGTTGCACTGTGTATATGAGTGTGAATAAAAAAACATTTGAATGCATAAATTCTATCTCTATTCTAATTCGATTTAATCTATTCTAGTACCGTTTCACCACGTCGCCATAGAAACAGTGCGTCGTGGATATTAGAAGACTTACGGTAAACTCCAGGGCATATTTCCATCCTTCCCGATCCCCATGCCGACGTCCGCGGCAGCGATGAGGCGGACCGGCTTCCTCTGCGGTTTGCTGACTTCCATCTCGAGCGATCAGAAAGAGTAGATCGATGAGAAGTAAACTTGCGCACGAGAAGCGTTTTATTGACGTGTGACGCGCATGGAGGTGGAGGTGAAGGTGGACCCGCCTCCTGCTCCTCATTGGTCGGATCTCACATGAGCGCCCGGTGCGTCCAGATGTGTGAGCCTGGAGCGAGATCTTCCAACCAGCGTGACTCCTTTACAAAAGAGTTTCTCTCATCCTCTCATCCCGAGACGAAACAATTCCAACAGATACGCGCGGTATCTGTTGGAAATGTTGGAACTTATTTACAATTTATCAAATTTATAGCATGAATAGATTGACTATGAGGAACTGCACGTATCTTTTTCATCGTGGATTCGTTCTTAAAAAAACAAAAGCATCTTTGTTCACTTGTTCAACAGCAACAAAGGGATTCAAAACACTTTTTTATTATTTTCCAAGAATTTTTGATAGACACACATAACTACTTCTTTTCTGAGGAACTCTCCAAGTAAAGAAGAAACATGTGATGTAAAACAGCTATAAAAGTCTATTGAGATCTAGATCAAATTGTTTCTTTTGTGGATTTTACTCACAATAACGTTATTATAAGAGTTTTTTTTTTTTGGTACAAAAAGAGAATCGTATGCAGCAGTTTCACATTCTAGTTTTTACCTGCATGGAACTCAATTCTTATCGAGGTTCTAGTAGAGAATGGAGTGAATTGAAGACAGGTAAAATATAAAATGAACATTAAAAAATACTGTTAGCTGAAATTATCATTCATAAACGGTATCTTGCTTGAATATATGTTATTTTTTTTAATTATCAAATCAGCAATATAAACATATATATCTAGACTTTTCTTTCCCCAGCAAGATATACAGGACATAAGCTCCGCAGTGTGACCTGGCTCTGCCCCGGAGCCTCCTTGTTTTTGTATCATTATACTCATTATACTCTTATTATTTCATCTCTGAGTAAAGTTGAAACAAGTCAACATTCAACGCTTCTTAAATTTAAAAAAAATAATAATAATTTCCGACAGTAATAACCAATACTAAACCATATAGATTCATTAATTTTTTTCTCACATGCAGTCACCACGTATGGTCTGTGTCTCATGACCCGGGACTAGATCCGGCCTGCCAGGTCATTTAAGGTGGCCCGTCCGAGGGGCTGGCTCACCTCAAAGTGGGTCATGAAGAAGGCAGTGATAAATATAAGATAAGAAACTTTTGGATGTCAACAGTTATGCAGAGACTTCACAATGATAATGAAGATGAAGGACTGTTACTGTTATTAAGGACACTTTAGTTAATATACTTCTGTAGACTATTACTTGATACTGTACGCTAGAGATGTGTTGATGAGGGCTAATGAAACAGCTTTGTAGTGAAGACACTGTATCACGATACTACTGTGAACCCATATTGTTGACAAAATCTTTATCTTTAAGTCAATTTGTTTCTACAAAATCACTTGTTCTTTTTTTTTTTTATCAAAATAGGTAAATAATGTCTTACACAATACTTTAGCTTGTAAGTCACTATCTTATCATCTCTTTTCTTTGATACCCTGATTCCAAGATGTTATAATTATATATATATATTCATATATGGACACAAATAACTACTTCTTCATATATAAAAAATCATATATGTGATTAAACCTGCCAACGATAAAGAAAGTACCTTTTTTAACAGAACCAGCGTTATAAAAAAGGCTTCGTATTTTTTAATATTGAATTTAAAATGCTTCGAATTAAAAAATATTGAATAATTTAAATTAAAATATAACAAATATTGAATAATCGAAATTAAAACATAACAAATATTGAATAATTTAAATGAGTTCAACCTCTCAATATTTGAAAAGAAAATTCAACCATTCAATATCCTGATGGCACTGATGTACCAGTTCTTAAAAATAAGGCAAGAAATTTCTGGTTCTAGTTTATCCGTTTGTTTGCTGGATTTTGCATCAATGTATTTACAACACAACTGGCAGTGGATTCAAAGCCAAAGTTCTTAAAAACATCAGAAAAACTGTACTCACATGTTACAAAAATGTCTTAATATACAATCAAATATAATATATTTTACAAAAACAACACAGGCTTCAAACTCTGACTCTTGTGTCCTGAACTATACATCCTTTATAGATTTATTTTTTACAGCCCATAAATTACATATTCATGTGATCTACAAAAGATTAAAAGTGGAGCAATGACACCCAGAAACATATCTTCTATTTGGTTTTAATTCCAGTTGTGATTGTGTGCAGAAGAAGAAGGGTTTGATCTCAAGCCTTCTTAACATTTTTGCTCGGCCGATGCATTTTTAAGAAACTGTCGTTGGCGTTTCTTCGTGTCTCCGCTTCTGTGATGACTGACCTCGTTCTAAAAAAAAAGAAAAAGAAAAAGACATAGATTTTACAACTGCTTTTATGATACCGTCAGTAAAAGAAATGGAGAATCAGTGAATGGGGATTTTGTAAAGGCTCTGGTTAGATGTTACAAAAGATCCCAGCAGCAATGCTGACATCAGCATGTTTCATAAATGTGCTCTTTTGCGGTCACTTGCTCAAGATCTTATCAAACTACTGAGTGAGTCCTCATTTTTAAATTTGTTGTGCTTTAATTCATCGCTGGAGGATTAATCATCACACCTTGTCGAGATGTTTCTCCCAGCATTGAAGGTTCTTCACAAGATCCTCGACTTGGATCCGCTCCTTGAACGTTACTGCCACTCGCTCCACTGCTCGCACTTTCAGAAACTGTCGCCAGCAGCCCTTCAGCACAGAATGAATATTTCAGTTAAGGTATAAACAGTGGAATAGATGTCAAGGTTAAAGTGTTGCGAGTGCAACAATGCGTGACCAACAGTCCCTCCCTTTGATACGGAGAAAATGGTCAAGAAGAGCGCATGACTGCAGCCATGACCCACCATCAGGCAACATTTAATGAGCTAACATACGAGAATACACCAGAGAGTAACGACAACAAGTGACTTCTAAGCATGAGTGAAGGCACAGGACAGACCAGTTCTTCTATACCCCATTTTACAGTGTAGTTACATTAAAAAAAACAATCAATCAAGAGATACTGTTTAATTCTACTGATAATGTCATCATGAAAGCAGCAGAGCCACGTCCAGCTGCCAGCATTCACACTCCAGTCTGCATCCAACAGCTGCACCTCAAAGCTCCTGAAGGTGTCCAGAACAGTGACATAGTGTTGTGTCAGAGGTCCCCCCTGGAGAGGAAGCAGGCCACGGCCTGACGCGCCAAAGGATGGGTCCATCCTTCCATCCAACTGTGTCATTGTCGCGTCTATCCAGTGGGAAACCTGTGTGTCCTTCTGCCCACTTGTTCAGAGCCTCCAGGTTCTTGTCCCACAGAATCTGGACCAAACGGGGTTCCCTTCCATTTTATCGTAGCAGGGGTTGTTTGTTGCCGTTGTGTAGAAGAACTCCCTCCACAAAAGTTGGCTGTACGAGGACAGTGGTGGCGTGCTCTTCATGACCTAACAATTTATAATTGATGTTTAAATAGATTAAATTAGTGATGAGTGCACAAGGGTATGAATCAGCTGATAAGGTATCATTATACAATGTCTTCATTTTGAAAGGACCCTATGATGCTCTAAATTGGACGCATGGTTTCATTCAATTAGTAGATTAAAGTCAAAGTTATTAATATGAGAGTGACATTGTTATAGATGAATTTCATGTTTAAACAAGAAGGAGCTGTCTCGCCTGCAGTTAATACAAAACTCTGCAGCGAGAATTCTGACCTGCTCTAGTAGAAGAACTCACATTTCTCTGATCCTTATAACTCTTCACTGGCTTCCAGTTTCTTTCAGGATCAACTTTAAAATTCTGGTTCTTACTTTCAGATCAATTCATGGTCAGGCTCCTCCTTACATCACTGATCTGATCCAGCCTTACACCCCAGCTCGGGCTCTGAGGTCTGTGGATCAGAATCTTCTTATTGTTCCTGAACACGCTACTGGAAACATTCAAGAAACATCTTAAGATCTTTTTATTCATGCAGCTTTTTCCCGACTTTCTGGGACTCCTGTGTTTGTCTTATGTTGTCTTTAAATGTGTATTGCTTTTGATAGTTTAAGCGCTTTGTGACCCTGGTCTAGAAAGGCACTTTACAAATAACTATTACTTACTTACTTACTTACTTACTTACATGGTCCTGGTGCAGTTCTGCATGGAGATTAAAGTCAACGTCAAACAACTTTCAGTAAACATTGCACACCGAGATGAAAGAAAGGTGAGAGTTGGTAGAGAAGCTAAATAAAAGCAGATCTCGCTCATCATAATAAATTAAAAAAAAACATCCTGTTTTGTTTTTATATTGCAGACAATAAGAATTCTGAAGTGCAACCACGTTTTTATTCAGATATAAAATCAAGTCTTAAACAAATCAAACAAAACATAAAACAAATTTTGTTTATATTCCCTCCTATCCTGTCAAAAAAAGGGAAAAAATAAACAATAGTCTGTTTATTTAATTCATTTGTTTTTGTGTGTGTGTTGTGTGTGTGATTTGAGCGCCCCCTTTTGGCCGTGTGTATAAACACACCCCAGCGGAGCGAGCGTGCAACCGTGACGCGGGGCACAGACAAGATAGTACACATGATGTACACATGATGTACACAACATGGACCATTAAACACACAATATGTTTCTTGAATGGAGGGTGTACATGTGAGACGGACGGCGAACACGGTAAGTGGAAACAAACACATTGACTGACACACATATGCGTCGTGTTAGCTTCTGATGCTAAGGTGATGTTGAGTGTCTGCTGGAGACGACACACCAGACTCCCTTCAGAATTTACACCTTTCAATTTTACTAGCCATGTTTTGATGATTCTAAACGTTCAGAGACGATTCTCATCCAGCCGGGGAAAGTGTCTTTGGTTCGGCATTGTTGTCAAACCATCCGGTAGCTTTCATTTTTAACATTCTGGCCACTTTTTTATTGTATAGCAGACTGTTTGTGACTGAAGAAGCTACCGGCTAACTGCTACACTCGCAGCTAAAGTCATACTTATCCGACGAATTAATACGAAATTCACAGTAAAACATTGTATTTTGAAATAATTAAAACGATCATGTGTTTCGATTGTACTTTAAGGGTGTGTGTATTTCTCTTATCATGCTAATGCTAATACCATATAACTAAAAAAAAAAATCCCTGAAACATGTTTATATTTAATGTACAACAAATGGTGTTGTTCAGAAAGTTGCCACGTTTGACAAAGTAATTTTTTTTTAAATATATTTAAATCTAGGATTTATTTGAGCGTGAAAACAGCTGCAGGAGTCATGTGAGGTTATACAGCAGTACTTCCTGTTACTCTGGTGATCTAATAGGATTCACGTCATCCCATTAGTTTCACTATATTCCTGGTTACAAAACACTGTGTAAGCAAAACTGCAAAGGCTTATCAAACTAAATAAAAAATGTACTAATTTAATCCAATCTGTATTACTATATTTATATGTTTTAATCATTTATTTTCTCCTGTAAATAATTAAGTAGCACTTTAAACATTTTTTTTAAATTGAGAAATAAATATTAATGTAAGGTTATAAATAATATTCTAGTGCAACATAGTACAATTCATTATTTTATCTGATAAAAAACAATCCTGTTTTTCTTGTTCTCAGTATTCCAAGTATAAGGTCTTTATGTGTTTTATTCATTTATTTGCTCCTGTAAATAATTAAGTAGCACTTTCGTTTTTTCTAAATTGAGAAATAAATATTAACGTAAGGTTATAACTAATATTCCACTGCAACATAAACATGATTGAGACATTATACGATTAAATATTTACTCTGATAACAACCAATCCTGTTTTTCTTGTTCTCATCTGTATTCCAAGTTCAAGATGGGCTGGAGCCAAAAGAAACTGCATGGAATTATCAATACATTATACAAAAAGTTGCTCTAATCTTATCCTTAACTTCTTTTTATATATCCTCTTAGAGACATTAATGTAAAGGATATTTCTATATCATCTTTTTTTTTCTTCTTATACTTCACTACTGTGATTATATACAGTATATCAACTTTTAGACATAGTATGTGTCATCTTGTTCTTTTTAGACTTGGATTGTGTCATCTTGTTCTTTCTTTTTATTTCTCTTTGTTCTTGTTATTATTTTTATGAATAATCGTCTGTATTGCCGTGTCTAAATTTCGAATAACAACTTCCTGAAGGAGACCTCTTGAGGGATCAATAAAGTTCTACATACCTACCTACCTACGTTTACATTTAAAAGATAATTTTTGTCTTTAAATATCACATGCTTGAATGCAATAACTCTTCCTCAATTTCCCCCCTGGCTACCTGAATCAAATGAACCGACTTTTAAATATCACAATCTTTACAAATGCCCTTATATTAGAAGGGATGTATCATGTGAACTGCTATCATTTACTGTGAATGAACAGATCTGTGCCTAACGGGCATATGAATTCTGCAAATGCAATTTATCATTCTGGATTACAAAGTTAAGTAAATGGGCTTACAATTTAGACTCGCTACAAACCAAACCTTTTTTGTGGGGAAATGAGAACTACCCACTCCAAACTACGCCTGTTGCACAGACTTTAACAAACATAATACACCATTTTCTATCTAGTTGTCACATCTAACAGATGTAGAAAGTCTTGAAGAAGGTTATTGGTCACATGAACATTTGTGGTGCTTGTAATTATTTTGCCTAAAGACAACAAAATATGTTTTTTCTTTAACAGGTTATTTAATGCACGCTACACCCACAGAGAGAAACTGAAGATTGAAATCTTTAGGCATAAGCCGGACACGTCGGAAAGATGGCGTCACCCTTTGTGCCTGTCCCTGTGCCCATGGACAGAGCTTTGTCAAGTGCAACAAACAAGCGACGACAACCACAGCGGACGTCATCCGTGGGCAGCATGTCCAGCAGCCCCGAGTCATCCTCTCCAGTCATCAGGGAAGGCGGCGAGGCGGACGTTAGTGAATGTTCACGGTGTGAACAACCACAGCAGGAATATTGCGGCAAAGTGGAAAGCCGAGGTCAAACCGTCCCATCGTTCCAGAGTCCTGTGGCACAGGCCAGGTTTATTGGGAGTCTTGAGTCCTCGGTGGGTTATGCCAGTTGCCCCAAATCTGTATCGGATTCTGCTGCCAACCATGAACATGAAGAGGAGGAGAGACCCATCACGCCTACAGTTCTGGGATATGAAGTCATGGAGGAGAGGGCCAAATTCACGGTAAATAACATAAATATGCTGCAAACATGATCTCCTATAGGAAATCATAGTCCCTTGTTTAAAAATCCACTAAGTAAATTTAATAAAAACACATCCAAGAGAGTATTTTCTGTAGCAGACTTTTAAAGGATCTTGCAACTAAACTACAAAAAAAACCAAATGTAAATAATGTAAATTATTGTTAATAAAAATAAAACATTAAAGTAAACCATTCTTAAGTGATTTGTAGTTTGAATATCTAACCAAAACCCAATAGATGTGACAATAGTACGTATATAAGTCAATTATATTTGTAGAGAACTTTAAGTCAATTGTTTTCATTCCTTTAATGAGAGGTTAAAAGGATGTTGGACAACGTCTGGATTAAAATTGCACGTTAATCAGATGGAATAAGGTTTAAATAAATGTACAATACCAGGAATCTTAGTTTAAGAAAAAAGCAATTTTTATAAATGATGCCGGTCAGCTTCAATGCACAGAAAACCGAGGTGAGCCAGAATGAAACTGGTGCCTTCATTGTAAGCTGCATTCAGGTCATCTCATTAGCAGCAGATGGTTTCCATATGCAAGCAGACACATTGTTGGTCAAGATGACAAGCAGTGGATTGGAACTTGGCTTGCAATACATGTTTAAAATCAATTGAGCAGAGAAAAAGCCATCACTCAGTAGTGTATTATGATTTGTTTACTCTTGGCTCTATGGCAGGTTTATAAGGTCCTGGTCAAGAAGACCTCAGATGAGAGCTGGGTGGTGTTTAGAAGATATGCCGACTTCTCCAGGCTCAACGACAAGGTTTGTAACAAGCTTTTACAATTATTTTCTTTACCCTTGATAATAGAGTTTCACTACACATTTGAAATGGAATGTTCTGTAATGAGGCATCAAAATAACAATGGATCGATTTACTTGTTTTAAGTATTGGGTGTTTGCTTTACTTCTGTTTCTTATTGTGGAATTAATCACATCCAAACAAAGGACTTCACTGTTATGGAGAATCTAAAATCACTTAAAATCTTCAACTTGGCTCCGGGGAGAAACATTTGGTCTTTAGATTCTGTTACCCACAGCCCAACAGGATAACAATCATTTTTATCTCCTTATAAAACAATGAGAAATGTGGGACACATAAGAGCTGTTTCTGCAGTGAAGCCACAAGCTAGAGAAACAAAGCACAATAAGCATTAATGTTAAGCAGAGACACTGGACTGTGGACAATTATTGTTTTAATGCCTGTGGTATTTCCAGCAATTGCAGTTTTTTTTTTTTTTTAATGGTATTGAGTTTGACACTTTATCCCGCATTGTCGACTGTGATTTTAATCACTGAGGAAAGATGCCCAAAACAATATTTTCATGTCACAATATCAATAATATAAAAAGTGATCTTTAGTCACTAGAGAACCATTCTGCTGTCCATCAACTATGGAGGCAACCTCAAAAAGTCCAATGTAATTGGTGTGGAAGAGTTGTTGAAACAACAGTGCCTTACATGTTGTCATTTATTGATTTCCTTCACATATTTTCTGTGTCAAGTGTCAGATACTTGACCAGACACAGCCTAATGAGAACATTTTGTAGAAGTGTAGGAACATGTGTGTTTTTGTGGAAACGCTGCAATAATCAACCCTGTACAAAAGAGATCTTCAAACATTTCTAAGCCCATTTATTTTACACATTTAACTTGATCCAGAATCGAATCTGTCATTTCTCTTGTACGGTTAACAAGCTTATACATTGGGGATCCTTACGTAAATCTTGAGAAGAATCGTGCACTCTTGCACACATGCTTTGTGTTAACTAGAATAGACCATTTCTTTCGTGTGTACATTTTATCACTTTCTTACCACACAGACTGGATTTTTGGCTTCTGTTATTTGGATTTGTGGCGAGGCTTACCGAGCATGTTGAGCCGACATAAAGTTCTTAAAATCTACCTGACAAAACACACAAGAACATTATGGTGGACATCTGGCAACTAAGATCACGTGAAACAAAGTCTAAATAGTTGTCAGTATTACATTTCGCAGGTTGATTGTGAATCTTTTATTGTTACCAAGGAGTTCATTGGGTTTCTCTTTGTGCCTGAAAATGATGGATGGATGGATGGATGGATGGATGGATGGATGGATGGATGGATGGATGGATGGATGGATGGATATACTGTACTGTAACTCTTAATAATGATAAACTATGTAGCATATTTTCTTAAAGGTGATTTGATGAGCTCATAACCCTTATGTTATCTCAGTGTCAAGGTGACCCGAAGGCCCAAAAACAAATGTTTTCGTGGTATCCCTTGTGTTGCTTCTGGATCAAGGTGAATGACCTCCACTAGTTGACTCAAATGCAACACAAGGGATACCACAAACACATTTGTTTTTAGGCCTTCGGGTCACCTTGACCCTGAGATAACATAAGGGTTAAAAGGGTTATGTTATCGAAAAGTACCATGTGGCTTTTGAGCGCAAGATAAATCTGTAATAATAAAATTTAAGAATTCAATATTATTTTATCGACAGCTAAATATTCTGGGAAATCATTTACATAAAATGTGAGATTGTTCTCTTATGAGTTATGTAAGTAAACACAATTATAGGGAGTTAATAAAGCATATATATATAGATATAGATATATATATATATCTATATATAGATTACAGAACATTCCATTTCAAATATAGATATAGATATATAGATATATATATCTATATCTATATCTATAACTATATCTATATCTATATATATATATATCTCTCTGTGTGGATGTTTGGGGAATATGCCGAGGAAAGAAACACTGCACTGTTGGTGACCGAAAAGGTTCTACCTGAGTCTTCCACTTCTGTTGAGAGAGAGGGTTTCACCAGCCTGGGTTCTTAAACCCATCTTTCAAACCACCTTCCTGGCCTGTTTACTGCTCAAAAGAGTGTCAGGTGTCATTTAAGTGGAGGTGTGCGGCATAGTTGTGACTCAAGGAGGCGACTATCCAGTGTTGAGCCATACATTAGTGAAGCAGTTATTTTGTTCCCCTGATACTGCACATTTCTGGGCGTTACTTGCGTCGCTGGACAGCATACACAACATTGTTGTGTTTGTGTCTGTGTGTTTTGTATTTAGGATGAACCGGTTTCTACCTAAGAGTGTTTACAGGCTTGAAGTGAACAGGAATCCATCGGAGATCATCTTTATTTTTATGATACAATTAAGGGTATTACAATGTATTTGTGTTTCTCTTCCTTTTCAAGTTGAACGTCTTTCCTCTTTTCGTATTTTATGCAGCTTGTCTCCACACTCGGAGGACAAAGGGCAGACCTAATAATCTTCAGGACACATAACAAGCTTAAGGATTAGTGAATCAATTTCACGATTGAAGCTGAAATCCCTGCTTCTGTACTATAGCCGCTCGGATCTAATGTCTAACATCTTTCCCAAACTCTGCTCCGTCCACTTGCCTCCCTTTGAAACTGTTTTGAACGACGTTTTTTAAACAAAGGTTTACAATGTCAAATATTTTTCTTTTATTGATTTTAGCATCCAGAATATTCATAAAAAATGCAATCCACTTAATATAGACCGTTCCAGTTACATTGTAATCCTTATGGAGGTTATGAGTGAAAACCACTGACATCTGGTTCACGTAAAAGAAGAGAAAGTAAATTGGACACATTGGCCTGAGATTGAGGAGTCACCTGAAAAAAGTTGTTCAGTTTTATTATGTTGTTTTATTATGTTGTTATTGTTTTCAAGTATTTTATTAAGCAACCAAAATAAAGGGATAAATAAATGACAACTTTTCACAATAGTAAACGCTAGAGTGAAACATGTTTCGCTGACAAAGGACTGTAAAAATAATTTGTCCAGCAGGGAGCAATAGAGCTTGTGTTTTCTTGTTTTAAACAGAGGTGACTTTCCTCTGCCTGTTTCTGGTTATCTGGGTGGGGCCACATGAAAAGCAGCAGGTTAATGTCGTTGGTTCCACATGCTTGTCAAGTGTCCAACATGGTGCTTCAGTCCATGTAATAATGTGATGACAAAAAGCACTTCTGGTTTGTTTTTCCTCAAGTGTCAGTGGGTTTAACCCACATTCAGTTTCAATTGTATTGTATGTTCATCTTTTCTTTAATCATCTACTGCTGCTGTAAATTCTCCTCCTGGGACCAGTAAAGTTTCTCTTCCATCGTTCAGCTCAAAGAAATGTTTCCCGGCTTCCGTCTCTCGCTGCCCCCCAAACGCTGGTTCAAAGACAATTACGAGAGCGACTTCCTGGAGGACCGACAGCTTGGACTTCAGGCCTTTTTGCAAAATCTGGTCGCACACAAAGACATTGCTAACTGGTAAGTGACTTCTGTAAGATTCTTTCTTTGCTCCTTTATGGGTCTGTCAGATGATCGAAGCCCCCCAATGATTTATTCAGCTCAAATTCCTTTTGTATCGTTTGCTCCTGAGCCGACCTTTACTCTGAGGGTCTTTCCTTTTAAACCGTAAATCCTTCTGACTTTACATGTAGAAAAGTATTCATCATATTACGACCTGAATGAGCTCATCTTCTGTTAAAGAAAAAGCCTGAAATCCTTTTTTATCCTTCTGGGCAGCATGGCTGTGAGAGAGTTTTTATGTCTCGACGACCCCCCCGGGCCCTTCGATAGTCTGGAGGAGAGCAGGGTAAGTCTGTTTTGTTCTCACTATTATCTTGACCTTTAAAGTATATATTTTATTGAGTATTGTTTTGATTGTTTAAGTGCTTTGTGACCCTGGTCTGGAAAAGCGCTCTAAAAATACAAATTACTTACTGTATTTCAGCGCATTTGGCTTTATCTGTGATACTTAATCTTGTGTAAAACAGTCCGCTGCAGTTATTCCTATGAAGATCATGATGTTCTTTTCATACATTTTATTGAATTAATTGCTGTCGGAAGAAATGACATTCATATGTGCATCTGTGAAAAGTATTTTTCCATTTTGATGTATCGTGATCACAGTAACTGAATGGAAACCTACTGTTGGAATTTGTCTTTTTTAAATTTTGTTGAAGTGTTTTCAAGTTGATGTAATTTTCCAAAGGTTCCCCTTTTTCTCTTTCTTCACACAAACTAAATTATCTCCTCTCTTAACATGATACTAATATATTCTTAGCACTCTTCTCCCCGTAATCCTGTACATCGATCTTCTACTACTTATTTTTATATCCTAAATCTACAAACACTAATTTCAATATTGACTTTTTGATTTATTCTCTATATTCAAACATCGAAAAAACATAGTCCATGGAAAAAAACTGCTATTGCTAATAATTAATTCACATGCGTTTTATCCGGATCTCGGACCTGGTATTTAAATGCCTGATTAAAAAAAATGTATCTGTTTAGAATATAATATAAATAACTATTTTGTTGGTCAACAACAGGATGGTGACGCTCCCATGTTAAGCAACAACTTCCAGTCAGTGCAGAAAAGGTTTTAAAATTTGCTATTCGAAACAATTGAGTTGAGTTGGATCGATAAGCAAAGCTGACAAGGTGCAGTGAAGTTAGTTGCTTTATTTATTTTAAATGCATAGTTCCAAGTGTATGGAAAAGGATGCTCATGGTTGGTCATGGATTCTGCCTGGCGTGATTTAAGTAGGGAAGCGTTGACTTAAAAGTAAAAAAACAGAGCCATCTTGTTATCAATGGCTCCTAGATGGAGCGATTGGCTCTCTCTATGTCCCAGTTTCCTGTGGAGTTCTGGCTTGGGTGTCATATCTTGTTCTTGATGCAACAATGTTATTTCTTCCAGGCATTCTGCGAGACCCTCGAGGAGAGCAACTATCGCCTTCAGAAAGACTTGCTGGAGAAGCAAAGGGAGATCGCCTCCTTGAAGAAAAGACTGGAAGAGCGGGAGCAGACCATCGTCCTCTTGGAAAAACACATAAAGTCGGTGTCACTTGTTTTGTCGGATAAGCGTTGCCATATAACTCGTAACATTTCTGTGTGATCGCTCTTGTCAGTGGCGACTGTGCCAGTCCCGAGTCTCCATGTGGCATGTCCGCTCAGGGCAGTGAGAGCAGCGCCGACGTGGAGTCTTCAGCTGCCGAGGCAGACCAGGAGATGACGGACGACGGGTAATGAAAGCACGCGTTACACTCAAATGTTAACCCAGCATATTGTTTGTTTAAATTCACACATGGAAGTTCTTACAAGCCTCCGGCACCGCCAGCTGTTTCTTCACAAAACTGAAAATAAAATGGTACTTTTGGAAAATGATAAATTTCCAGCTTTATAGATGAACGCTGCTACATGGAGCGTAGATCTGTTATCTTGATCAACATGTCCAGTTTGATTTACAACCAAAAGGAAAATTGTAGTTACAGATGCGTTTGGGGGAAAAGATAACTTTCCTTATGAGAATAAATCCCCTGCAGTTTGACTGTTGATAATGCAGTAAAATATAAGAACATTTCATCCAAACATCTTCATTAGCTGTCTGCCTGTGAGTTATGGGACTGCAGTCATCTGTCCTGGCATTAGAGTCAGTTGGTTTATTACAAGAAATCTAAATGAATGAATGGAGATCGACTAAAAATGAAATGATTGTATGTCTGGAAACTTTTTTTTTAAGTTTCAGGAGCAGTTAAATGGATATTTTCAAATAAATCATCTTGTTACATATGGTATTAAATTAAACTTGTGCGTTGTATTGTTAAATTATTTCAGCTCCATTGATTTTGACATGATTTTTCGTAACCGATTAGAAACGCATGCTGTGTAAAGCTTTTCGTTTTTATGAACTTTGATCCATGATTTTCATGGACTAAGTGAAGCCAAAACTTTTTATGGGAGCTGACAATTGAAGGCTGAGGCCTGGAAACATGTGATGTTACAGAGGTTCTTATCTTCATCTTATAAGCAACAATATCTCCTGAAATTCTTCTTAAATCCTTAAGGGTTGACTCAAATTCAAATAGTAAAATGGTTACGGCACTACAAGAAGAGCCAGTTACGTCTGCTTCCATTCATCTAAAAAACATTGTGATCGTGAGAGTGTGTCAGAATAATTTCTAGACTAACACAATCCTTGTTTTGATGGATCAAATCCCTAGTGACTGGTCATCCATCTGCTTCAGAGACACTTCGTAAAATCTTGCAGAAATACGGGTTTTCTGATCTAGAACTTCCACCAAATGTCGCGCGTTTCCTTTGATCACTTGATTGATTTATTCCTGCTCTTGTTTAGCTCAAATCCACGTGGCACATTCTCACAGTAAATCATCGCTCACTGTCAACAACCCTGCATGTTTTCATGATCTCTGTTTTTTTATGCATCTTTAATAAACATAGCTTTTCAGTTTGTGTTCCACAGATATCCGCAGCTGGCGGTTGTTTCTGGATTACCGACACATGAAAACACATTTCCAGAAGAGTCTTTGAATGAAATTTTGGCCATACCTGATCAAAAATACTAAAACACTCCCCCAAAAACATGCTTGTTAACTTAATCACCGCTATTATTTGTATTAATACCACCTGCTCATTTTCTCTCTGCTTTTCAAAAGATGAAAACTCTTATTTGATTTTTGTTAACCCTCATGTCCCGCAGTGGTGCTGCTCCCAACTGAAAACGGCTCTTGTGCGATGTGAGGTACTTGATTCACAAGTGTGGGCAACATATTGGTGTCTCCCTTTGCTTTACTCTTCTGATAACCTTTGCTTGGGTCTGTCAAACCACATGTCACGTGGGTTCTGATTCTTTTGTGCATTGTAATTGAAAGAAAATCCAAAAGATTTGAGTTGATTTGCCATTTTTCTTTGGTTAAAAAGCCGTTGCGTGACTAAGATCTGATGCTTGGTCTTATTCACGGGTGACGGAGGTGTTCGGCGGTGAAAGAATCAAAACCTCTCCTCGTGTTTGCAGCCAAGATGTTCATCCGGGGGTCCAAGTCGCTTTCATTTCTCCTGGTGTCAGGAAAGCTGTTTTCATGATGAAGATTTCAAACTCGCACCTAATTAATAGCACCCGCAGTGCTAATGGAATGAAAAGAGAGGTTCGCCAATAATGTGCAGCTCAGATGCGAACTAGCGTCGTGACATATTGTCTCAACTAAACTTGTGTGGTTGTCGTTTGGATGTTCAATGAATCTATTTAGTATTAATAAAAAACCTCTGAAGTAGCCATTAAGAGATCTCGCGACTAAATACATACTGCTGTTCCTCCGGAGAAAAGTAAGATATGACTATGAACAACTCATTTCCTTTGGGTCACATTATATACTGGCATCATAAAACTGATTTATAGAGCCATCGTGGAAAAAGGATTTCTCAAAAACATAAATATTAATGTGATTTAAAAACACAATTTTTTTAATACACTTATCTATGGTTTCATTTTGATTGACAATTAATACGGACAGAAATGTCAAATAAAAATAAGCAATTAAAAAAAAAAGGGAAAATGTCGTCCAGAAAAGTTCCATAGGGGCTTCAATGTTATATCTGAGCTTGGGATGAATAATGAATATCTACAGAATTGTTTCGCTCATGAGGTCCACATTAAACAGATGGATTCGGCCACATTTAACATCAAAAGGAACTCATTGTACAGAAAGATTAAATCTGACATGTATATACAAATTGAACATAAGGTCTTGACTAAAACATCAGAAACTAGCATTAAAGCACTCGACATAGACCGCTCTCTCAATATGTCATGGTCACTAAATGTTATCATACGACCTTTAAGGTTCCGATATCCAGACATCAATAGCCACCGTCTCATGGAAGTCGTTTTATACATGCGATCAGAGGCTTATTTTAATGAAGGGATGTTTTTTATGAAGCCAAAAATGCTTTCACATATCCTTCAACACCACCTTGGAGCCATGTGGTGACTAAAAATCTCAAGATTTATTAACAATTAAAAAGAAAATCCTGCTTAAAGTCATTGAGTTACACATAAATACCAGCAACAGAGGTAATAAAGACGCTTAATCTTACTCCACAACCTCTTACACTAATGGAAAACTTCACCTTGTAAAGATGTCGGCTTGAAGGTTTGCAGCTGAACTACAGTACACGGCTCGCAGCATGGGGACGGATTTACTGCCTCACTGCTCACCAATTATGCCCGTGAGGATCCTGGTGACTTGAAAGCGACTTGACCCCTAATGTATGTGTTGTGACTAACATGTTCTTCCTGTGTAACCGATCCTCCAAAATCACTTCTAGGATTGACTTCTGTCTTCTCCTCCGCTCCTTTCTCCTGCTGTTCAACATGAGTTAGCTGCATTTGTCATCACTTAAATCTCTCTTTTATATTTTAAATATCCTTCTAAACTTTGAATAGTAGAGAGTGAAACAATGAATGTTACATCTGCACCTTTTCAATCATTTTGAAGGGTGGAAGTAGATAAAGTTTGTCTCTCTAAGGATCATTTTGATTTGAGTTTTTATTAATTGGTTAAAAACAGTCAGACATTGCCATCGATCTGATCCTCTGATGTACTTTAATTTATATATAATATATTATCATTTGTAGATATAAGGGACATTTCTTAATTTTTGCTTGAACATAAGGGAAAGTATCTTAAAAATGATACTAATACAAAACAAATATTCTGCGTGAAATACATTTCCCATAATCCTTTTGGTGAGACAACTGTGTGCCAGAATGAATTGAAACTCGATTTGATTTCAGATGTTATTATTACGTTCTCGACTCAAACTGGCTTCTTAACGGGTCACATCTGTCCAGACGACCGAGACCTGCATGTTTGTTTTCCTCCTCTCTTCTCAAACGCTGCTTTTTATTTGATCTAATCTAATCTCTGATTCCTTCCTCTCATCCTGTCCCACCTCTCTTGGTCCAGCAGTAGTTGCGAGGTCCAGCTGGTGAGATCTTCGGTCTGTTGGTGTGGACCGTCTCTCGGCGTCTCCCCTCCGGTCATCCACGTCACTCAACTGGGCCAGAAGCTGAGCCACTGACCGGCCTCCTCTCCGACCTCACCCCCTGGTCTGTTCTCAAAATACCCCCAGAAAGTGGTTTGAAATGAATCGCCAGGAATTCCCAGACTGGATTCATCCACTTCTCTTGTATGTACTGGAGGTTAAATCAACATCGGGCCTTGACCAGGAACATTCCGTCTCACTTTTCAATCTCCTGTAGCAGCACCTGCTTCGTACTTTATGAATCAACGTCCGCACCCCTGGGCTTATGAGCTCCTCTCCCTGGGAATTCTGGTGATCCATTTTTATGTCTTCTGTTCCAGGCCTTGATCCACGTTTATGCTCATTTCTGGAATGCCAGTTTTTCCCTTCCATAATTGCGATAATATGTCGAGCGTTCGTCGATTATCCAATATAGAAGGAAACACATTTTTCATTAAGGATTCTAGACTTGGAGTGTAAACACTTTTCTGCTAATCAGGTCACGTCAGGCGCTTTTTTTAATTCACTTTTTAAAACGTGTGAGGGCTGCAGCTTGTTCTCGCCGCTTTTATTTTGAAAATCCAACACCTCCCCCGGCTTCCTATTTCGCTTCTCAAGAAATAAAAAAATAAAATGATAATAGAGATCGTTAAAATGAGCTGTAAGGATAAGTTGCAGGACAATCGTTTATCTCGCGCGGAACTGGAAGAGAATGTGGAGAAATCATTCAGTGATACTTGAATTGTTCCGAGCAGACGACGGGCGTCACTGACTCAGTCGGCGTCAAGAATATTAATAAAACGTGCATCCGTTGATGTTTATGAGCACTTTTGAAGGATGTGAAAAAAAACATGTTAGTGGATTCTCTCCTTCATTGTTTGATGCAGACGTAGTTGAAAGGGACGACATTTAAGTGGCAAACACAGCACGTTTATCAAAGCATGTGCGTGTTCTTTACGACGTGCTGCACTTTGTTCGTATGCATTTCTGCTTCAGCGAAGACTTGTCGCGGGAGGCCATGGAAGTAAAGTTCTAACCCTCTTGTATCCTTTATGATTTCATGTTCCCGAAGCTGCGAAAGCTTGAATCCATGCAAACACTGACACGGAACTGTTGCCGAAGCCATATTTGAACTCTCAGATGATAACCATGTGCAGGTGATATTTGACGCTCACACGATCGTCAGCACTTTAGGGATGAATGACACCGTGTGTTTTTTCTTTTTATTAGTCGGAGAAAAGTGCCTTCACCTTCTCTGGATTTGTCGCTCGGTTGCTGGTCATTTTTCTTGTTTCCTCTCGTGCATTTCAAGTGCCTTCGATACATGTCACTTCCTCGGTGGTGTCACGTGGCTTTATAGATGTAAATGTGGATTTAGGACCTCACATAGACCTCACCTCGTGGAGGAACTTTAAAGTACACTCGTGTTTGAATGAGAGTCTCCAGACTTCCAGTTGCACTACCAAACATGATTCGAGGATTATAGACTCACAGCTGGTGGCTCTGTGGGGATCATTAAAATGTTGCTGGGATTAAATATGATGTATCTGTGGTGAGGTTCCATCTTCCAGATGGCCCCTTTTTTTTTAAGGCTGGATTTTCTTCTGAAAATGTAATAAATTCCTGCCATGGATGAATGATCTGTTGCCTCATTTATTCAAGCTAATAAACACATGTTGAGGCGTCAGAACATCTGATGGCACCTCCTGCAGGGTTTTTTTTTTTTCCCCGAGGTTCCCATAACCATTTTTACTGCCCATCATTTTACCAAATGACATAAGCAGATCTGGCCTTTGTCTTGTGGGTATTATTGAGATTGTCGTTTGAAGGCCATTCATTTCTTGAATGCAGGAGATGGAGGTTAGTTCTTAATTCATTTTTTTTAAATTAAAACAAAGTTATTCAATACAAATGCAGAGTTAAAAACAAACATTATTCAATCTTTTATTTGCTCAAGTTATTTTCCTCGCACAGCTTTCTTCCTAATTCTGTCTCGTTAATACAATTTTATCCATCTATAAAGGATATTTTTCATCCCACTAATTTCTTATTTTCTTAGATTCATATCAACTTTTCGGAGCTGCTTTTATTTTAATAAATATTTCCTGGTCAATCAGTTGAAAACTGTTCAGAAATTGAAGGGCTTTAGGAGAAGTACTTCTTTATCGTCTCTTTAATTAAAAAAATGCCAGATTATCCTTACAGAAGAAATAAAACAAATCAGAACAAGTGCAATTGCAAACTGAGAACTCTATTTTAGTTTATTTTTGAAAAGGTTCTTCTGTCATTTGTCTTTTATTTTCTAATCATTCCATTTTGTTTCCCCTTCCCTTCCTTAGACAAGTGGTCAGAGCTCACTTTGATCATTTATACATATAAACTGTATATAAAATAGTAGGTATATGTGTGTATCTGCCTGATTCATTGTGCAGTAATAGATTCCCAAACTATTTGGCAAAATTGTTCAAAGATTTGCACGTGGAATACTGACATTTTAATGTTTTCAAGTGAAACGCGGCTTCTCTTTGTAACATCCAGAGATGATCCAAACGTAATCAGGAAGAGTAAATAAAGTTTTGTGTGTGTTGATGGCTGTCTGGAAGGATCAGCATCTAACAATGCAAAACAGACCAACAAACGTGTCTTTTCACCACTTCAACCAAACATTTGACAAGTGTTGCTCAACAATTGCAAAAGAAAATAAAAAAATGTTTTCCACGTATTTGTTTTTAATTTAATTTGTTTTCATAATTTAATCTTTCATATTCTTCACTCTGTATTTTCTTTGCAAAAAACAAATATTTTATTGATGCATCATGCAGAGCAAAACAAAGATTCTGGTCTTTGGATAAAAACTTGTCCAGTCAACAACAACAAGGAGGCCAAATGTTTCTTTAAATGTAAAGAAACACGACTAATAACCACAATATTCAATAATGGCGTCTCTTAACAGTTGAACTACTAAAATGATTTACATACTTGAGTGTTTATATTTTCTCTGTTAAACATGAGCTTTAATTGACAAAAAAAAGTCAAAGAAAGCCGGACTTGAACCAGAACTGAATCTCATCTTCTTGAGTTTTAGTTCAATAAACTCTCTCTAAATTAGTTACTCAACCCACTCCCTCTCAGTGAACTTATCACTTCAGCTGCATGCGTTTTGTGTATACTTACATAAACTTGTGCTTTGATCGACATATCGCTTTGGATTTCCAAGATTGGATAAATATTCAAGGCCTTACGGTAATTTGAAATGTGCTCGTGCAACACAAACAAGTGTAGAGGTTCTTCTGTCAGTTATTGAATCGATCCTGGATGTCAAGATCATTTCCTCGCACTGAGACCAGCGTGAGAACATCGGTCAAGTGTCCGTCTCATCATCTTCCATTCAACTCTCATTGACACCCTGGTTATTGACTGCCCATCAAGCGTGGACTTCTTGGTGGTCCAACCTCCAAATTCCTGATGTTGTTCTCCCAGTAGAGCTGTAGAAATGTTCGGAGTCACATTGAAATAATTAGCGTACTGACGTGTCTGTAATCCGCAACAGTCATGTACTGAAGACTTGCACGATGGTGATGTTGATTCTAAAGCGCTTTGACTTCACTTTATTTCATTGAAAATGTCTCTTTCATCCCAAACGTTTTCATCTAACTTGCTTTTTCCGGGAAAGATTTAAGGTTAAAACGTTATGTTTATGATCATATTCTTGGTGTTTTCTTCTTTAGTCAGACTAATAAGACTCTTCAAAACCCTCTCATTTTTTTTTTGGTGTCATATTTGGACCCGACATCATCTCCCTCTCGGCTCCTCTGCTCACACAGTGGGAGCGAAGAAGAAAAAAGAGCTGCAGCTCTCCATGAAATAACATCTCTCCAGTCGTGCCAGAAACAACAGCGTTTGTGTCACGAAATAATTTGCAAGATGTTAAAATACCAAGCTTATCTTATTTTTGTTACACGTTGTTCCTACTATGGCAGGAGTCCTAGTAAGAACAACCAGAGCTGCTGCTGGATCCAGGATCTCCACCACGTCAACCAGATTTCTCCCCAGCACCTCCAACGACTCCTCTGCTCTCTACTCTCCTCTTTTCTCTCACTGAAGAGAGAGTAGAGGTCCGACATCTTTTCGACAAAAAGTTGACCTTTCATAATTCAGCCAAAATCATTCTTTCCGCAGTCTTTTCAGACGCCATCAAAGGAGATCATGACACAAAAGGAACTTTGAGCGTTTGCTTTGTGTATTTTTCAGTCCATTCTTCTGTAAATGTTCTGTTTTCTGTGTCGCCTCTGTGACACTTTAAGAAAAGCTCTGTCTCCTTTGCTAACCTTGTAAAGCGTTCTTTGCCGGATAAACAAGTGCACCATTTGAGACTAGAGTTTTACTGGCATGCATGGGCAGCAGGTGAATCCAAAACCTTAAGTTGAGAGACCAGATCTATCTTTCATCTTCTCTTTATTGGACTTCACTTGGACTGTTTCTTCTTCTAAATGATATAAAAGCAGCAACTTCATTTTCTTACAGATTAGTCGTGCAAACGTTCCAGATCAGCAGGTCAGCAGATCAACTCACAGAAATAACATTCTTAGTGGTTCAGATGGTTTCAGTCGTTTTTGGTCCCAGACTAACATCAGGTCCTCACTGTCCATGTGTCTTCCTCTTCTCCGCATTAGTGGAGAAGATTCAGACTTTTCAGAAAGATTGAACTCCTGACGCGTGTGCAGGTGAATCTAGTCTTTGTTTAGTTGGTCTCACTGCAGAAGATCTGGGTTTAGTTTTATTTGATGATAATATAATTGTCCATAGATGTTATTAGTAAATTGTTTTTCAAGATAGGCTGCATCTTATAATCTCTACAGTCTTTGACTGTTCATTTTAATGAAAAAAAACACTGGATTTTGCGACTTTATGACAAGAGATTTTAGTCCAGGGGAAATTCTTCCACATTAAATTCTGTGAAGGCTGTTAGGGGCCGTCAAGCAAAAAGAAAGATGAGAAAATCCCTAAAAAAAAAGGACATTCGTCATTAGGCATTTATTGAGCTAAATAAGATGCAATTTTATTCTTGTATATATGAGTTTTTTTCAAAACATTTCTTTAACTAACTTTATTTTATTTATTTTTAACTAAATATTTTGAGGAATTAATATATACTCAAAAAATTACACACTAAAAGGAGGGAAAAAGTAAGTGTTGAACAATAAATACAAAATACACTTTTTAATGCATTAGAACCATTTATTCATGGTCATACTTTGACATTACGAGGGCTGCATAATTACAGTCTAAGGGCCGCACTTTTCCCAGGTCTGTTTTAGTCTGTAAACTAAAAATAACATACTGTATTTTCATAATGTTCTGATAGAGACAACACTCCTCCACTAACTAACTCAGGGGAGGTAATATCTAAACTGCGACTTCAAAAGTCACAATTCAATTCAATTTTATTTTAAAGTATCTTATCATAACTAAGTTATCTCAAGACACTTTACAGTTCAAGTAAGACTACAGTGGAAAAAGGAAAAACAGATCCCAGCAACTCAACAATGAGTAAAACACAGTGTGGTGTTGCCGAGGAAAAAGGTCCTTTTAGAAGGCAGAAACCTCGAGCAGAACCTGACTCATTGTTGACGGCCTCCTGCTGTGACCGGCTGGGAGGAAGGATGGGGTGAGGATAAATGGATAAAGAGAAGAGTGAGGGAGGATACAGTGAGAGAAAAGAGGAGAGTATAGAAGAGTCCATGGAGGTGCTGGAGAGAACTCGGGATCCCTTGACGTGGTGAAGGTCCTGGATCAGCAGCAGCTCTGGAGGTGGAGCCCTGGGGCTCCGGGAGAGAAATTAAAATGTGGGTTTAGGCTGCACAGGTGATAAAGCTAATGCAGAAAAGAAGTGTCTAAAACTCCTCCAGAAATCTAAGCCTATAGCAGCTAAGATAAACATAAAGGACTGATTCAGACAGAGCTCAAGTCAGTCCTAATTATAGGCTTTATCGATAAGCAACAGTGTCAAATGCAGCACTGGGATCTAGAAGAACAAGAACTGAAACATGGCCCTGATCAGAGGCCACTAGCAGGTCGTTACTAACTTTTAGCAGGGCATTTTAATCGTCTAGAATCCTGTTTTAACTAACGTGTTTCCTGAGTATACCAGGGAGCACGACTACTTCTGTTCACAGTCTTTTGAGTTAGCGGTGCAATTAAGTCAAGCGTGTTATGCAACGAGTCTGTGAAACTGTCCACAAAGTTAACAATGTCAAGGTGACTATGGGTAGAGTTTCTTGACACACTGAAGCATTTTACTGAGCACTGAGGGAATTATTTCCATAAACTTGGTCATGGCACTTTCAGACAGACATCTTTTGAGATCCTGCTCTGTAGATTTGGGTCATTTAAAATGAAATCAGAAGTAGTTAATCGATAGTCAGAAAGATGTAAATTCTGAGGAGAGACAATAACATTTTTAATTTCAAGTCCGTACGCAAGGATGAGATCTAATGTGTGCTTAAAAAACAGTGAGTCGGTTCATGTACATACTGAGAGAAACTAAATGACTCCAGGATAGAGTGAAACCTGTTAGCCAAGCTATCATGGACCACATGGATGTTAAAGTCACCAACAATAATCCCTTCATCTGATTGAAGCTTCAGGCTATTCAAGAACTCAGGGAACTCAGACAACAATTTGACAGACATGACTTGATGAAAGCTGCGACTCGACCAGAGCATTAAACATGAACATTAAAGTTAGTGTGGCTGGGAGGTGTTGATTCATTTAAAGATACGTAATCATCAATGGACAGCCAGGTTTTGGTTAAGCAGAATAAGTCAATGGTTTTATTAGTTTATTAATTAGTGCAGCTTTTGAGGACAGGGATCGGATATTCAACAATCCACACTTAATTCTCCTGTCCTGCAACAATAGTAGTGGAAGTATTTATTTAAATTAGATTTGCTTTAACAACTCTTCTACTGCGGACATTGTTCTTGGTTGTATTAAACAGGGCAGATTCACCCTCTCTATGTGCTTAAAGGCAGGTGACTGTTGTGGGAGAAGAGCGTGTAAGACTGCAGTTCTGAAGTTCAATGACAAATAGATTTATTATGTACATATATGAAATAAACCCTTAAACTAGTAAATATGCAAAAAGGTCGGGAACCCCTGGTTACATGATCATTACAACAAATCATAAAAGGCAATTTTTAAACGTTTTAGTTTTTTGCTGGGATTTAGTTTTACAGATTATCCTCTCATTTTATTTGAATGAAATGAGCTGTTTTAGGTTAAGGATTAATTGGTGATTTATCTGTAAATAATTGTATGTATGTATTTAAAGGCAACTAATGTGTTGATTTAAGTGTTTCTTAAACTGATCTTGGACCTTATTATACTCATCAGTATGTGTCTGTTTGTACAAAACTCTCTTTTCATTGAAATATTTACATTAGAAAATGTACTTAAGCCCCGCCCACTGAAAACACTTTGTTTTTCTTGAGATGAAATCTTGTCCTTAGCCCCGCCCACTCTGCTGTGATTGGTCAAGCATCATGGTTTGTTACCGATCGTTCCACCTCAGAGGGACTTGATGTGAAAGCATAGCGATTGGAGGAGGAGTGATGATTTCTGACGGGGGAGAACTTTATAAAGTAATAACTTAAAAACATGATCATGATGAGGGACTTTTACTGCATCTTGGAGAGGAAGATTCAACATTTGAAACATGTGAGTGAGTCAGGAGAGTTGGGTTTTCACGTTAGTTGACCTTTAAAGAAATTGTATTTTTAGTGCTTTTTCTAACCTAGTGACCTGACATGGTTTGCTTTTCACAAATATTCAGACCATGTCAGGTCAGAAATAAAATAAAACACATGCCTGCACATCACCTTGACCCTGAGATAACACTAGGCTCAATCTGAAGACGTTCCATGCATGAATGGGAGTGAACGTCAATAAACACATTTCTTTTTTTGTTGACAAACTCAACCTCCATTAGTACAACCTAAAACTGACGTCCCATCTATTAGGTTAAATATACACATCCCTCAGATCCAAGTGTAAACAGCTGTTGCCGTCGCTATAAGAGAATGTTAAGCACCTGCCAGTCACTGCTTCAACAGTTACACCTTTGGCCTACAAAGATAACACACACACACATACACTGGAGGTTTATTTTGACTGCTTTTTCTTCTATTTGGACAAAGAAGCTGGAGCTAATATATTTAATATACCAGTCTATTTGTTTGTCTACTTGCTATGAGGCAAACTACTATAGAATGCAAACATTATAGAGAAATAAATCAGGCCTTGACAAAAATATCTTGTTGAATTATACACGTTATATTTTTTATTTCAAGATGAACTTAAAGGTTCTAGTTGAAGCACATTATCCTCCCTCGTCACCTCCACTTTCATCCATCCACCCTTCCATCCAGACCTCTCCTCATCCATCAAATCCTCCCTCCATTTAGTCACTGACAGTTTGACGAGGGAGACATTCTCTTGTAGAGATCTATGAAGCTCAGCTGATTGATTGAATCAAGCTTGTCCAAGCGTGTAGTTGTTGCATTTTCTTAAGTGAAAAAGTAAAAGATGAACGGACAATGACGTGTTCCTTCACCTTCCGTGAGCAGGTACACATTGACAACCCTATGATCACGACTGAAACATATGAACCAAGGATGCTGAAAGAGTTTCAGTCGGGATGAAAGATGCTGGGCACGAAATGATGGATGACGTAGAGATGAAGATGCAACTTTCTCTTTAGCCCCATTCGTACGGGATAAGTGTTACTTTGGGACCTCTGTGTTTTTTGAATTACACGTCCTCCTCTTTGTTATTTCAAGTGCATTCACACGGGATTCATTCTCCGTAATTATTACAAATGACTACAGGCTTTTCCAGGAAAATGGGGATAACGCAGATGTAGGCTGGGTTTCGTTAAAACACAGAAGTGCCAAACATCTAGGACGGACATGTGGCTTTCTCAGTACTCCCTGACCTTTCCGGAGCTTTGAGTAAGCTTTGGGCAGAAAAAAATGGAAACATTAATCCAGCAAATGCAAACAAAAACTGCCACAATTAGTCACTTTTGTCTCCCTTCCTTGCTTCTGGGTCAGCAGATGTGGATTCTTGGCTGCCCAGAACTGTCCGGTGCTCAAATGGAGCTTATTATACACTTAACTAGAGAATACACGAAGTTCCCAATATAAATTGTAGTATCAAAATGTCCTGCAGTGAACCCAATATTTTCATGAATCAATGACCTTATTGTGTATTTATCTTGTGGTCCAACATTAACAGTTTAAATACTAATCACTTGGTTTTGTTTAGAAGAGTTGCCTCAACAAAGACTTTTGCTCGTGCTTGTTGTTGTAAAATGAATCAACCACTAATACAACTAGCTAACTAACCCATATCTTTGTTAAGGCGCAATTTAAAAAGTCTATTTTCCAGTTTACCCACCTCATTTTCCTTTGTCCTGCTGAGTCAGCGTTTATAGAAAGGAGTCCATCATTCGGTTTTCACCGATTGATCGGTTTTCAATTATGGGTCAGAAGGCTGAGAAGACACGACGAGAAACATGATGCACTTAAGTTTAGTTCAGTTTTATTGGAGATTGAACCTCACGTTTTTTTTGCTTCGCTCGGGTCCTTCTTTAAACCCACTCAGCTCGCGTTTTGTCAGTGAGTCACGGAAAAAATCCTTGTTTCATGAGATGACATTAACTTTCGCTGCCAAGGGTGATCTTTGTTCTTTTTAGAAAGATAATCTCATGCTAACCAAACCAAACTAAGTGCAAGTTAATATATCTAGACTTTCATCTTGTTGATTTAGGAAAAGGTTACAATACAAATTCTTCAATCAGTTTAATAAGGGTAAGGTTTAAAGAGATAGTAAATGTCAATTTTATGGGGTTTAAGCTTTGCCAGTAGAGTTCAGGAGAATGTTGAAGAAAATAATGAAATACAAACACAAATAATAACTTCATAGCCACAAACATTATTGTAAAAAATGTAAAAAAGATGTGTTTTTTTAAGTTATTAGTTCCAGATCTATTTACTTATCACCCAAATAACGTCAGTAAAGATGAGAACCACCAGAAGTTATGCTTTGTTGGTTTCTTCATCCACGATCCTCTTCACAGAAACTTAGAAGCTCATTAAAAGGAAGGAAATCTGTCAGTAATGAAACCAAATTGGAGTAATAAAGTCTCACAATAGTCATTGAAGATGCATTGGCCTTGTTAAAAGCATCATGTAGCATTCAATCTGATGAAATATCTTTTAAAAAGATCTCTTGTGATCAGGAACATTTCATTCCTAGCGAGATTTGAAACACACTGATGGACGCACAAGCCATGGCGCCACATAGACGCCGACTTCTCATCACCGGCGTCATGTTTGATCCGTAAGATCATATTCGACATGTCTTATTGAGTATGTTCAGTCTTCGTAGCAAATCCTTTGGCCCAGGATCACCATGACGACGGTCAACGTGTCTTCAATTATTTGAACACGGGATCGAAATTGTATGAATGCCTGAAATGTAATCAGTTTCTCTTTTTGATTGTTTGGATGAAAAAGCAACACTTGTTTCTATGCTTTATCCATGTTTGCCTTTTTGAAGATCAGAAATCAAAAGATGTGTTTCAATCTTTTCACTTTTCTTAAGTGACTGATTCTAGAGAACTTAAAGGGAACCAATGGATGATCATCTTGGTGAATTTTTATTAGCTGCCCAACACTAGGATTTTTTTTTTGTTTTATTTCAATTGATTATAGTGGCAGCTGAAAATATTGATATGCATAAAATAATGTATTGTTTTGAACATACTTGATGCAGTTCTAATCATGCACATTTTGCTGTATTAGACAGAAACCTCGAGCAGAACCAGACTCTGTTTTTGACGACCTTCTGCTGTGACCAGTTGGAAGGATGGAGGGAGGATACAGAGAGAGAGGAGAGAATAGAGTAGGGCAGCGGAATTACAATTGACAATTAAAAACAAAGTAAATTAGAATTTTACAACTTGAAAACTTAAGCATCAAGTTACAAATGAAAAAAGTAATTCATTTCATATAATATGAGTCACGTAATTAATCTCAATTTATTCTGATTTTTATAGTAAGTATTGTTCACGAGTGAGGGAAGGATGGAGCGTGAGATCTGCTTATAAATGTGTTGTAATCATGTGTGGTTGTATCAGACTCAGAGGAAAATCTGGATTTGACTTAAATCTACGGCTCGACAGTTAAACTCTCTCCTAAAGGAAGTAGCTCAAACATTGAAGAAATATAATTTAAATGGTTAAAATGTTGTTTCTTTTTGCTCAGTCAGAGCATGTTTTCATTTTTAGAATTTAAATCTTATTTATCATTTTGAATCAGTGACATCAACATTTTATTCATTTTTTATTAAAACATTTTTTTAAGGCCGGCTTGATAGCTTAATGTTTTTTTTAACCCTCACGTTATCTCAGGGCCAAAGGCCTGAAAACAAATGTGTGTGTGGTATCCCTTGTGTTGTCTCTGTGTCAAGATGAACGATCTTTATCCCTTCACATGCTTTTCTGGAAGCCACACAAGGGATAACACATTTGCTTTCACACCTCCGGGTCACCCTGACCCTGTGATAACACGATGGTTAAATATATTTTATTGCCGTTATGTACCCGCTCAGCCTCAACCTTCCACTAAATTTGACCTTTTCTCTACAGACGCCTGTCACATTTTTCTTGCAACAGACAACAGACGTTTTTAATGTAGGGGTTTCGACATCGTGACAGCTCTTCCAGCCGCCCATCTGTCCGACTTCCCTCTGTTGCGGAGACATGTGCAGTCAATAAAAGGCAGCTGGCCTGTGACAGTGACTACAAAGTAATGACTGCAGTTTAGTGAGTGTAATGTGCTGACAGTGAGGCAAGCACACGTGACAGAAGAGTCAAACCAAAAATGCACAAAAGGATCGACCCTATGATAAAATAAAAACAATATCACATTTTCCACTCATGCTCGATCCATCATCTGATTCTATATTGTGAGAGAGACAAGTGGGATGCTACATCCAGAGTATCCCATACGGATGTTATTGACTGACTAAATTCCTCTTCTGTGGTTTAGTCGGACGTGGTTTAGTGTTCATACGAAACATCTGAGATGTCTTCAGGAGCAATAGATTATGGGATGAAAAATAAAGGATACAAATGTAAGTTTTATGTTCACAGGATGTGTAGAAGTTGTACTGTGGTTGGAAGTTTCTTGCCTCACAGCAAGAAGGTTGAGGCAGCCTGACTTTCTGTGTGCTTTTTCGATCACTTTTGATTTTCCGTTTGCGCGATTTGTGTGCATGAATGCATGTTGACGGTGTCCCCTGCCCCTCACCCTAAGTAACTGGGATATGCTCCAGGCCCCCCCCACGACCACAATAAGGCGACAATGGTTGAAAATGTATGAATGAATATTTAAACGTTGTGGTTCAGGAAAACTTTAACTGTGTCTGCTTCTTATGGTGTAATTTAGAAAAAGACTTAATGAGCAACTTATGTGAAAAACTCAACTCTCCTGACTCACTCATATGTTTCAAATGTTGAATCTTCTCTCCAAGATGCAGTAAGTCTCTCATCATGACCGTGTTTTAAAGTTATTACTTTATAAAGTTCTCACCTGTCTGAAATCTTGGCAAATGAGAGGTTATGAGAGCGAAGTCCATTGTGACGAAATAATGGGCTTCACTCCTCCTCCAGCCAGCTGTAATCACGCCCGCTTTGGTTATACAACGAGTCTTGGATTGATGAGCGCTTTGTGACCCTGAGAAAGACGCCTTACAAATAAAAATGATCTACTTACTTACGAGCGATGACAAACCTTATTGTTTGACTAATAAAAGCAGAGCGGGGGTAAACAAGATTTAATCTCCAGAAGAAAAAAAACATTTTAGGGGGCGGGGCTTAAAACATTTTCTAATGAGAATATTTCAATTAAAATAGACAAACAGACAAATACACTCAAAAAAGGTGGGGGACAGAGGGCATTGACATCCCTTTTAGGTAAGTAAGTAAGTAAGTAATATTTATTTATATAACGCTTTTCCAGACCAGGGTCACAAAGCGCTTAAACAATCAAAACAATACTCAAAAAAGTATATACTTTAAAGATCAAGATAATAATGAGAAGAACACAGGAGTTCCAGAAAATCAAGGAAAAGCCTGAACAAATAGAAACGTCTTTAGATGTTTCTTAAAGGAGTCAGTAGACTCCATCAAGCGCAAGGTGTATTGTTTGTGAAAAAATGGCTCCATTAGGGTCAGATTTTCAAATATATAACCCTCAAAAAAGTGTCTGACTCAATTGGCTTCTGTTTATTTCAAATCTTTTTGACTCTCACAATGTGGTGTGCCTTTTGTCAGTACATTTTGCCTTCTCTTTGTGTTAGCCTTTTTGTTAATAAATTAGTTTGTTCACCATTCCTGCCTCCCGACAAGATCAACACCTCTTCATCAGAATTCTGATATATAAATCAATCAAATATGGATTGACAGAGGAACGTAAGAGAAAATAAATATATTTTAATGCAAAATATTCAGCTTTCAATATCCTAGTGTAATATATCTGTATAATGTACCGGTAATTCAAAATAAATGTTTTTTGTTGTCTTTAAGCTTAAACAGATGATCTTAAGCTTAAACACATGATCAAAATGTAGGAAAGTCACACGGTTTTAGATTTAAACGAGAGCTGATTCGGTGAGGAAGCAAAAGAACAGTGATTGTTACAGTGAACAACGATCTTATGCACGCCGATGAAATATAAACTTAGATATGTTACTTTAATATTCAAAGAGAAAAATTGCTTTAATCCAAAAACATTTTCTTTTATACATTTTTTGCTTCAAATAAAAAAAGAAAAACAACTTTTTTTCATGAAATAATAAAGGAACAAATCTACATTCACACAGAATGATAAGTCAATGAAAAATCCAAACTTAACTCGAAGTGTTAACATTAACACAGCCCCTATAATGACAAGGCTAGAAGAAGCTGCTAAAGTAGAGGGACCAGTGAAAGTGGTTATGATACTTTGACATTTTACTACTGAGCTTGTCAGGACTGTGGCACATAACATGCCTTCAGGGATTGACTTATCATCCCTGTGTCTGGGTCTAAAGAGACGAACATTACTTTTACAACAACCAGCGTGAGAGCTTCCACCATAAGTTGACTTTCAACAAATGCCGTCTGTCTCCATCCTGAGTCCATTAATGGGGCTCTGGTGCTATCGTATGTGCTGACACATCTCAATAAAGCTTGTTTTGGACTCAACTAAAAAGATCTTTTTATCCTCCATGTGGCCAAGTTGGAAGTCTCCTAAAACCAACTGATCCAAGCATTTCTCAACACTGTGTTTCATCCAAACAAATCACTTAGTCCTCCAGGATTCAGGGGGAAACACACATCGCTCCTCGGGAGAATTCCGCAGCAATTTCCTCTTTCAATAAATTAAGTCCTTGGAACGTTGGTGTTCAAGGACGAATCGAGTCGTTTCCAAACAAGAGTTAAAGATGCGGAACCATTGCTGTGAAAGATGCTGCGATATCTTTTTCAGGTCGTTTAAAAGAACCATCTTGAACAATTGCTTTTAGTTTCTTTGGCCCTTCGCTTCTAACGTGTGAACTTGCAGTCCAGCAAGATGACACTTTAATTATGACATTTAAGAACACAAATATTTTCTACAAAGTCAGCGACACAGATGGCAGCAAAGTATTTCGTTTGAAGTGTTTTATTGGTTCTGAATGAACGTTTTATCCTCTTCCCTGTTATACTTGCATACATATTGAGCTTTGGCATGTTTATACTTCGCACAGAATATCTTAACTTTTAACTGAAACAACAACAATAAAGCTTTAAAAGGTGACTGATGTGTTGATTTAAGTGTGTCTTAAATAGATCTTGGACTTCTATTGCACTCAACAGTATGTGTCTGTTTCTACAAAACTCTTTTTTCCTAATGTGTGTGAGGTTGATCACCACGCGTCATCAACCAGAAGCATCCACCTCCATGGGACTCGTTGTATAAACCAGTGCTTTTTCAAAGATCGCCAGGTGTGCCGTGGGAAAATATCCAATTTACCCTTGTTATTTTAAAAGATTAATTATCTGCAAATAATAGAGGAAAGAGCTAATGTCTATGAGAGGACATTGGACACCTACTATCTAACCCTCTCACACCTTCTATCAAATTTGCTCACATCTACTATCAAGCTCTTTATGAGCACTAAATAGTACGTGTATGAGTACTTGATTGAACATGTATGAGTATTTGATAGTGAGTATAAAAGAGAACCACAATAATCCCCTGATGTTTAAACATTTACACATTACAGCATTGTGGTCCCAGGATAATGAATATTCTGCAGCTCTTCCTTTCGCATGTCCTGGTCATCTGTGGAGGAGACATAATACAACTTTTAAAGTTAAAGTTAATTTTTTTCTTCTATGAACTGCCTTTTTTCACAGTGTTTTCATACAGATCCTAATATCATCTACTGTGATGAGTAACTGAAGTCACAACATTATCATGTGTCACACCTCAGGAAAAATAGGACTGATCTAAACGTTCTACCTTGGGCGACATCATATCAACCTTTAGCTAATGAATGATTTGGCTTATTTGTTTTCAAATGACATCAATCTGATAAAAAGAAAAAAGGGTTTTTCCGTGTTGAAGTCAAACTTCGGAGCGGTCAGAGACAGACAGGGATGGACCGTAAAACCTTTTTCACTGTTTCAACTTTCACTGTAACACAAGTCCGACCAGAAACATGCAAACAGGTTCCTAGCGAAAGCAATAATATGAGTACTTGATTGAACATGTATGAGTATTTGATAGTGAGTATAAGAGAGAACCACAATAACTGCCGTTTATAAAAAGTCCGGCGCTTAGACGGACTTCAGGAGGATATGATGTACATTTATTCACGTTTATTCATTACGTTATTAATGCTGCGATATCATTAAATAAAGTGACCATATGAAAAATAACATGACAACAATCCAAACATTTGTATTAAGCTACCGGAGAATAAGAAATGATTTAACACTTTATTTTGAAGATCCTTAAAAAACGGCCGGCTTCCTTTGTAATCAAGATTGCTTCCTGTGTAATTAAGATCTCTCACACTCACTATCAAATACTCATACATGTACAATCAAGTACTCATACACGTACTATTAAGTGCTAATAAAGAGTTTGATAGTAAGTGTGACAGGGTTTGAAAGTAAGTGTGACAGGGTTTGATAGTAAGTGTGACAGGGTTTGATAGTAGGTGTGAGAGAGTTTGATAGAAGATGTGAGAGAGTTTGATAGTAAGTGTGACAGGGTTTGATAGTAGGTGTGAGAGAGTTTGATAGAAGATGTGAGAGGGTTTGATAGTAAGTGTGACAGGGTTTGATAGTAGGTGTGAGAGAGTTTGATAGAAGATGTGAGAGAGTTTGATAGTAAGTGTGACAGGGTTTGATAGAATATGTGAGAGAGTTTGATAGTAAGTGTGACAGGATTTGATAGTAGGTGTGAGAGAGTTTGATAGAAGATGTGAGAGGGTTTGATAGTAAGTGTGACAGGGTTTGATAGTAGGTGTGAGAGAGTTTGATAGAAGATGTGAGAGAGTTTGATAGTAAGTGTGACAGGGTTTGACAGTATATGTGAGAGACTTTGATAGTAAGTGTGACAGGGTTTGATAGTAGGTGTGAGAGAGTTTGATAGAAGATGTGAGAGAGTTTGATAGTAAGTGTGACAGGGTTTGATAGTAGGTGAGAGAGGGTTTGATAGTAAGTGTGACAGGGTTTGATAGTAGGTGTGAGAGAGTTTGATAGAAGATGTGAGACAGTTTGATAGTAAGTGTGACAGGGTTTGATAGTAGGTGTGAGAGAGTTTGATAGAAGATGTGAGAGAGTTTGATAGTAAGTGTGACAGGGTTTGATAGTAGGTGAGAGAGGGTTTGATAGTAAGTGTGACAGGGTTTGATAGTAGGTGTGAGAGAGTTTGATAGAAGATGTGAGACAGTTTGATAGTAGGTGTGACAGGGTTTGATAGTAGGTGTGAGAGAGTTTGATAGAAGATGTGAGAGAGTTTGATAGTAAGTGTGACAGGGTTTGATAGTAGGTGTGAGAGAGTTTGATAGAAGATGTGAGAGAGTTTGATAGTAAGTGTGACAGGGTTTGATAGTAGGTGTGAGAGAGTTTGATAGAAGATGTGAGAGAGTTTGATAGTAAGTGTGACAGGGTTTGATAGTAGGTGTGAGAGAGTTTGATAGAAGATGTGAGAGAGTTTGATAGTAAGTGTGACAGGGTTTGATAGTAGGTGTGAGAGAGTTTGATAGAAGATGTGAGAGAGTTTGATAGTTAGTGTGACAGGATTTGATAGAAGATGTGAGAGAGTTTGATAGTAAGTTTGAGAGGGTTTTATAGTAAGTGTGACAGGGTTTGATAGTAGGTGTGAAAGAAAAACTCCATATTGTCTCAAACCACTTCTCATACGTATCTGATGATCCACATGTCAATCAAATTGTTATTGGGCTGATCGACTGACGTGCGTTGTAAGATAAGAACTCAACCAAACGGAGCAATAACCATTTGATTGACATGCAGAGCAGCTCCCCCCTCTTGCCGTGTATGCAGGTAGTTTTCAAAGGCAAAGTTCACATCAATCAAGAATGAAGGGTTGAGGATGAAAACATGTGGACTGGAAGTTTAAAGGTGGATTATGTACAGATTTACTGCTTTGATCCGTGTCAGCCTCACTTGTCATGTTGTTCACATTAGAGACACATTAACGATCAATATTGATCAAATATTAACATACAGTTGCACTCAAAATGATTCACTGCAAATAAGGTTTATTGGCAAAATGTACAAATTAGCAACTTTTTGCAATAATCAAATCCAATAAGAACAATTCAAATGGCTCAACACAACTAATACTGCAAGCCGTTTCTCCAAATTCAACACAAAATACCACTTTTAATGACAGCTGCAGTGTCAGAATTATTCAACCCCCTGAATAGAATTCCTCATGAGAGTACATTTTTGCAAATCAGGTGTGGTTTCAAGCTCTTCGGTTGCAACCAATCAAGGTCTTCATTAGTTGCACCAGGAGTGCTTGAGATAGAACACCTAAAATACCTGTTTATGGTGATGTTTTATTGCATGTTAGAAATATGGCCTAGTCAAGAGAATTGTCCGAAAAATTCAGAGAAGAGATAAATGCATTACATAAACAAGGAAAGGGTAACAAAAAGATGGCAAGGGCACTGAATGTTCCTGGAGCATAGTTTGCAAGTTTAAAGTGAAAGGAAAAGTGGCTACGCTACCTGGACGTGGCAGAAAGAAGAAGTTATCAATGGCTGCTACCAGGGTCCTGAGTAGGCAGGTGGTTAAAAATCCTCGACTGACCAAAAAATCTGTGTGCTTGTCCCGTCACAGCACACCTGTCTTTGACTGCCTGTGGCTATTAAGTTCTCACACACAGTACAATGCGCCACCTACTGTGGACTTAGAAAATAATAAAAAGAACCAGACACACGAAACCCATACAATGGCTCTAACACACCGGCCCGTAATTGTAAATGGCAGCAGACATTACAAATACCTTCAAAGTTAAAGAGCCATTACACCAATAATATATAAGTTGTACCAATCAATACCCAATATTGTGTACCAATGACCTTGTTTCACTCACAGGTCACCATAGAGTTCAAACTAAAAAGTATCAGCTTCATTTAATAGACATAGCTTTGTGACAGGTCTTTTCAAGACTTTTGTCTTCGTCTGGAGACCCAAAGAGCGCACCGAACCTCTCTTGTCAGGGAAAGTTTCCAAAACTCTGCAAAGAGGCCAAGATCCACATGGAGCTGCAGAATCCATCACAACAACAATATCTCCAATAACAAATTTCCTCTTTTCTTGTTTCATTTTTGCCGTTCTTGAAACAAAGGGAGGTACTCCTGTACCCATCTTTTCCAAAACAAATCCTTGATGTATTCGACTTGTCGCCATCTACTCTTCACATACACATCATCTTTGTTAAACAATCCAGGTGATAAGACTGGTTTCCCTTTCATCAGGAGAATGTGATTTCGGAGTGAGGGGTTCAAGATCAGTGGGATCGTCTGAAAGCTTAGTGAGGGGGCGTCCAATCAAAATAGCCTTCACCTCGCAGAAAACAGTATGTAGTCCATCATCATCCAGCTTCTAAAGATGTAACACAGAGGTGAGAACTTTCCTGACCGTACGAATGACACGTTCCCAAACACCCCCATGATGTGATGCTGCCAGTGAGTGGAAGTTCCACTGGATCACATCCTGCAATAACACTCTCTGTATCTGGCTTTGATTTAAAGATGCAAGGGCTTCTCTCAACTCTTTCTTGGCTCCAACAAAGTTTGTATCATTATCTGAGCGCATAGATGACACTTGACCTCTTCGGCTGATGAACCTTCGTGATACATTAATTCATGCGTCAGTATCCAAGGATGGAGCTACTTCCAAATGAACTGCTCTGCTTGCAAAACAGGTGAAGATGACACCATAACGCTTACACAAAATGTCAACCTCTCTTCACCCCTAAAGGCCCAAAATAATCTACTTCCACATTTGTGAAGGGAGGGAGATCTGGGAGGAGCCTTTCCTTTAGAAGGTCAGCCATCTTTTGCTCGCCTAACTTCCTTTTGTATCATCTTCAGAAGCTACACAGCTTTCACGACTTCTTTCTTAATCTTGTCAGAGTGTGATCTCTCCCACTGTGGCCAACTTTGTGGTGGATGTCTCTTCATATGAATGTGGAGATGTGTTGATCTTTGGAGAAGATGAGTGGATGCTTTGTCTCTTCTGGTAAAGCTGACTTACTCAAACGGCCTACAACTATCACAAGTCCATCCTCGAGACACAGGTCCATTTTGTAAATGGAACTGTGTCTTGGCACAGATTTTCCAGTTGATAGGGCAGCAATATCCTCCTTGAACCTTTTCTGCTGACTGTAGCGTATGATGGGAACTTCAGCATCCAATAGATTCTCAGCTCACAAGGTTTGACTCATTGCTTCTTTGGCCCTCTCCATCTCCAGAAACACATGTGACTCATTACATGTTTTTTGTTTAACTCCAGAGCATGCAGTTCTTTTCGCTTTTGTCTCAACTGCAGAAGGATCTTCTTCCACTGGAGAAAACACGCAACTGCCACCCTAAGTTTTCTCCAATTCGAATGATAGGAGATGGTCTGTAGCATTAGGAGGGTACTGAATGTTGATTGTGTTTACTCTGGCATCTTTTTTGACTTCGACATCATCATCCAAAATTGTGGTCTCTGTGATATCTGTAGGCCAATTATTTTTTGGGTCAAAGAGAAACCTTGGGCCTTCAATCAGGTTACCACCATTCAGGAGGTCTCTAACCGTCATACCTCTAGAGGCATAATCAGCAGTGTTTGGTATTGATGGACCTCCACTGAGAAACATGAGTTGCCTCTCTGATGCTTGACACACAATTTGCCATAAATGTGTCGAAACGTCTGTCCTCATTTTTTATGTACTTGAGCACTGAAGTACTGTCCGTCCAGAAAGTTGACTGATCCAATGGCAGCTCCAATTCTGCTATTTACATCTTATCAACCCATACAGCTAGGACAGCAGCTGTAAGCTCAAGCCGGGGAATAGTTATCTGTTTCAGGGGAGTGACTCTCGCCTTTCCCAGCAAGAATGAAACATGGACCTCACTTGTGCCGTTTTCAATCCTGAGGCAGGTGACAGTGCCAAACCCATCGTCACTGGCGTCTGAAAAGGAATGTAGCTGCGCTTTAATGGACTGTCCAAAGTGCTTGGGCTTGATGAACCTCTCAACTTTGAACGACGACAACTCCATCAGATCCTCCAACCATCCTGTCCACTGATGGTTAATGTCTGCAGGTTTGTTGTCGTCCCACCCTCTCCGAAAGAGCTTCTGCAACATAACTTTTGCTGGCAGTGACTCGGGTGCAAGGAACCCCAGGGGCTCATAAACTGAACAGATTATGGCCAACAATCCTCTTTTGCTCAGTGGTTGCTCTTTCATCATAATTTTGAATTTGAACGTATCAGACTCCACACACCACTGTAGTCCTAGGGCTCTCTCAACTGGAAGCTCATCTCTATTTAGATCCAGCTATTTCCACTCTTTAGCTCTGTGCATCTCTTAAATGTTTTGCATCACTGTCTGGCTGTTACTGATCCACTTTGTCAAAGTGAAGCCTCCCTTTAGGCAGAGATCACAGAGAGCTTTAACCATCACAATCGCCTCCTCTACTGAGGGCAGGCTTTTTAAACAGTCAACATAAAAGTTTTGCACCACTTCTGATAAAAGTGAGCTTGATTTTCCTCTGCTGTCTTCCTAGGTGCGTAACTGGCACAACTTGGAGAGGAGACAGCGCTGAACAAATGAACCGACATCCTAAACAACAATTTCAGGCCACCACAAGAAGCGAAGGAATGTCCTCTTCAGCCACTTTAACCTGGTAGAACATAGACTGAATGTCACCAATGAATGCTACTGGCTCCTTCCTGAATCTGTCGAGGACTCCTAGTAGTGAACTGGTCAGGTTTGGGCCTTGAAGAAGCTGTCTGTTGAGTGAGATTCCTTTAAACTCAGCTGAACAATCAAACATAACAAGCGAGGTACCTTTTCTGGGATGACGCACACCATGATGGGGAATACTAAACTTTTCAATTTTCTCCATTCAACTGATGTTGAGTCACTTTCTCAGAGTAGCCTTTCCTTTTGACATCAGGGAAGAAGTTGTTGTACACTTTAGTTCATCCTTTCTGAACTTTCCCTGTAATCCCAGCAATCTTTGCTTGACCATTGAAAGATTATTTGGAAGAGTGAGCTGTTCTTTCCTGAAGGGTATTTTCATGTTGTAATGGCCGTTCTGAAGCCGTGCTGACTCATCCATAATCTTTAGGAATTGTACTCTTTTCATTGAAATCATGATTGTACTGGTTGTACAACATCTCTTCCAGCTTACATACAGAAATCCAATTCACAGCAGGCACTGAGTCTGAATCTAGTTTTATGTTTACGGTTCTCTCCATCACGAATGGGACCATTAACAACCCAACCAAGTACAGTTTTCACTGCATACGGGCCATCTTCTTGGTTGTTGACAACTTCCCAGGGTTCCAATACCTTAGGGACGTTTGTACCAATCAACATGTCCACATCCATGCAGGGGATCTGGACGTCAGAAAGGTAAGGCCACTTTGCCAACTCTTCCTGTGTGACAATATTTTTAGTGGTTACAGGCATGTTTCTTTGCGTGAGAACTTCTGGATGACTTCCAAACCATTTATGCATGAGTGGAGATCATCTTTTCTTGCCCCATGGTGCATTAAAAGGTAATTTGTTCTTCTTCCATTGATGTTCACCCTTTGCATTCTTGTTGACTGATTATCAGTCCATTCAGTGCAAACTTATCTTAGTAAAGTTAGTATTTACTTATGTTGAGAAAATGTAATGAAGTTTAGATCTTTTGGAGTTGACCATTTTGGGCAGAATAAGGGTGGGACCCCGTTGACTAAATTTTTTATTGGTGTTGTGCCTCTTGATTTTTTTAAATTGGCTCAAGAAAGGTAAAAAAAAAAAAACGAGTATAAACAAAGCGGGATATGACTGCACCTGTTGCAGGAGGAGAAATTAAGCCATTATTAGGTCATAATGGACTCCGCTCTCGTAACCTCTCATTCGGCAATATTTTAGACGTGGTAAGACTTTATAAAGTAATAACTTCAAAACATGGTCACGATGAGGGACTCACTGCATCTTAGAGAGGACGACTTCAACATTTGAAACATGGGAGTGAGTCAGGAGAGTTGAAGTTTCACATGAGTTGCCCTTTAAGAAATCATTGTATTCTCAGTTCCTCAAGCAATCCATGTTTAATCCAACCACTAATGCTAAATAATTTCCTTCCTTTTCTTAAAGTACATATTTTCAACCACTCTCAATCGTGTCAATTGTGGAATGTATCAAACGTTATACATTGTATTGAGTTACGCATGTTGATGAATAGATAAAGCTACACAATTTATCAAGTCACGGTATGAGCAGCCAAGCAGTATATACGTATACGGTATGTATGGCTGGGCTGATTAGTATGCCAAGTCACGGTAACGAGCACTGTGTTTAGATAATAAGTAATGTATCAGCATATTGGAAGGACGGTTGCTGAGGCCTTCGGGCTGACCTCTGCCACCGAGGCCCCGCAAGGACCTCTCGATATGAGGAACCGATAACGCATGTTAAACTGTCTGTGACTGATGGACCACTTGACGAATTGGGGAACTGATGATGTACATTGAACTGTCTGTGACTTGTGGAACTTTTCAATAAATTGACGCTGAAGTGTACAGGAGATCAGAGCTTAGTGAGCAGCCGCAGGAATGAGTTCGTGGACTCGTATTGGGCTGGCTAGGTTCTCCTCCTCATCAGGCTGAATCTTGATTCTGACTTCGTGTGGTTCTTTTGGATTCATCGTCGACCATTCTCTCAGAAGAGTCCTACTACGTCTAAAGTAATTCGGGAATGACACCTTGCTAACAGAGGAAGCTTAAGTCATATCACAATATATGTAAGGGGGTAAAAAAAAAATCAATATAAAGTTAATTTCACTGAAACCTTTTCAGAAGGTAATTGGTTGAATACAAATGATAATAAAGAAGAAAAAAAATAGTCACATAACCTGTTTTACTGTATGTCCCGTTTATGGGTATCATCATTTAGAAAGAAATAATACACATATAAAAGAAAACAACATTTTCAAGATCAATTTTTCTGCAGCAGGTTCTTGAAAAGGTGACTTTTTAAGAATTAATAAACCGTTTAGGCATTCTCAACTTGTAAATATCGCCGTGACGTCACCTCAGCCAGTTTTTCTTGACTGCTACAACTCTATCTTGGCTGTTCTACTCGTGTCCCTGCCAAAGAGTAATTCTTGATGCTACAAACAGTTGTATGCTCAGTAACTCAGGAACGGGAAGCAGCGTGAGAAGGCTGCTGACACATCATGGATATTATGTCCCACAGCAATTTAGTGACGTCTGCTGTCTCGACTCTTGTGTGGTGAGCGCTGTCGCCGACACAGGGTAACCTACAACGTCCTAAGACATGATCTCAGACCCCACTTTCAGATGATTTGTAAAGTTTCGCAACCCTGTGATGGCGTGAAACATTCTCTGTTTGAAAAAGCGATGTCACAGCAGTTGACAGGAAGAGTCTGTTGAAAGCTATAAAAGTAGTCTCACCCCGAGGCTGTTGCTTTTCATCTCTGCCTCGTGTCAGGCTGGGACTCGCAGCAGGACTCCGACGCAGAGAAGGATGGTTAAGCAGGCTTTTAATCGTATGTGACACCTCGGTGGTTTTCACTGAATCGTAAAGGTGACAATTTTCTTTGGATGCCTGTCTGACCTTATCAGCACTGCTTAGAGCTTTGTTTGTTCCTGAGAGTCTTTCAGCTCTAACCTTTGCTGTGGTAGAGCTTGAGCTGCAAACATTATCATACGATTGAAATTGACTTTAAAATACTACAGTGTGTCCCTCAGAGGTAGTTTTGCCGTTGAATTGACCACTTTTTTATACGCTTACATTCCTTACATTCGGGCCTTTGGGTGACCAGGACCTTGAGATAGGGTTGAGGCAGTGAAGAAACCACCACAAAATAATCTCAACTGTGTGCACCTGTATCCTGACAAGGTTTATATGAACATAGAACAGGAGACACGACTACCAAAATAAAACACAATTAATTAGGTAGACATGCATTTTGTGAATTGGTTAGAAATTATCTGGGTTTCCATAAAAATAAACGGGTAAATAAAAGCAACATTTAGTCAAAATATGCTTTCAGCGTGTTTGTAAGGGTTGTTTACGAAAAAGAAAAGAAAATTAATTTTGTTTTCGTAAACATCTGACTAATTTGTAACGTTCTGTGATGTGCTGCTGTCCCCCTGGGTGCTGCATGGTGGGTGGGGGCCAGTACGTGTGATGGGCGGGGCCTCGGCACCTTAGAGACCGTGGACCGCCCATGGAATACTGCTGGCCCCCCAAACTTCCCTCATGGGGGAGGTGGGCTGCGGCTGTTGGGGACGGTCTACAGTTCAAAGACTGGGGGCCGTTCCCGGACGGCTGCAGCCCCATTGCCCCCGCCCTGCCCGCACAACCGTGGCCCCCCTGTGACCCGGGGGACCTGGGCCGGTGCCTGGCCATTGCTCCCCCGGGCTCATGCGGTGGCACTCGACCCGGCTACTGGCCGTGTCCGCAGGGTATTGGGGGGGGCTCCGCCGCCGCTGCTGTGGTAGATCCCTATCTCCTTGACTCGGTCCCCTGCTATGGACTTGGTGGCAGCCTGACGGTCTGGGGGTCCTCCGTCGCCCGGCCTGGCCCCGGGGCCCTATCCCCTGACTGGTTCTTCTGGCTGCCCCGGTGCCTGCGCCTGGTGCCTCCCCCTCTCTGCTTCCTCGGTCGTCCTCGCCTGTGCTCGCCCTCTCGCGCCCCCTGTGGTGGTCCGCCTTCTCGCTGGTGTTTGGGGTCAGCTCTGGTGGTTATCTCGCCTGCCGGGTCCTGGTCTCCCGCGGGTTCCTGCCGCGGCTTGGGCCCCTGTGTCTGGATCTGCTGTGCTAGGTATGTGCCCTCTGGCCTGGCTATTTCAACCTCCCCCCCCCCCTCCCCTCTATATATCTTCACCCGTCACCGGAGTCTGTATACCTGTGTATTGTATACATTTGTCCCAAACCCACACCTTTTTATTTCTCTCCCGGAGCCCCAGGGATCCACCTCCAGAGCTGCTGCTGATCCAGGATCTTCACCACGTCATCAGATCCCGAGTTCTCTCCAACACCCCCATGGACCCTCCTACACTCTCCTCTTTTCTCTCACTATATCCTCCCTCACTCCTCTCCTTATCCATCTGTCTACCCCCCCATCCTTCCTCCCAGCCGGTCAAAGCGGCAGGCCGTCAACAATGAGTCTGGTTCCGCTCGAGGTTTCTGCCTTCTAAAAGGAAGTTTTTCCTCGCCATTGCTCACTGTACAGCTCACTGTACAGTGTTTTGTTTCTTGCTCTTTGTTGAATTGCTGGGATCTATTTTTGCTTAATCAACTGTAGTCTTATTTCAACTGTATAGTGTCTTGAGATAACTTTGTTATGATAAGACACTTTAAATAAAATTGAATTGAATTGAATTGAATTATCTAATAAAAAAACCTTTTTTGGGGATATTTTTCATTATAGGTCTGTTTTCATTCAGGATCATCCATTAGCGTTACTTTATTCCATGATTTATATCTACAACGGTAATGCAAACCCCCAAGAGATGAAGCACGCATCAGAGAGGCCTCACGCTTCTTTTTGTCATCATTGAGCAGATTAAAAAATATCAACGGCACTGGTTCCTGAGCCTAAACGGTCCCTAAGATGAGTCTAATTTAAATGAAAACCTTTGAGTGTTTCCCGGGGACTTCTTCAAAATAGATATTCCATGTCAGTCCGTATTTGTCCAACAACTGATTTATTTCTGATGTTTTTTTGATGACAGCTCTGAGGATTCCTAACTTTTCAACAACAAAACAGTGAATCAACTTGACTGATTCCATCACACTGACCTTATTTTCACCATATTCTTTTTGGTGCTTGATTTAAGGCAGATTTGGGCGTTGACAAGTCCAAGGCTGATTGTTTTTTCTTTGAAGCTTTCAAGCGATGGAAAACTCAAACCTCCTATCCCGTAAGTTAATGTGAGTTTATGTGAGGGCTAGAAGCTATTGACATTGACTTTGAACTGAACTTGTCCTGTGAAATTGAAAATGCAGATGGTCAGTGCTTGCCTGGATGTATGGGACAACCTTTTCCATCCCTTGTTGGAAGTACTTGGGTGACTTAGGCCAGCCTGTCAAACTCAGCCTGAAAAACCTCGTTGTTGCATTTGAAAAAGACATGTCTCTAGTTCAAAAATGCAGAAAACCGAGCAGAAACTGTTTCGTTAAACTGAGAAAAATCTCCTAATTTAGGAAAATGATGTCACAACACGATCTGGAGCTTATAATCAAGGCCTTTGTGTCTTCTTGTTTATACTATAGTAACAGTTTGTTTTCATGTCTAAACAAGAAGGAGCTGTCTCGCCTGCAGTTAGAATTCGACCTGCTTTAGTAGAAGAACTCATATTTACCCACATCCTTAAAACTCTTCTCTGGCTGACAGTTTTTTTCAGGATCAACTTTAAAATTCTGGTTCTTACTTTCAGATCTATTCATGGTCAGACTCCTCCTTACATCACTGATCTGATCCAGCCTTACACCCCAGCTCGGGCTCTGAGGTCTGTGGATCAGAATCTACTAATGGTTCCTGAACACAGTTCAGGACCAGAGGAGAGAAATCTTCCTGGCTGTTGCTCCTAAGCTTTGGAACGATCTTCCTCTCCCTCTGTGTTTGATGATCTACTGACTCCTTTAAGAAACATCTGAAGACCTTTTTTATATGTGCAGCTTTCCCCTGATTTTCTTGGACTCTTGTGTTTTTCTTATGTTTTTTGGCATTATAAAGTTTGTATTTTAACTGGGTATTGTTTCTCATTGTTAAGGCGCTTTGTGACCCTGGCGTAGAAAGGCAGTTTAAAAATAACCATTACTTACTTTCTTACGTACTTTCATGCTAACTCTGGTAGTATAATGGTACATTAGATAATTGCAAAGTCTGACCCAGAAACTAAAATCATAAATGTACAGCTTTTTTGTAATTCAACTAGAATTAAGATCCCTCCTTACGCTGTAAAATAAAGAAAATATTACTCCAGAGATTGTAAAAGATAATAGCAAAACAACAAACTATATTGCTTATGCTGGCATTAGGTTAGGCATTTTTGTTTTATTAGAATCAGCAGCGCACTTCTAACTTATAAAGACTATGTTTTTGCCCAACAGAACATGTGTGCAGTGAAAAATTATATTTTAATACTAATCCATTTTGCCTGCCAGATTTCCGAAGGCAATAAACATCTGTTGAAATGTTTTTCAAAGGATTATTTCCCCCCACAAATCTTAAAGATCGTCAAGATATAAATATTTTGAATGTCAAAAACACCTATAAAATAAAACTATAAAGTTTATTTTAGATTTATGGGCTTTACAATAAGCTTATCATCCATCTATAAAAGCCAGAGAATTACACAGCTCAGTGTAAACTATCAATTTTCTTGTTTATGATTGTATTTGCACTTTTAACGATCATGTTCACTGTAAAGTCTGTCAATGATTTCAAACATAATTCATTTGTGTAAATAATAACATGAGTTTAGTTCCTGCATTGTTGTGTAGATTACACATTTTTAATTTTTCAATTTCATTTTTAGCAATTAAACAATTGACTAATATGACAAAATTGAATTGGAGTAATCTAAACACACACACATCTAATGTTGTGAGCTTACATGACCCTTGTGTTATCTCACGACCTATACCACTGAATTTGCATTTCTGGAAGTCAATCATTCATCTTGACCTAGAGACAACACACAGGATCAAATAATCCTAATAATAAATGTTTTGGGGGCCTTCGGGTCACCTTGAATAACACAAGGGATTTTAATGTAAATAATTTTGAGTCATGCTCTGCTTCGAGCTGCTGCTTCATGTGTTTTGTTTGTTAGACTTGAGCGCAAAAATAACAGAGAAGGTTCGCATCTGAATGATTTGGGGACGCTGGAAAAAGCGATGATGATACAGATTAAGAAGATGATCTAAATTAAACGTGTTTGAATTTCCCCTTTTCCCTTTACTTTCAAAATGCTTAACTGTATACAACACGTATTTTACACTTTGAAACACAAAAAACCCCGTCATACATTAACATTTTCTTGCACATTTTATCTTAAAAGATATGATGAACTTGGTCAAAAAAATGTCAGTATACTTGAGATTATTTATAATCTGCATTCTTTAATAGTGAATGGCTTTTTTTTTTACCTGTTTTTCATGAAGAATAACAGGCTTTTTGAACGGAGAGCAGCAGCCTGTCAACTAAAGAGTCTCTAGGGGAAACAAACCCCATCCTTCTCTGTCAGTTTTGCTGGCGCTACAGACATGTTTGTGTCAACTCTTAGATAATCTTTATCACTACCTGTAGCAGGATCGGGGGTGGGGGGGGTGGGGGTGGACCATTGACATCTCTTGTTTGTTTGTTTCTCTGCCTCCTCTTCGTCTGGAGATAATTAGATCCTTGGAAAAATGTGTTGTTTTACTGAATGTGTGTCCCTCCGCTGGCATGTGTGTTCATACGTGTGTTGGTGTTTGCGACGCCAGAGCCAAATGTTGGTATGTGAGCCGCCCAAGGGGACATTACTTCAGAAGAAAAGAAGCCAGTCTTCAGGCTTGAAGGATTCGTGTCACTTCCCTTTTTGACAGTGTAAAGTGCAGCCACTGACACGACTAATCCCTCCTGAGACCATCGCCGGACCACATGACAGACGCTCCTTGTTTGTAATGATGATAGACAGGCAGCTTAGAAGTTGATGGAAATGTTCTTATTCATCCCAGCCAGAGATTGAGGGAAGAGAACGTCTGCAGGATGCAACAAGTGGAGACAGGAGCAGCTTGAGTGGCAGTGGTGTATGGTTTTAACTGTGAAAAGAAGACAGGAAGTGGCGGAGAGGAACTTAATAATAACAAGGTTCCCTCTTGAAATCCCTTTCTTAAGCCCCTAAATATGATACCATGCAGGCAGACTTGGATGTGCCGTGTATAAAAGTCTCGATCTCCCATCTCAGTCCGGCCCCTTCAGAGCCCTCAGTCGCCCCTGGACCTGATGGAGGTGAAATATATACAAATGTTGTCGAGTTTTCATTAGTAGTCATTTCATTTAATGGAATATTATTTTATTGAATTAGCTTCAATATGCATCTAGAAATGTGACAATATGATCTAAAGTTTGTTTGTATTGCCGTCAGAAACATTTATGCTTCAGATTCGTGGTTCAACTTTGACCTCATGAGGGTCATAAATACGCCATACTACAGTTTACCTGCCACCATTCCACGTTATTTTGTTTTTTTTTGCAGACCCTTGTGTTAACTCAGGGTGGCCTGAAAAAAAAAATGTTTGAGGTCACCCTTGTTTTGTCAGTGGGGTCACCTTGACCCTGAGATAACACAAGGGTTAAAGGTGGGGGAACACTCCTTGTCATTGTTCACACAAACCATCTTACTTATGGTGGAAACAAAACCGTTCACTTCCATGATGCCCTTCTAAACACTCTTTTAATTGCCGATTACTACAGTAATGTGTTTAAATCCAAGGTTGCCTTTGTCAATTGATCGCCGGATGTGATTGGTTGGCTGTTCTATTACTATTCGCTGATTTCGCAGCCCTTAGCTTGAGATTGAATACTAAAGGAGTTGAAAAATGAAGGCCAGTGTTGAAGTGGAAAAAAAGTTGATCAAGTTTCCTCATGAGGAAGGCTGCAGTAAGACCAGAAGTTACGTACATGCCCAGCCAAAAAGAAACTTCCAGAGCATTAAAAAACATGTTTTAAAAAAATGGTACAAAACTGTACAATATATATATATTTTTTTTGTTTTCTATCATTTCCTTTTTGTTTATATTTCAATTTATCAGTTTATCTGAATAATAAGGGGTGTGGTTGTACGCCCCGCTGTAGCCTCAACTATCCGATCATAATCTATCTGAACCAGAATACTGCATTTCCAAGATGGCTGCGATCACATATTGACTTTAAAACTGTGTTTCAATCATATATTGGGTAACGTCACAGATACTACGCTAATCTCTTGTACAGTTTGTGGGAGGCATACATTGTTTGTCTCGGCCAGTGACGTATGGGTTTGGTCTTTCCTAACATGAGCTCTTAATACAGCAGATGTACGTACAAATCAAACTTCCCTCAACATATTTTATCCAGATATCCCAAGCTGAGGCCCACATTAATGTCATACTTTCTACCATTATCGTATAAGACAACATTAAAATTGAAACCGACTGTTGGTCGACTGAAGAATTTTCAATATTTATTGGTTCTCTGTCGGAGTTTCCTCCGCCCCACCAAGAACAACATGTCCTCCGTCTGAACCCTGTTGTGTCCATAAGGTTCTCTTCAGTACCAGTTGCTGAAACAATAATAAAGTACTAAATCGTCTGATTAGCTTTTGTAAACACACTGGTCACAAGGGATCGACTGAATGTGCAGCAAAGTTGATGATCATCCCTACGAGTAGCTAAGATAGTTGAGTAAAAATCGCATTTTTAAATCTCCTTTTAAAACACATTTTAATAGTGTAGCTTTTATGTGTTGTCGCATTTTGACTCTTAACTGGATTCATCTATGGTTTTCTTTTACTGTGTTTTATTATTTTTATATTTTATTCTATTATGTAAATTGAATATATATTGTTTTATCTTGTCTTACATTGTTTTACCATTGTGCTGTTGCTATATTTTAAATGATTTTTGTTTTTATGTCACATGCTTTGTCTGAAACGTGCTATATTTAAAAAAAACAAAGACATTATTATTATTATTTAGTTTACTCACAGGAAAATTTGTATTAAATTCAATTATTCAATAGAAACTAGTTTAATCTTTAGGTATAAAAATTATTGAAATAAATTATTCAGTGATTGAAACAAATGAATAAATACAAAATAAAGTTATATTGATTTTCTGGAACTCCTGTTGTATTATCAGTTTTATCTTGCCCTTTAAAGTATATACTTTATTGAATATTGTTTTGATTGTTTAAGCGCTTTGTGACCCTGGTCTGGAAAAGCTCTATACAAATAAAAATGACTTACTTACTTACTTACATATCAATATTTCGACATTAGTGATCAACTATATTGCTTTCTTAACCTCCGACCGACACAGAACAACTGATAAAGTATATTTAATTCATGCTTATCTAAAAATTCCTGCTCACATCAGTTGGCAGCATGATAGGCGTGGGGGGGGGGATGTTTATTTTTTAAGTGCAAATAATTGTGGCCAGATGCAAGGATTTCATTCTCCATGCTGTGAGCCTCCCACTGACCTTCCGCCCTCATGGTTTGTTTGAGTGGAGAATTCAGTTTGACGGATGAGTCCATGACATACAGTTATAAAGGTTTTACTGGGGTTAATGGGAGAAAAACAAACTCCGACACCATCAGGCAGGAAGAACATTGGTTATCATCGATCCTGCTCATGTTCTACTCAAACATATTAGAATAATATTATCAAGTGGTTTCATGATCCCAATGTACCTGCTACAACATAACCTACATTTCTATGGACACACAATCTTTCATTGTCTCCTCTAACCTCCCCCTCTTTGGTCACAAATATACGTTTTTGAACAAGTCCTGCTGGCTCGTTCTTCAGTATATAATAAAGATAAATTCATGGATGAAAGTGTGTCTTTCTCACAACCTTTCAAAAAGACATTGTGAAAAAATAATTTTGAGAAATAAAAAAAATGAACTAGAAATAATCTCAATTGCTTTTTTTTTTTTTTTTTAATCTTCCCATGTTCAAGTGGGGCTGATGAATGTCCCAGCTACTCGGGGTGTCGGGCAAACACACCCACTGAGAAACGGAGCAATTCCATGTGTTTGGTGTGTGGGAGGAAACACAGTGTTTATATGGAAACCTGTTATTTATGTATATCGTTTATTTTTGTGGTGATCGATTTTCTGTTTAAGTAAATGATCTTTATGTAAGCATGTCAGTGTCATATTGACAGGTTGAATAAACTGGTGGAAAGCTATCCGACGATTCCGCGATCACAGCCAAGCCATCCGACACTGCATTTAAAGTGCGCATAATGTAAGAAGATTACGGTATTTATAGTATCAAGTTATCCTTTATTCAGGTTTTATACAAATTAGAACGTGTTTTTCCCTTGTTACATCAATACTCACAAGAATAAAGTGAAATTATGTGTTTATCTAAATGACATTTTTTTTCAATCAATTATTTTTTAATATTGATCAGTCAAAATAAACACCCTGTCATGATAGATGACACATTTACTGTAAGAACGCACTGAGACATTTAACTTGTGTTTTTGGTGTGAGTTTTATTTTAAATTGTGACATGAACTCACATCTTTGGACAGCAATAAAAAAAAGTTCACAAACCTCTGTAAAAAATAACAATATATTATTAAAGATGAAAGTTTTATCTATCATATGGATGAATATGGAAACATTTTACTCAATTTTTTATTTTATTTTATCATGTTATGAATGTTGTAGTCATTTAAATACAGTGTAAAGACATGTGAACTTTAAACAGGAATAAAATAAACATCTTCAAACCTTTGTAAAAAATGACTATATATCATTAAAGATGAATGTTTTTTTCTATAATATGGTTGAATTTGGAAACATTTTACCGTATTTTTTATTTATTTATCATGTTTTGAATGTTGCAGTCATTTCAACACAAATACATGTCAACTTTGAACGGCAATAAAATAAAAATTGCAAATCTCTGTAAAAAATAACTATATATTATAAAAGATGAAGGTTTTATCTATCATATGAATGAATTTGGAAACATTTTACTGTAGTTTTTTATTTTATTTTATCATGTTATGAATGTTGTAGTCATTTAAATACAGTGTAAAGACATGTGAACTTTAAACAGGAATAAAATAAACATCTGCAAACCTCTGTAAAAAAATAAGTATATATTATTAAAGATGAAGTTTTTTTTCTATCATATGGTTCAATTTGAAAACATTTTACTGTAGTTTCTTTTTATTTGATCGTGTTTTGAATGTTGCAGTCATTTCAACACAAAGACATTTCAACCATGAACAGCAATAAAATAAAAAATGTGCAAACCTCTGTAAATAATAACTATATATTATTAAACATAAGGTTTATCTCTCATATGGATGAATTTGGAACCATTTTACTGTAGTTTTTATTTTATTTTATCATGTTATGAATGTTGTAGTCATTTAAATACATTGTAAAGACATGTGAACGTTAAACAGGAATAAAATAAACATCTGCAAACCTCTGTAAATAATAACTATATATTATTAAAGATTAAAGTTTTTCTATCATATGGTTGATTTGGAAACATTTTACTGTATTTTATTTTTATTTTATCATGTTATGAATGTTGTAGTCATTTAAATACAGCGTAAAGACATGTGAACTTTAAACAGGAATAAAATAAACATCTGCAAACATCTGTAAAAAAAAAAAAAAAAAAGATTAATGTCAATAATATCTTAATTGAAAGTTTTCATTTGTTTTATCATCTTGGTGCTTCTCCCACAGGAGACCCGCCGGCTGTAAGGGGGCGTGGCATGTTCCTCAGCAGACCCTATAAATAGAGAAGATGAGCTCAGAACTTCTCACAAGTTCCTGTGACAACAGGTAACTCCGAATTCAACACCGGATGTTCCAAACCTCGGACAATAACCGCGCAGGATGAAGCTGCTTTTCATTTGCCTGTTAATCCTGCACGTGTCGTGGGTCCACGGAAGGGTCTTCTCCCGTCACACCACCAGCAAGCACACAGGACTCCCCCAGAAGACAGGTCAGAGCCGCTGCTTCTCACGCTTTAAATGATACCAGAATAATGTTGTAAAACAGGATTTTTAAATATATATATATATTTTTTTACTCTTTGATAAGATTGCACTAAACGTTTCAACTTTTTTTTAAGTTGATATAGTATAAATTATATTATAAATACAATCTCGTATATAAAACAACCTAAATAATACATATTTGTTTTGGTTATTTAAAAAAATAGAAAAAAAGTATTGTGTGTGTTTTTAAAAGGAAATTCGTATCTATTAATGTAAACAATGACAACAACATCTAATGATGCCAACAACAACAACAACAACAACAAAAACAATTACCTACACGTGTTACTCAATTTAGGAAGTTGAAAATTTAAATAAAAAGGATAAAATAATTGCCAATGTTTGATAGTCTGAAGTCTTTGTTTGCATGTGTGTGAGCTGGAGTGCGTTTGTATCTGCATGAGGAACAATAATCGTTAGGCTGTGATCTGGTTGGTCAGGACACAGGGTGGTAACTGCTGTAAAACACTTTTCTCTTAGTACTGCCTTTACTAATCATTGAGAAGATATGGTAGTAATCACATATCATTTCAATATCTAATACATATATATATATATATATATATATATATATATGTGTGCATGGCACTTATTTAGATTTACTACTTACTTAGAGGTAAATCTCATTCCAAAATGTTACCCATAGATGGCGTACAGGGCTCTAGACTAGAGGCCTCTATATATAGGTTCATCCTTGATTTATGTGTCACAGCATAAACCTGTCTTCTAACTTTAAACTGCATCCGTAGAGACGCGTGGCTTCAGATTCAAAGGAGTCTCTAGAAGCAAAACATTTTCTGTTTACATCTTCACACCTTCTCTTGATTTCATGCCCTGAAGGAGCTGTGGCCGTCGGCAGGCAGAGAACACTGTTTGCCAGGAGAGGACTATATGAGCGGCAGAGAAGACTTTATCCAGTAAGTCTGGCCTTCTCTCTCTCTCTCTTGTCAGCAAGATCCCCCGTTAGACATGAATCAACCGTTCATTACTATCCTTTCATTGATGACACATTATAATGATCTTCATAATGAAGACCTTCAAAGTGCCAGTGATCCCCTTCAGCTTTAGAGGCATCTGTTATTACAATTTAACAACTATTAAATTCTGTCAAAAAACATTTACAATTTTCATTTTTATTCCAAATATAATACATAATGCCTATTATTGATCTCCTGGTATTTCTTTAAATCTCTTTTTTCTTTTTTTTTTCGTTTTCTGTGATGACTGGTTTCCTTTTAAACATTCAGGACTGCAGTAAATGTAACTATTTTTCACTTAAACTACAGAGTCATTTTTAATCTTCCCGAGAAAGAATCATTTTCTGTCGTTTGGTGAAGAATGCATGCGCAGGTTTAGTTGGCACTGCTGTCATGACACATCTCTAGCAGTGGGGAGAGCCACAAACATGGTGCTCAATTCTGCTGAACCAGAAGGTGGCGTTTAAAACTCTTAATACACTCAAGGTTGTAGAAGGAAAAAACTTTTTTTTAATGCAAAATGCACATTTTTAAATAATCTTTTTTTTACATGTTTCTCCACTGTTAGTGTCCACTTTTTGAGAATGTCTGAGATTTATTTTTTTTAAGAATTGGTTTTAGATTTTAGATTTCTCCACAGTATTTTGAATTTTATTTGACAACTTAGAAAGAAAACGTCAGTTTAAAATTGACTAAAATATATTGTGTAATCCTTGAATGGTTGTAATAAAACATTTACATTTTCTGATAATAACTTTTAACTTTTCTATAGATATGTTAATGATAATGTTGTATATAGTATATTAATAGGTAGTATATGATTTATTTTTTTTATCTTACTGTCAAAGTGACCCAAAGGCCCCAAAACAAATGTGTTTGTGGTATCCCTTGTGTTGTCTCTGGGTCAAGTTGAACGACCTCCCTGGCTTCCAGAAATACATATGCAGTGGTGGAGGTTGTTCACCTTGACCCAGAGGCAACACAAGGGATACCACAAACACATTTTACTGGCCTTCGGGTCACTTTGACCCCGAGATAACACATGGGTTAAAAATCATAAATGTAATAATACATTTATTTATTTGTTTTTAAATGAATGTTCTTTACATGTATAGTTTGATCATTTTACTCCAATAATGACAAATAAATATTCTAAATTCAATACTTTAATATGAATTAAAATCAATGTTGGTGTAATAGTTCCGCCAGACAATATCAAAAGATTACAGAGCTACCCGATTTTAAACAGACAAATCTTATATAATTAAACATTCAAAGCATTCAAATTCCATTATCGCTGATATACTTCCATACAACGGTGACACAGACACATTCTTGACTTACATCGACTACACTCCAATGTCAATAAGTGTAAGTGTAAACCTTCACTTATGGTTACATTCTTATCTTGTCTCCCAGAAGCCTAGAGTGGTTCCAGTCCCTCTGAACGAGCCGCCCGTCAGAGCCACACAGCAGCCGTCGCCGCAGTGTTCCCAGCTGACTCAGAGCTGTCTGCCACAGACGGGCTGCTGCGACGCGTTCGCCCAGTGCCACTGCCACTTCTTCAACGCCATCTGCTTCTGTCGGAGGTTAAACTCGTCCAACGTGAAGACATGAGGAGCTGAGTACGGGCAGACTGGATGGACTCACGCCATCAGCTTCATCAGAGCAGTTCAACCACACCCTTGACTGACATCGCCCCCCTATGGACGACAGATCGACACATGACTGGCAGCTGCTTTGATGAACATGGATTCTATTTTTCTCACATGATCTTTTATCGCTCAATAATTATCTGCTGCTCATTCCCTTTATGGATTTCCTGGGGGGGCTATCCCAGCTACATAGGGTGATAGACCGGGGACGGACAATTTATCGATTACATTTTTGTGGACCTGATTCTTCAGAGGGACCCAAACCAGGTACAAGGACGACTGAGATCCCACGATCTCCAGAGTCTTCCTTAACCCTTGTGTTATCTAAGGGTCTAGGTGACCAAAAGACTGGGAAACAAATGTGTTTTAGGTATCCCTTGTGTTGCTCCTGGGTCAATGTGAACGACCTCCCATGCTTCCAGAAATACATATACAGTGGTGGAGGTCGTTCATCTTGACCCAAAAGCAACAAGAGGGATAAAACAATTAGATTTGTTTTCGGGCCGTGGGTCACCTTGACCCTGAAATAACACAAGTATTAAGCAGATATTTTTTCTGCATGATCACTTTTTTTTTTTTTTTACTTTTTTTGTACTCATGTACTCGCCATTGTTTGTCGTGTCGATAAAATGATTGAAACAGTTATAAGCTATCACTTATATTATTGTATTGTATTTGTTTTGTGATCATACTCTCTTCGAATAAGATGTGAACTTGTATATTTTATTAAAATAAATGTTTATTTATGCATGTTTTTTTTTATATTTTTATAACGAATGCAGTCGGCGAGAGAAAAGTCTTTGGAAATCCATTTACAAAATGTGTTGGTCTGTTCTGAAAAAAACTGTAAAATTCTTAATAAAGTCAAAATGACTTGTCTAATATATTAGTGGTATTACTAGTATATCAGTGGTTATGTTAGTAAAGTATATCAGTGGTTATGTTAGTAAAGTATATCAGTGGTTATGTTAGTAAAGTATATCAGTGGTCACATATTCGCAAAAGAGGTTGCAGGAGAGGCTACATGTGACCCGTCTGTGTGGATTTTGGGTTTACTCCAGGAACTCTGGTTTCCTCCCACAGTCCAAAAGTTGATTAGGAACTCTGGGAAATTGTCCCTAGGTATGAGTTTATGTGTGTTAATGTATTAGTGTGTATTTGTGTGTCCTAAGACAGACCGGCGTCCTCCCTGCCTCAAGCCCGAACAAACCGAGTCACCCATAAGACATAAGCGGCTTGAAATTGGATGGATGGATATATATATTATAATAATACTATGACCACTCAAGAGCAGTACTTCCCGACCAGTTGGGGCCCAGAACCAGACATTTATTATTAGATCAGGCAGAAAAAATAATTCAAGTGACTGACGTTGCATATCTACTGTCTGTAGAGTTTTATTTTGAAAAGATACCAGATTTATTCCAAAGTAAAAATTTGCATGTGTCAACTTAAAAATAAGAAATTGGAAACATTCTATTTGCTGACATAGATTTTTTTAGTACCCTTCTCAAGAGTGATTTATGACTTGCATCCACCACCTCACGGCTACTATCACGTGACTTTTTAAGATCAATAAAACAACTTTGTTGATTCAAGTTTTGTGCCGGCTTTCAGTAAAAACCAAGCCTTCTGACCAGCAACAGAACTCCGCCTGCAGTGACGTGTCTTCACCACCAGGGATCTAGACGAGAGATGCTGGTTTAATGAACAGTGCATGAATATGATGGTGAATTGATTGTTCTTTCTTTAACATTTTTATCTATTTTCTATTATCTATTTTGTCTAATTATTATTAATTATTTTCACAAAGAGTGTTTAGATTTTACCAAAACTATGAAAATCGAATTTTGATATCGGAGAAAATCAGCTTCCTACTTCTGGGGCAATGGAGAAATTGAACCCTTAAGCGAAGAAGGATGTACTACTATTTCTCCTAATTGATTAACCCTTGTGTTGTCTCTGAATCAAAGTGAACGACCTTCATCACTGCATGTTTTTTTCTTGAAGCCAGGGAGGTTGTTCACCTTGACCCAGAGACAACACAAGGGATACCACAAACACATTTTTGCAAGGATTAAGCATGTTACTGCTCTTAATCTACCTCAGTTTCTAACTCCATTTCTACTGATTGACATCAACGACTGTACTGATATATCGACAAAAATATTTAAGAAAAACTCTGTCTTCCATTAGTCTGGTCTGAATGTTCATGAAGAAATCCTTAGCCGAGACAAATTCTATTGAAGTACGAAACCAATGCAAGAAAGAAAATAAAAACATGTTTTGCCTTAATATATTTACTGTTTAACCTACATTTTTATTAAACATTTAATCAGATTTAGATTCACTATTTGGTTACTTGTGGTCGAAGAAATAATTGAGTCCATTACTGCGATTACAATGTAATCTTGAGCACACAATTTTTAGAGAGAAGGAAATAAATGCTGGAAAGGGTAGTTGAATAGCATCGAAACCTATCGCCACTTTGGGATTTGAAACATGATTACACCAAATATCAAGACAGCACAACATGACGTGTTTATATGTTCTGTATGGATTGGTTTCATTTTAAAGATGGAGTAGAACTATTCTTTTTTTATTATTGATGCACTTTACTACTAAGCTGTAACCGGGCAAACCTCCCGGAGATTCTTTGTCCATGTGACCACGATAATAAAGATTAATATGAGAGCTGTGTGTCTTTACATTATTTTTTTTTATAGTTTTTATTATTATGATTGTTCTTCCATGGCTCTTATACTTTTCATATGCATGCTAACAGAAAATGGGAAACAGAATTTCTGGAAACGCCACCTGCAGAATAGATAGGTCCATAATAGTATGGATTGGAAGGATGTGTTAGAGTTCAAGTAATGAGAGGCAGATGTTGTTTCGGTTTCGGATGAGTTGTAGCTGTTAGAGATTAATGGCAGGATAAATGGTTGCCATTTCCTTGAAAATGTGGAAAGCATAAAGTAGGCAATAATATTTTTCTTAACATTATATTGGTACAATCTGTGGCAATGCACTTGATGCAATGTAAAAAAAAAAGATGGGATCCCAATTTTAGAAAGTAACAACCCTTCTATTGTTTCTTTGAGCTAACCTACTTAAAAATCGTATTTTTAAGGTTGACTCACAATGTCTTGGGTCATTTCTACTTTTCATAGAGCAGATAAATTATTTCTTTACCATCCCATAACAGAAGGGATGCATTCCATTTTAGACATAATGCTGGAATTTATTTATTTTTATTTTTAAACAATGATTTCCAACGTTTAAAAATTCTGAAAACTTTCCCATTGGAAGGAGCTCATGAGTCTGGTGACTTGAAAAAAAGACCGCAAACACCAACGGGGCCAACATGACACAAATGAATGAAGGGCTCCCTAGAGAATACAACCTTCAGAAGCCAGAATTGGATACCATCTTTTAGTGAGAACCAGCCGGGAACATTTCAGTCCGAACTACACACAAACTCTTTCATCCTCGCTGCAGCACGGAGAGAGTTTGAGTGATGACTGACCTTGTTGTGGTCTGCAGACTTTTGCAAGGGTCATTTGAGACTGTCGGGGAAATTTACCCCCCAAGATTCAAATTTAAAGACATATGAGTGGTCACCGTTGTTAACCCAGGGGTATCTTCACAAGGAACCTTACTTTTACACATGGTATACCTTCTAATGTTCACCTAAATATTTGCAGCTGTTGGCACAAAGGGCTTCTGTCACACACACCTTCTCTTTGAATATAACAAGAAAACACATGTGCAAATCAACATCTGTCTTTTTGAATTATTCAAAAAAGGAACTTTAGTTTAATGATTGTAACCCCTCAATGTCCCTGTGTCCAAGCTAGATGTAAACTACCAGTGAAAAGTAATTCACGCGTTGAAGCAGTGGCTTAAAATTGTTGTGAAGACGATGTGGAATAACACAATTGAAGTAAGTAAGTAAAAGTTATTTGTAAAGCGCCTTTTTCTAGATCAGGGTCACAAAGCACTTTAACAATCAAAATTAATATACAGCTAAAATATATGCTTTAAAAGGCCGAGACACATGAGACAAACACATTGCCTAACAAGATGGTCGCGAATTTCGTCTCTGCCCATCATCACATGATATATGTATATATATATACATATATATATATATATATACATATATATATATATATATATATCAACGTGTTAATTATGTTCATATGCATCTATAGACATACATTTCCCTGATTGCGATCAGACATCAAGGACAGAGAATTGAATATTTTAGGCAACAGTGCTAAAGTAGTGTCAATTATTTTCATAATGTGTTTTGTTTTCAAGAGTAATGTTCCTCTTCTAAAATAAGAGATCAATTTTTATGTTAATGTTAGTCCGCTGTGATCTCCAGCTATGACTTTTGCATAACATTTTTGGCTTCAGCTTCACTACCGCTGCTCTGACAGATGTTGTGACGGTGAGTGAAACATATAAAAACATCATTTTCAACTCCAGAACACAGTCAAATCCTGTGAGATATTTTTTTTTTGGCTGATATCAAAAAGAAAGATGGATGAAGATGAAATGCGTTGCTTCTGGTTCACCTTAACGGATCATTTACTGCCAAGTAGTGATTTGATTATCAAGTTCCACAAAATTTCAAAATACTTTGGGTTGTGTTCCTTGATTCATAAAAAAAAATAGTATTGTAATGCACTGGCTTCAATGTTTTATCCCCAAAGGGGTGGTTCAATATAGATTTAGTTTTACTCATACAAGGTTAATGTTGAGAAAATAGTGTTTTTTTACAAACTTAAACACATAACAGTGATAATTAGGGATGTAACAGTCTTGCAAATATCTCACTATTTCAGTTTTACATTTCTGGTTATAATGCTTTGCCGTATAATGGCGGTGATCAACAAACACAAAACATTAGATGATGGGAAAGCTTGTTGACATTCTTGAGCGCTACAAGCAGTCGTGGCAGCCCATTTGCCATATGACATTAAAAGAGGAGTTCATAGATGACGATCCCAGGAAATCTCTGGGCGTGGCTAGGTGTAGGCCACAGACAAATATCCAACCCTTCTCGTATCTGAGTACGTGTTAGATCAGGGGTGTCAAACTGGTCCAGAAAAGGGCCAAGATGGTGCAGGTTTTTGTTACAATCGGTCAAGAACACATGAGTTAACGAACACGTTTAGGGCTTAAACAAGCACCACCTGACTGACGGTCAAGTGGTTACAGTCTTCAGTCTTCAGACGCCTGGTTAGTTTTAACTGCTGGTTGGATCCAAAACTTGCAGCATTCCGGCCCTCTTCTGGACCAGTTTGACAACTGTGGGTTAGAAGAATAAAGCCCTCAATTTCCCTTTTTGTCAAAACCATCTCCAGATCCTCTGAGGCAATACAGAGATGTCAACCAATAATTATAGTTTTCCTATAAACATGTGCCAGGTCTGCCACTAAAACATGCTCACCTTACATGCAATGGCCTCCGTAGGCTTTCGAAAAAGATGCTCAAGTCAGGTCAAATAGCTTATTTTCAACGTGAAGAAGGAGTGGCTCTGCTCTTAATGTCTCCGGGACGACTGAACTTGTTGGAATATCTTAAACGGAGATGCATGCAGTAAAGACAGTTTATTTCCAACACAAACCTCATAGGTGGCGCATTGGTTAGTGCGATTACAAGAAGGTTGCAGGTTCGCTTCCAGGTCGAGCCAACTTGTGATCCTTACTGTGTGGAGTTTGTATGTTATTTGTGTGGGTTTACTCCGGGCACTCCAGTCCAAAAACATACAGAGGTTGATTGGGAACTTGGGGAAATTGTCCATAGGTATGAGTGTGTGTGTAAACGATTATAGTTTTTGAGTCCTGCGAAAGACTGGCGTCCTGTCCAGGGTGTCCCTCACCTCTTGCCCGATAGAAAAACTGGGATAGGCTCCAGCCCCCCCCCCAACAAGACCCCTTAAGGGAATAAGCAGAAGAAAATGAATGAATGAATGAACCACATAGGCGTTTGTAGTAACATAGATCAATAGGTCAATCAAGAGCTATGCCTTCTGGCTCAGCTCTTTATTCACCACCGTCTGATGCAGAGTCCTCATATCTTGGATAGCAAGACAACTTCACACTTACTCTTCCCTCCTGTTGTCAACAAGCTACACACCGACCTATAAAGAAAACCTCTCACTTCAAGCAGGCAAAACACTACAGAGTTCAATGTGTCCCTGTTAACAATAGCTTCTTTGGAATTCTTCTTGACTTTATGACTTCCCCAATCAAATGACAAAATACCCCAAAAACAGGAATTAAATTCACACAACAATAACATTTGCACGCTCAAAAGAAAAACTGATATTTTAATACGCTTAAATGAGATGACTTGAGAAAGTATTTTCCTCTAGGGGATTTGCACTAAACATGGAATACATTTATGTAATATGTGAGCTGACAACTGAGAGCCAGATCAGCAGTCTGGAGAACATGTGTAGTCGATGCTAGCTTGTTCCTCCGACAGACCTACCACTGCTGCGGAGCCTCTGAGAGCTTCAAATAAAAAACTGTCTGGAACATGAGCTGAAGGTCGTGGATTGAACGATTGTTTCATAAGCATATATTGTAACAGACATGTTAATGTGGGTATTAATGTGTAACTGCTGAGGTGGTGGGTTACGAGGAACACTATTCGAAATGAAATTCAACAAGGAGTACTTTTCCAACTTTCACGGTGGGCTGTGAAAAACAGATTCTACTTTCTAACTCCTCAAAGAAGGTTTTTGTCTTTGTTTTTTGTTGTATAGCTCATATTAACTTTCAATTTTCTGAGTTTTATATATAATTTAGGAATTGTTAACTTTTTGTATGCAAGCAAATCAAACGAGCTATAATTGTTTAATATATGGAATATTTTCACATTTATTTGAGCCAAAATATCATGAAAGTAGTGTTAGTTTATTATTGTGTTTTTAAGAAGGATAGATAAACCGAGGCTTCAGTACAAGATGGCCATTGAGACGAGCACTTTGGAGGTTATTGGATGTTTTTAAGTGTTTTTTTGGAGGAAAATTAAGACATCAGAGCTCCAGTCGCTACATTAAAATGAACATACATGTTTGTCTTGAACTCTAAAAAGGAACAGATTACTCTGAAAATAATACTAACCCTTAGTTGACATGAGGGTGAGTAGAAAATGAGTTAAATTTGAATTTTGGGTGAATTATCACTTTAAGTGTCACACGTCACATCTTGTTCTGCTAAAGAACTTTTAACTTTAACTGAAGCCTTTAATTTTGAGCAACATGTTTCTGAACCCACTCATCAAAAAGGCCACATTTTAGACTTAGTTTTTACTCTTGGCCTGAACATTTCTAATGTATCTGTACATGATGTCCATCTGAGTGATCATTCTCTTGTCTTGTTCAACCTGGACTTCATCCCTGAACCTAAGCCTTTGAAAGTTAGGTCTCAGAGGCGTGTCATCTCAGCCGATACTGCAGACAGTTTTTCTGCTATGTTTGACCGTCTTTCCTTTGATGACTGTCCAGATGTGGACAGTTTGATTCACTGTTTTACTGATCATTGTGTTGAAATACTAGATCAAGTGGCACCTGTTAAATCGAACTTGAAAATTCAGAAAAAACGGTGCCCTTGGACAAATGAAGATCTCCTGAGTCTGAGGAGACTTTGTCGAAAGACTGAGCGTCTCTGGAAGTCTACTAAACTTGAGGTGCACAGACTTCACCTCAGGGATCTGTTGACTTCTTACAATGAGATGGTAGAAACTGCTAGATCTGATTACATCAGAAAACTGGTAGCAGCAAATAGGAAAAACCCCAAAGTTTTGTTTGACACGATTAATTCTCTCGTGTCTCCTGCTCCTCAAATCACGCCGGTCTTCTGTGAAGCTGACAGCAATGCATTGTTGAGATTTTTCATTGACAAAATTAAATTGATCAAAGAGAAAATCTCTCCCCCTTTGTTGGGAACCCCTACTGTCTCTGAGCCCATCTCCTCCTCTTGGTCATCCTTCTCTGCTGTATCTTTGGGTGATATTTCAGCACTAGTGAACAAGATGAAACCCTCCTCTTGCTCAGATGACGTCCTTCCTTGTAGGCTTTTTATCAAAGTATTTGATGTAATTGGCCCCTGGGTTACCAATATGGTGAACCTCTCCCTTTCCACAGGGGTTTTTCCCAATGCATTTAAACATGCCATTGTGGAGCCTCTGCTCAAAAAACCAGGCTTAGACCCGACTGACCTCAGTAATTTCAGGCCTATTTCTAAGCTCCCTTTCTTGTCCAAGATCTTGGAGAAGGTGGTGTCTGAGCAGCTGTCTTTGTTCTTGGATCAGAGCGACATCCATGAGAAGTTTCAGTCTGGCTTCCGTAAACATCACTCTACGGAGACAGCTTTACTGAAAGTGTCCAGTGACATCATGATGTCGGCTGACTCTGGTAAATTCACTGTTCTGGTTCTCTTGGATCTGTCCTCAGCCTTTGACACAGTTGATCACCAGATCCTGCTGAGAAGACTAAGGGATGAAGTGGGACTGTCTGGGTCTGTGTTAGAATGGTTCTCATCTTACCTTTCTGGGCGCAGTTTTAGTGTATCTGCTAATCAAATGAGGTCTGAATCGGCAGATCTGTTGTGTGGAGTCCCTCAAGGTTCTGTTCTGGGTCCTTTATTGTTTTTGCTGTACTTGATTCCCCTTGGTAAAATCATTCAGAGATTTCCAGATGTTTCTTATCACATTTTTGCTGATGACATCCAGCTCTACTGCTCTTTTGACCCAACTGAGCCCCAAAGGCTGAACAGCTTAGTCAATTGTTTGCTAGAAATCAAACAATGGCTGAGTGAAAACACTTTACAGCTTAATGTGGACAAAACTGAAACTCTGGTGATTGCTCCTGATGATACGATTCCAGGGTTGAGTCAGTACTTGGGTGACTTAGGTCAGTCTGTCAAACTGAGCCTGAGAAACCTGGGTGTTGTATTTGATAAAGACATGTCTCTTGTTCAACACTGTAGAAAACTGACCAGAAACTGTTTCCTTCAACTGAGAAAAATCTCTAAACTTAGGAAAATGCTGTCACAACATGATCTGGAGCTTGTAATCCATGCGTTTGTTTCTTCTCGTCTGGACTATTGTAACAGTTTGTTTTTATGTCTTAACAAGAAGGAGCTGTCTCGCCTGCAGTTGATTCAGAACTCTGCAGCGAGAATTCTGACCCGCTCTAGTAGAAGAACTCACATTTCTCCGGTCCTTAAAACTCTTCACTGGCTTCCAGTTTCTTTCAGGATCAACTTTAAAATTCTGGTTCTTACTTTCAGAGCTATTCATTGTCAGGCTCCTCCTTACATCACTGATCTGATCCAGCCTTACACCCCAGCTCGGGCTCTGAGGTCTGTGGATCAGAATCTACTTATGGTTCCACGCACACGGCTCAGGACCAGAGGAGAGAAATCTTTTCAGGCTGTTGCTCCTAAGCTTTGGAACAATCTTCCTCTCTCTTTGCGCTTGATGGAGTCTACTGACTCCTTTAAGAAACATCTTAAGACGTTTCTATTTGTTCAGGCTTTTCCTTGAATTTCTCGAACTCCTGTGTTGTTCTCGGTGTTGTCTTGATCTTTGAAGTATGTACTGTTTTGAGTATTGTTTTGATTGTTAAAGCGCTTTGTGACCCTGGTCTCGAAAAGCGCTATATAAATATATATTACTTACTTACTTACTTACTTACAAGGCAGTTTATTGTATCTTATTGAAGATGATACTTATAATACTAAAGAGATTATAGGAACACGAAAGTAAAGAAGGAGCCAAAGTAAAGACTCATCATCTCAAAACCTCTCCAGTTGATTTAAGGGGAAACTGAGGCATTCCCAGGGAGAACAAGAAGTACAAATTCAGGTCCAATAAATACACACAAAGTTTTCTGGTTGGTCTGGCCAAGTGTGATAAACGCACTTTCAATTGTGCAAGACCAAAGATGTGTTTGTTCCACTACTACACCGCTTCCCCGTGACCTTCGTATAATCCTTTTTAGTCAATCATTTTTCTGATTTGGTTGTTTTCAACATTTTCCTTTTAAACTATTTAAAAAATGACTTCCGTGTGTTGGCCCAATGTCATTTTTACGTTTGATCAAAACTCTTGAAAGCGGATACCAAAGCATCTTTCTACTTTGATGATTATTTCAACATGTCAAATTTACAAAAAAGGCAGAAGAAGTGAAAAGTAAATAGTAAAAAGTCATATTTCACTTCTTGGTATTGGACAGGACTACTTAACCCTTGTGTTATCTCAGGGTTCACCTCCACCACTGCATATGTAGTTCTGGAAGACAGGGAGGTTGTTCACCTTGACCCAGAGGCAACACAAGGGATACCACAAACTTTAAACCATGAGGCTTGAAAAAAATCTATATATTTCTACAGGGTTTTTTTTAAACATTAAAACATAGAAAACCCAATTTCTTATGTAACAACTTGTACATGGCAAATGTCAGCAGTCTGGAATTTAAGGTAACAGTTTGCACCGTCAAACATTAAATACATAAACGCCATATCGGCTCCTTAGAACCGTCCAAACAGACATCACAGTGATAACAGTTGCAAGTTGTAAACCAAACCGTATATAAGGAACCCAACAGTATTCACAGCACGCTCGACCACGCCTTTGATAATCCCTTCAAAACGTACCTCAAAGTGGGCAAATGTTATATTGGAATTAAGTTGATCCTTTTGAAATCCCATCATATCCTGGTTTCATGCAAAGAATTTGCTTCCAGATTTCAGTTTCTAGGAACTACAGTAACAGATGCAGAGGCCACACAAGTAATCCCTCTTGAGCGTTTGAGCGCAGCAGGATGTGTGAGAAGGTTCAACACCAGATACTCTTTGTTTTTTACATTGGTTAGGTTGGTTTATTGGCTGAACTTGTTCATATTTGCCAATCGAATGAATGTAACATACAGCTGCCTTGTCTACAGCACATTATTCACTATATTGTTTTTTATTCAAGTCTTTTAGCATCAGGTGCAACTTCCTTTACTCTGTATTGTTCTTCCACTTCTAAAAAGCAGGTGCAGAGACCTTCAGATCAGCAGAAAAAGAAACATTCATTATTCACAAATGCAAACTCGGCACAACTTGCTCCTAAAATACCAGTTTGCGATGAAATGTGGTTGCCTTCGACAAATATTTCAGAACATGCTTACTTTCTCTTTGCTCTGTCTTTTGAAGGAAACACATGATGAAGAGTGTGCCATAGTTTAAGGATGTTTCTTGTTGTTTCGTTCACTAGGAATGAAGCTTAATGTGTTCAGTGAGACAGCCTTAAAAAATACAAACGAAACACAATCAATAATAAAGAAATAAATAGATTTTCATTCTTATTTACTACCGTATGAAGTTGGTTTTACTTTTTCATTTCTGCATGAAATATAATGGGACTGATTGTTTGATTGCTCCAGTGCTTTTGAAGAAATGTATCTCTTAGCTCAGGATTTAATGAGCTGCTGCAAAAACGACTCGTAAAATAGAAAAATAAAATGAGTTATCACACAAGGGAGACGTGAAAAAAACCTTCCTTTCACAATTCATAAAAATTCTAAATCCATTTCTTACACGTTTTTTATTAGTAATTTAATACAACTTCATTAAATGGTCATTTGGCGGTGGAGTGAGTTAAAGGCTACAGTTTTTGTAGAGAATTTGTTTATTGAAACATGTTGTGGAGAACATCTGTGTCTACAGACGCTTTGGCAAACTGTGAACACATCTTTTTTTCATTTTTTATATGTATTCATAATCTCACTTTTGAAAATAAAGATATTATTTCAATATGAGATCGTTCACAACTGACATTTGCATTTTATAAATAACATATATAGTTCAGAGAAAATATTATAGAGATTAAAAAGGGAAGAGAGACGATAAATATTAAATATGCTTTTTTCACTTTTTCAATATATTATGTTTGTTTTGTCATATTCATGTGGTGGCAACGCAAACGTTGTTTGTTTCATTTACTTGTATGATCTTGTTTTTGTCATTTGTGGTAATGTTGTTTATATAAATGAGATCATGTTTTATTTATGAAGTAATCCTTTATGTGAGATATATCTCACAACTCGCTCTGTAACATACACATTTCAGAGGAAATAAAAGAGAAGAAAAATACATAATGCATTTCTTCTTTACCACATTAAAAAGTCTAGGACTGCCAGAAAAGTTAGATTATTATTGTCATCAATTATTGTGTTTCACACGAGAAGAGGTTTGGAACTGGCCTAAGTCAGATAATACACAATAGAAAGCAATAACATTTTTTATAGCAGTTCAATTAAAGTCTCTTCTTCTTATAACATGATTTTTATCCAAAGCAGTAATTCTGTAAAAAATCAATTTCTCGAGTGTATATGAACAATTTGTTCCAGACATTTTATTTTATGCTAACCCATTCACAAATGTGTATTTAATCTTAATTTGTTTGGTGTCGTGAAGTCCTTTGCTTTACAACCAGTACTTCAGGTGTCCTGTTAAACTGTGGTTAAGGTTAAAACAACTATATAAACCCTCACAGTCATTGTTAAAACCTCTATCATCATCAGATGTCTATCATGTTTGCAGCTGCTTCCTTTGTTTCACATAGATTAATCTAAAAGTTCCAACCCATCATTCAAATCCAAGACAAATCTCGATACAGGCAATGTGTTGAAAAAAAGGAATCAGTTAAAAGTTAATCTTTGTTTGAACTGGTGTTTGAAATTAACACATTTGGAATAAAAATAAATAACTTTTCCTCAATATTGCAGACATTGTTTAGTTAGAACAAAGCTGTGTTGCCTCAAAGTCATCCACAGGTGGAAGAGTTTCATTTACTTAAGACAAAATAATTAAAAATTCTGTCTTTAACTAATATTGCTTCCTTATGTTTATTAACCCGTTTTTCTTAAAAAGCAAAATGTTTAATGCTACTTAAGTTACAGAAATTAACAACATTCACTGGGCAATGTATAATTTGGTAGCTGTTTTTTTATTTATTTAAATTTGTTAGTAGACTCCATCAAACACAGAGGGAGAGGAAGATCGTTCCAAAGCTTAGGAGCAACAGTCTGGAAGGATTTCTCTCCTCTGGTCCGGAAGCGTGTTCAGGAACCATCAGTAGATTCTGATCCACAGACCTCAGAGCCCGAGCTGGGGTGTAAGACTGGATCAGATCAGTTCTTCTACTAGAGCGGCTCAGAATTCTCGCTGCAGAGTTTTGTATCAACTGCAGGCGAGACAGCTCCTTCTTGTTTAGACACAAAAATAAACTGTTACAATAGTGTAAACGAGAAGACACAACACGATCTGGAGCTTGTAATTCATGCGTCTTCTCGTCATTTTCCTAAGTTTAGAGATTTTCTCAGTTGAAGGAAACTGTTTCTGATCAGTTTATTATTATGACCTTTATATTAATTATATTATTATGTCATTATGACAGCAAATGCTCAATCCAAATTTTTTATCTTTGAGAATTTGAAATAAATATTCAATATTTTCTTTGTAATAATTGTGTTGTACGTGCGTTGTACAGTAGATGTTTTGTATTACACAGCACTGGTCAAATGGATCTTTTTCCTGCACCACAGATCAGTCAAATGTCAACAATATTTTCCTAGACTTTTCTCAAAGGTGTGTCTTATAACAACCATAATGAAAAACAAGACCAGAGAAAAATAATTTCAGTTATTTACAAGGCAGACGAATGATGTACTTTGTCCAAATGTGGCCTTAAAAGTCCTGTAAGACAAAAAGACAGGCTTTTTCTTCTCAATGTATTTAGCTGTACATCGAAAGCATGTGTCACAGCCAGATACCCTCACAAAAGCTGAGAAATATGCAGCATTCCTTCTTTCTGCATCATTATTCCGAGGTTGAGGACTGAGAAATGTCATAGTTTCATGAATAAATTGCATTCTCTGGCTCAAACTGGGATTCAAGTGGTTGGTTAGGAAATAATGATGGATGCTGATAAGGATCATCTGGGATCTTGATCCGCTCAGTATGCTTCCCTGTTTAACAGATGACCGTCTGTTCTCTGCAAAACATTCACAACATTTCACAGTTCTTCTTTGCTTCACTGCACTGATGTGGTGCCAGTTTCAGACACAGATTGTTTCCATTATTATCAAGAAATCCTTCCCACGTGGCTCTCTGAGCGAGCCTAATAGAAACTGATGGATGTATTTAGTTATTCTGCGAGATGGTCTGCAATTTGGTTTCACACTGTGACTTCAAGCACACCCAAAAGAATGGCTAGTAAAAACATATTTACTACTTCTATTATATTGATCATGCCAATTCTAAATGGTAGCAAAAAAAGGACACTACATAACCAGCAAATTCTTCATCCAATTAATGTCAATTTATAGAATCAACCGAGAGGATTTGAAGAGATATGAAAGACTTGGAAATATATATTTAACTAAATAGATCAGTCTGAAACTATGTTTAAAAATAAATAAATAAACAAGAAATTGGTTTAATTAGAGATGTATTGTGATCACCCTTATAGAAGATCTCTTACTTGCTGTCAGAAGTATTTTGGAGGACGTTTAAACTACTATGAAATCGAATTTAATAGGAAAGATGTTTCATTGATTTTAAACAGTCAAGACATGAAATAAAAATGGACAGTTTTAACGTGTCAAACCTAGATCGACACCCTGTGAGCAGAACCTGGATGTGGTCTTATATCAGGCCCAAACCAGGACATCTTAGTAGAAGCAAGGCATGTGTTTCAATGTTTGAAGAAATATAACCAAGACCAAGAAACAACATTAGCATGGATCGCATTTCAACTGGATGGAATGGAAACAAAATCAAACGCATGCACGGCTTTGTATGCCGACAACAAGGGAGCCATCGCTCTGAGAAAGAACCCAGTTCAAAGACAAAGATCCAAACAAATTTACGACGTTTAAATATAATTATATCCTTGAGGCTCTTGTGACGGGTAAAACAAATAATGTTTATTGTTGTTAACTAATCAAGTTTTAAGACTACAATATAAAAAAACTAGTTTGTTGAAGTAGGTGTTGTCGTTTTTTTGTCGCAAAGATTTGTCACACACTGTGATAAATTGCATCGTTCATGGTTCAAGTTCAAGAAGTTCCAACTTTGTAAGTAGGTAATTTATATTTATAGAGCGCTTTTCCACAAAGTGCTTAAACAATAAAAAACAAAACTCAATAAAATATATACTTGAAAGGTCAAGATAACGCTGAGAACAACACAGGAGTTCCAGAAAATGAAGGAAAAGCCTGCACAAATAAAAAAGATGTTTGTGAAGGTTTGCCACAGTGTTGTCGGTTAAACTGTGTGATATCAAAGCTTTCAACTTTTCTCTTCTACACACAATGTTTTTTGGTAGACGTAGAGTAAATATCAAACTCAGACACATGTTTTCTCTGCTTTTCCACAAGCCTGTTGCTATAAAAAACGATAGAAGAGATGATGGCTATGAATATAAACCGCTTTGTGACTTTTTTTTTTACCGATAATCACAACAACAAAAAACAGTCCCTTATTTTTTCATTTCATTGGAATTGACTTTAAGTTTTTATGTTCATCTTAATTTTACATATAAGAAGCTTATGTACTTCCAAGACTTTTGCAATACCATGTGTTCCTGTTTGCCAGCTTTGCTGACCCCTTTTGTTTGTGCTTTGGATACCATTGCGTTGTCAGTCATTCCATGCATGAACTAATACCATTCTTCAATGAGCATATCTAATAGTATATAACATGCCTTTATTGAATCCACACCACTTGCAAGAATTACAACTAAGTAGAAAAGCACCGAGAGACGATGACACACCGGCCGAGGAGCTTATTTCAAATTGCAATAAAAACCCAGCTTCCAATTAACAATAATCTTCCTTGAATCAGTAATCCTGTTGGCTCAAGAATCAAACTCATGCCTGTTGAATGAGTGTGTGGTGTACTAACCATGGAGCCACCACGGATGTTAGCTACCTTTGGTCACAGGAAAGTGTATTTATTTCATTGAGTATGATTTGTTTCACTGAGTAAAGTTTTCTAGCTTTGAAGTGTGATTGAGCAGCAATGGAGCGAAGCCTCTGAGTGAAGATTAAAAACCTTTTTGACGTTCCTTAAATCAGATAAAATAATGCAGATCCTCAATTTTACATTAGGAAATCTGTCATATACGTCAACCCATACATTCCAATTATGCTGTTTACAAACCTAAGGCAGCAAAAAAAACAACCTTATAGCCTCTTCTTGGTGAGAAAGTATTTGAATAATAACCAGAAAATAGCTTTAAAAATGATAGTAAAAGTACTCTCCGTGGTTTTATGGCTGCAAGTCTCACGCTTGGTTTCAACATTTAACAGTAAAACATTTTATGAACATAGATTCATACAAAAAATGTTTAATATGTTTGTACTTATTGTGTATGTCGAGCATGTGTTTTTGTTTCTAGTTCATTTTAAAATGCATGTACAGGTCTTGGCATATCCGATCATGTCAAATAATAAAAAGGAGAAAACTATAAATTGTTTTATATTTCCTATTTTTTTGTTTTATTATCCGGTTATAAAGTTCCTCATACACACTTCTATAGGTTTGTAAAAAATAAGATGGAGTCCTGAGGTCTTCAAACTAACTAATGAGCTCCCAACAGTCCAAGTAATGCAAGAACCGTACATTTGGAGGACAGCATGATTCCTTACGAACAAACATTGTTAAAATTTCATAACTCTGAAGCCAAAGATGTCCCCAAGCAGTTTTTTAAAGTTAAAACAGAACCTGTAAAGAGAAAAAAAACAAAAACATTATAAGGTCATGATTGTATTCGTGTTGTGCTCAGTCCAATTCACATGGAAGATGTAAAAGGTGATTTACAATATTGTGTTTTAATGTAAAACGAAATGTACTCTTAATTTGTTTTCACCTAAAATTTAAATCAAAATTAAATTTTTTCATATATATATATTTATATTTAGAATTTAGGGCAATCATCAACACCGCCATCCAGAAAGGTGGTATTCCAAGATACTTCCTGGAACAGACCAGAGATCCCAGTGAACAATACAACACTATCACATCCCTCAGCACCAAACACAGTGGTTAAGCCTGAAAAAAAAACTCCCATCACCTTTTTCATGGGATCGAACCTCTTGAGCTGCGGTCCAAATATGGAGTCATGAATCCGAAGACCCCCCGAATAAGATGCTATATGGACAACCATTTCAGTGAATTACCAATATGGAGGTGAGGTGAACAGGTGTGGATAACATGGGAGCAAATACAGATCAGGAAAAGGAAGTTGCCCAACAGATTAAAGCTGCATGTGTAAGTGATTCCCTCAACAAAGATAATAATCAGATCAATTGCTTGGATAAATCCATGACTAACAGCAGCAACGTGGCCCATATGAGAAAGCAGATGGAGAACTCGTATGGAGGGGTCCTTGGGACGTTTAAACTTTGTTTTTTTTTCTTATTGTTATTTTTAGGATTTCTATCATCTGTGGTGTGTGTGTGCTTATTGGAAAAACATCTATCTATCTATCTATCTATCTATCTATCTATCTATCTATCTATCTATCTATCTATCTATCTATCTATCTATCTATCTATCTATCTATCTATCTATCTATCTATCTATCTATCTATCTATCTATCTATCTATCTATCTATCTATCTATCTATCTATCTATCTATCTATCTATCTATCTATCTATCTATCTATCTATCTATCTATCTATCTATCTATCTATCTATCTATCTATCTATCTATCTATCCCTCTCTCTCTCCCTCTCTATTTATTTATTTCTCTCTCTCTCTCTCTCTCTCTCTCTCTCTCTATCTATCTATCTATCTATCTATCTATCTATCTATCTATCTATCTATCTATCTATCTATCTATCTATCTATCTATCTATCTATCTATCTATCTATCTATCTATCTATCTATCTATCTATCTATCTATCTATCTATCTATCTATCCCTCTCTCTCTCTCTCATCTATCTTTCTCTCTCTCTCTCCATCCATCCATCCATCCATCCATCCATCCATCCATCCATCCATCCATCCATCCATCCATCCATCCATCCATCCATCCATCCATCCATCCATCCATCCATCCATCCATCCATCCATCCATCCATCCATCCATCCATCCATCCATCCATCCATCCATCCATCCATCCATCCATCCATCCATCCATCCATCCATCCATCCATCCATCCATCCATCCATCCATCCATCCATCCATCCATCCATCCATCCATCCATCCATCCATCCATCCATCCATCCATCCATCCATCCATCCATCCATCCATCCATCCATCCATCCATCCATCCATCCATCCATCCATCCATCCATCCATCCATCCATCATCCATGTGCAGCTGACTCACCTGTTGCACAAGATGAGAGCGTATACATAGGAAGACAGGGTCCGGGAACCTTCCATTTCCAAAAGTGGAAGCCGGTAGGAGCCTGACAACAAGAGCCATGATTCAGGAGGAGGTATGGACCTGGAGGAGGAAGGACAAGGATCAAGAGCAGTGGAGCTAGCTTACCAAGAACCATGAGTTCGAAATGGGACTTTCACAAGAGGTAGATCTCTCTCTGATATATTACAGACGCGAAGAATCGTGCACACTGGTGGCCTGGGAGAGACTAATTGAGCCAACGTTGTGGGAAGAAGACCATGTACTTACTTACTTAGTTACTTACTGTACATCAGCGTATTGGTCTCTGTGATGTTTGTCGTAGATTTCTTCAAAATCTCTCTTGACGTTTCATTGCCATCCTGCAGTTTTAGATACCGCCCTCTATTTAATTTGCCTCACACTCTTGCAGGAGCCAAGTTCTCAAGCAGGAAACTTCCCATACAATTTGAATATAATTGATAGACTGTATTTGTTCTAAAATAAGGTCTGTCATGGTTAACCTCAAGCATGTTGTTCGGCATGGTAATGTAAGTAAGTAATTTTATTTGTATAGCGCTTTTCCAGACCAGGGTCACAAAGCACTTAAACAATCAAAACAATATTCAATAAAGTATATACTTTAAAGATCAAGATAAAACTGATAACACAACAGGAGTTCCAGAAAATCTAGGAAATGCCTGAACAAATAAAAACGTCTTAAGATGTTTCTTAAAGGAGTCAGTAATGCATGAGTCTTTTATGTTTCCTTAGCACTCTGTATTTTGAAGATTTATGAAGTATAAAACCCATAATAATAAAGTCAAATTAAGATTTTTACTTTTACTCTTTTATTTCATTGTTGTGATTCCACGTTATTTTTAGTTTCATCATAAACTACTTGCAAAATATTAATAATAATCTGTAAAAAAAAAACAACAACAAAACAACATTTATAATAAAACAATTAAATGATGTTCATGTGTAATTTTAAATGCATTTTATAATTTACCGTTCATATATTTGTTTTTTTGTCACTTGTGATTACACAGCAATATTTTGGGTGGCCTGCCTCTCCACAGAGATGGGAAGGGGATTCTAGCGGATCGAGTCGAGGCCTGGACGGTGGGGGAAGCCTAGCCTACTGACGACAGGGGACCCGGGACCAGCTCTGGAGAACCGACGATAGAGGACGAGAAAGAGACCGTCAGGTAAACCACTTTAATAACCATTCATCTGGTTTAGAACCACACGTATGTGTTTGTAAGTTGAACTGTTAGCATGCTAAAGTGTCGGGTGCTTTTTTTAGGGAGGTAACTGCCATCTATGTATCAAACGTCTACATTTCCGACATTATTAAATAATACCGAATGCGTTTTTAAACCATAAGTGCTTCGTGGGAACTGCTGTTGTCGATCTTTTTTGTTGCTAAAATGTAGCTATGTGTTCGGCAGACGACTAGCTATTGATGCTACATCTGTTAGCATAAGCGATAGGTCGTAAACATTTCGAACATCTCCACATTCTTCTTATCTTACAGTGGGAAGAGTTCCATGTTCTGTCGACTACACCGCTAGTGTGTCACCGAAGGTCATTTTTTATAGGCTTTTTCTCTTTAATACGAGTTTAATGGTTCATTATGACGTTTTTTAGAATGAACATCAACAGTGTTTACGATAGTTTATGGTCGTAAAAATGTTCTCCCTTTTCCTTTCTTCGTCACATACTTCATTGTTTAATACAATTTTAGGTTTTAAGACCTACAGATGTATTTATGCACAGCTTTGCCATAGACACATGCATTTGGATAACTTAACAGTTACTATTGAAGTTAAATTTGCGACCCTTATTGATCTTCACTGGGGCTGAATATAACTTGTTTACTTCAAAAGCTATCAGGAGTCAGACATTAGATCTGTTGTTGTTTTCCTATCACAAGCCACCAGTTCTTGTATATTCAAGAGCAACAACGCATCTATTTGTTAAGCAAGTGTTATAATGGTTTAACTTGATGTTAAAGTAAAGCAACTTTGAAAAAAGCATCCAAGGAGGTTAAAATTGTAACTATTTAGCTTATTTACTTTGGCATTAGTTTGAATTAAAATTCATGTGATGTTTACATTTTGTGGTGAACAAAGGTTTATGTCTGAGAATGTATACAAGCCTCTTCACAGGTGGTGAAGCACAGATTTGTTCTGTGATCACATGAGTAGCATGTGTTTAGTAACGTTTTCTTTGGTGCTACTTTGTTATCACGACAAGGTGACGCTGCCCTTGTGGCCTTTTTTTTTTAATATATAGATATGGCAGAAAACAAAAATTCAAACAGCAATTGACACATGCTTCATAAACGAGCAGATGAAGTGTAGTGTGACGTCAAGAGCAACAAACATCATTTTATGATAGTCGCTAATATATTTTAATGAAACCAACTCTTTTGTTGGTTACCTTTTATCTGGTTGGGTTATTAAACCCTGCGATCATGTGAAATAGCTGCTGCAGAATAGCTGGTTTGGTGCTTGCTTCTTTCTTTTTTTTTTACCATTGTTTATATTGCGGGTTGTCTTGTTTATTTATTTTATTGTGTACCGCCACCACAATTTTTTTTGTGTGTTTACAACACTGGAAATACAAGTTTCAGATTCTGAAATTGTTAAGATGCATTTGTTTTATGCTTTGTTTCCTAATGTGTTTATTTAAAAAACGTGATACAAATTGTGATTCACCCATTGTCGATCCACTGGGACTTGATTTTCTTTTCAACCATAAAGTCATAAACTGGAAAGTGTCTTGAGACAGCTTTGTTATGATTTGACACTTTATATTAAATTAAATTGAATTTAGTAGAAATGACTGACACAATTTTGAAAAAGTCAGATTGTAGAAAACAAACACGGTTTTACCGCAAGCCTGGAAACATCAAACAACTCTAATTTAAATGTATACTATTGTTAACTTTCTGTGTGTGACTTATCGTGTGTCGAATGACTGGTGACTGAACATGTTGTTCAATATCTTATCCCAACATTCTCAAGATTGTCAAAGTGACTGTAAAGTGTGAACCGAGGAAGTAAAAAGGTGTAGTGCAAGAAGGAGGTGCCGTAGGAATAGATTTTGTTCACTGTTCAATGAGTGTTTAATTTCAATGTACTTATGTTTAAAATGTTATTGCCAGGTTAATGTTGTAATTGTTCACATGTAAGCTCACTTTTTAATTTAAATTGTGTAATGAAACCGTCTTATAAAGCTTTTTTTCTACTTAAAATAATATATTCTTTAAAACACCACTTGCATAAAGTGTGTATTTGAAGCTCTTTTGTTTGATAATTGAGTCACTCTAGATAAAGAAACTTTATATAATGACCCTTGAAAGTTGGTTGTTCAAACTAAGACCTTGTGTCGGTTCAGAATATATTGCCCAGTTAAGATAAGTTTACATAAACCTGGATGTAAATGATCAGATAAAGCCAAGGCTGGGCGGTATGCCAATTTTCATATCACGTTTTATTCTTATTTTTTCGGTTTCCCGTATTTTGTTTGTGTTCTTATTCACATTTTCTTCTAATAAGAAAATAATTACTGCAGTTGATTGACAGCCCACTGTCATAAGGAGTGTATCATGTTTTTTTTTCATGTTCAGACACTGGTATAAGCATGACGCCTTCAAAGAATGGTGGCAGTAATTAAGTTAAAGATGAGAATGAGTGCAGTCAAAATAGAACATGTTATTGAACATGTTTTACATATTCAGTGCAGTTAACCATCATTATAATCTACAGTATTTACAGGAACTACTGTATATTCTAGACGAGGTGGAATGTGATTGCCTTTGTTATCTTGAGCCACCACTTGCTTTTTTCCTCATAAGCAGTCTCTTTAGTGAACGCATCTTGAAGGACGTCTCCTACTTGCAGATTGAGCTGTGGATGTGGAGGGTCCTCTAAAACTCCTGGTTATCTAAAATGTGTTTCCGGCTAAGGTGGTGAAGCTAATGCTGTGTTTACAATATGAAAGTGATCATAAGTCGCTCATTTGTCAAGCTTTTTTCACAGGGGTCACAATTTTTTTTTTTAATATGATGAATTTGATAGACGAAACAAATACGGACCAAACCGTTTGTAAATCAGTCCAGAATTTAGTGAATTGTACCTTAAGATTGAGAAGTAGCTCTTTTCCTGTAGTTGTTAATGCGGCCTTGCCTCTGATGGCACTGTACCAAGATGGCAGCGCTTTATACACATCCGTCTACAGTCGATGCGGCGTCTATGTATACATGTCTATGTGCAGATGCTGTTGTTGGTGCGAACCAGTTTACCACCCAGCCCTAGATAAAGCTATTCATTTTGAAAACGTTTTGATCAGTGAACAAATATGTTCAATAAATTGTCCTTTAACCCACCCGTTTCTTAATAACACAAAAAGAAATATCTCAACGTTTAAATTAATATTATTGTTTTAATATCTAAACTGTATTTCAGTGTTAAAAAAAAAGCTGTTCGCTCTTTATATATGAAGTCCTTTTTATATTTAATTAAAGATGTGATTAATTAATGTGTTTTAAAGATTTTCTCCTTTTTGTACTTTTTTGTTCCAGGGAAACCATGTGGCAGAGAGTCGGCTGAATTGTGGGTACCAACAGCAAACACAATAGTAAGAGTGAATTTATTCCAAATGAATCTAATCAGTACTTCAATTTATGTGGTAATGGATTGCGTTTAGTGATTTTTACTGCTTGGAAAATAGAAGTCACAAAAATCCCATTGAGCACTTGTACGAAAGGGGGATTTGTCTGCATGTGGATGTGGATAGAAAGTTAAAATAAGTGATAAGAGTAAAGTACAATCCTGTCAATAAAATAAAACACTGTTAAACAGAAACGCTGTTTGTTTTTTATTCAAAATATTTACATAGACTATTAAAGGCATAGTTCACCAATTGCACTTGGGATATATGTCTGATATTAATCATTCTTAGTTAGGTTCATAGAAAGAATGTCATCCAGTATTTAAAACATGTCTTTGTGTGGTGGTTCAAGGTTTCCCACTGTGGTGTATGACATGGCCACGGCCTCATTGAGTGCAGAGTGCAGCCGTAACCACAGAGGAACATCACAGCTTCATGCAGTTGGTGAGTCCCGACACCAGTGACTGCAAAGTCAAGAACCCTCCGGCTCTAGCATCAATTTCATGGCCCATTTGACATTTTGTTAATCAGATTTATTTTCTTCTTTCTGTTAAGTTTCCAGTGCCAAACTCAAGAGGAAGAAGAGTTTGTTTGGCACTTCCATTTATGTGGAGGTGACAGCAGAGGGGGATTCACGGCGCACTGCTAAATCTCACAGCTCCTCCAGTCCAAAGTGGGATGAAAGGCTCACTCTGTAAGTAGAAATTACCTGGAACTTGGTTATCTTTTGAATGGAAGGGAAAACGTCACCCAGAAGCTTCTTGCTGAAGCCTGACAACAGATTTTCTTTTTACATTTCTTTCACAGTATATGATGTCTTATAGCTTGTGGTTTGTTTCATATGCTGTTTTTTCTGGGTTGTCCAAGTCTACATAAGATGCTTTTCCCTGCAGGAATGTAACGCCACAGACAAGGGTGGATTTCAAAGTATGGAGTCACAACACGCTGAAAGCAGATGCTCTACTGGGCAAAGCTACGTTGGACCTGATAGAAGCCTTAGAACAGCATAACAGAAAATGTATGGCCTATTTCATATTAACCTTTTTTTTTTAAGTACATAAATATCAGTTCAGTTCAACCTTGTTCTCACCTCACAGTGGAGAATGTAAAGGAGGTACTTAAGCTAAGTGTGGAGCAGAAAGGAGCTTGCGTGCCCACAGGGGAGCTGACCGTCTTTCTCGATGGACTAACTGTCACTGACCAGGAAGAATTGGCCCCACTCACTAATGGGGACACTGCGAATGGAACGAGTGAGTCCAGCATTACTATGTTAATGAACTACAAAAATGTAACGCATGGGTAAAGAACTATGTTATTTGATTTTTTTTATTTATTTTTGAAACTGTCCTTGTAAACCATTTGCAGAGAACCATCAAAATGGACATGCCATCCATGAAAATGGGGACTCCTCTTCCTCCTCTTTAAGAGCTGCCAATGGGTACTTTTTCTTTTCACGCTCAGCATCTGTTGCCTTTGTTTCAATGTCATTTTTTGTTGACAACGACACCGAGTATGACCACTATTGGGCACAAACAAAGTCTTCTACACAAGAGTCTACTTTATTCATCCTATCATTGCTTTATGTGATTTTTATCAAAATCGGCTCTGTGAATATTACAACATGTTTAATAAGTGTGTCTCTCTTGTCCAACAGTATAGAGAATGGTACAGAGTCGGGTCAGAGTTTGGGCTCATGCTCTTCAGCTAATGGCCTGGACAGTCGAGTGCCTTCCATTTCCTGTAGCCCCGCCCTCTGTCACATGGTAAACGGTGACACAACATCAAACTCTACCCCGGTCCACCAGCCATCAGACAGTGATTCAGAGGGCAGGATTGGTATGTTTTTTTTCTATTCTTTGTTTTCTAACCTGCACTCAGATCGAGTTGCAAAGTCACTTTGCAGCGCTTACAATTGGCGGAAGGAATTTAAATTCTGGAAATCTCACTCACTTTGTATGTAATTTGGGCTGTATTTGAAAGGTCTTTTGGCCCTTTTCCTTTTCAAATCTCCAAAAACTTTTACTGAGAGGTCAGTAGTTGGATCAGACACACACGAATGGACATTTCTATATATATATATTTTAACAAAATAATAACAATGTTGGAGAACAAACTTTGCATAGAAGTTTTGTCAATTTTTGTGAATTAGGTATGCATCCATTATCTCATTCTCCACAGCAGAACTTCATCAAGAGGACTGTACTGCAAGTTTCTGCTTTCATCAGCAACTGTATCCGAGCTCCCCTGAGACCGAGGGGAAAAATGAGGATCAGTTAAGAGAATATTTTTCATGACGAGGCTTAAACATAATGCCTAGAGCAATATAGTCTATGAAATATGAAAAAATATTATATGCTTAAATCAGCATAACGTCGTCTTTTAACCGGCTAATTCCGGTCAACCTTCATGTTTAAATCACTCAAATCACAAGTTTTAGAACTTTATTCATTTATCATCACCCACAGGACAGTCATGCCTGCGTCGCAGAGCATATCTCTTACAGGCTATAATGTGACTCATTCCTTTTCTCCCCTTGACCACTTTATTGCTTGATCACTCTTGACGTTTAATCTTCAATTTGTAGTATGTAACTTAATAACTTAAACAATCAATAAAGTTCTACCTAACCTAATAACATACAAATAACTTACTGACTTGATAATTACTTTAATCTTTTTGACAGTTGACTGTTGGATGAAGGGCAATATTTTGATGGATTAAAGGCAATTTGATCTATGATTCAAGAGCCTGTGTCATTGCACCGCATTTGAACTGCACCGAATTGAATTTTGGAAATTGAAATTGAAAGACTTTCATCATGAAAAAGTACGCATAACACGAAGAAAGAGGCAGGTTAAAACGGTACTATAACGGTACTAAGTTAAATGCAACACTTTTCCTGAAACTCAAACTCACTCTTTTAGGACTGTTATGTCATGCTTTTTGTAACGCATGACATAATCTATAAAGAAATGTTGAGTTAAAGAGATGTGGAATGCAATTAAAACAAATCTACCACCTGGATGGAATAATTACAGATAATAATTTGATTGAGAGTTCTATTTATCTCTTCACCAGCACCATAATGTGAAACCATAGGTTTATTTCTAGCATTTCCCACTTGATTGAAAATAAATACAAAATTAAGTTTGTTTTCATTCCTTTTCAGTCAATGGTGATTCCAGTCGGCAGCCTGCTTCTGATTCTAGGAATGTGATTACAAACTGCAACTCCGATGCTAACATGTCAAACCCACCAAGCGAACCAGAATACACCCCACGAGCGAGGCTGACCCCTCCAGAGCCTACAGGCACCTCTGCATCTACAGGTACAGGCTGTGAATTTGCTCATTCCTTTTTCCCCGCTTGTTCGCTTTCTTGCCTGAGCACTCTAGATAGATACTTTATTCATCTCACAGAGAAACGTTCATCCGGTTTTCTAGCAGAAAGTGAAATGACAAGTAAAACACATCAATGTCCAATAAGACAAAATACAATCATGTGCGATACTAATAAAATAAATCACAATTAAAACATAAAAGCAATCTTTTTGCTCCACTTTGTGCGATGCATTTATGTTTTATCTCTTACTTTAATATGATAATGGGAGTGAATTGGAACTGAATTAGTTCTCTTTGGTCATTAAGTCTTTTTGTCCCATCAGGAAACGTGAGAAAAATAATTTCGGCATTAACAGTATTTTTTTTTATGCACATACTATTGCTGTTATATAAACCAAATGCAGATGCCCTTGAAAAACTAAACATGACATAATTAAAATATAACAGATTGTTGAATAAATTGAATTAAGTCTGATAATGTGTAGAATGAAGGTTGTTTTTTTGTTCCCTTATGTGTTTCTTTGCCTCTTTTTTCATGAGGTGTTAATGGCATATAACGCCTTCAACCCAGCTTTCGCTTTGCTTGTTCCTGCCACAACACCACTATTATGGACAGAAGAAAATAAACAGTTTTTCTCAATTCTGCTTCTCTAAAAAATATTTTAATTGCTTCAGAAAATATATTCGTTTCTCTCTTTCTATGTGGTTGATGGGTCGACAGGATCCATCTTCACCTCCTTATATGGTGATATGGTTATGTGAATTAATGATTATCACATGCTGCTCTCAATTCACATTTCATGATCTTACACACGTTTTACAATCAGATATGCGTTTCCCACAGTCGAGTGAACTTTTATGTGCAAATCTGCATGTCAATTTACCAGCTCTTCATGTATCGGCCCCTTGTCTTTATCACAGTTCTTATTATGGCATATTCTTTCAACATCATTTGTGTATTTTAATATTTCATAATCGTAACCAAATGGATCACAGGGCCAGCAGCATAAAGGCAATGAAAGTCCACCAATGTTTCTGGTCATACGTGTGTGTGTGTGATGCATGTCATTTTTTCACAACCCTTTAGTTTTGTCCAGACTAATTTATGAAGCGTACCGTATTGAACAGCTATGTTTGTATTGGTTTTCACCCGCTCACACTATTGGTATCGGTCTAATTCGATCAAAGCCAGAATAGAGGAAGCTTTGAACGAGCGATTTATGAATTATAACAAATGCTTGAAGGCTATTAAAAGTTGTTTATCACTTCAGCATCATGTTAATGTTGACTATAAAAACGTTAACAAGTTTGTTTGATCTCTTCTCCTTCGCAGTCAATGGCGAGGCCGGTGACTCAAGTCTGCGGCCTGCTCCTGATTCTAGGGATGCTAACATGTCAAACCCACCAAGCGAACCAGAATACAGCCCACCAGCAGGGCTAAACCCACCAGAGGCTACAGGCACATCTGCGTCTTCATCAATATCACCACCGGCAACAGATGGGGCAAAGCCCAGACAACAGGCTCCAAACTCTGGAGCAGCAGATCCTTTACCACCAGGGTAACTGGAGGATTTTAGTTAATACGTTTTATATTGTTTTGTTCCACATAGAGTATTGTAGTTTTTTTTTTTTTTAATTGTCTCATTGCCAAGGTTTTCATGGAACCTTAAAAATTCTAAATAGGAATTAAATAGAATCTAACATAAGGCCGTAATTGGTATTAACTGTCATACATCAAACTTTCAAAAGTCATACAATTCTCAATATGTGATAAGCAGGATTTCATGTTAGTTTAAACTTTAACTCTTGCCTGTCTTCAAAATTGCTCATATCTTAAAGCAATTCTTGTATTTGTTTTTCTGTGTCATCTGTCATTTGATTGCTGGCATAATATTCTGGTTATTCTGTTGTCTGTTAGGTGGGAGCAGAGGAAAGACCCACATGGAAGAACATACTATGTCGACCACAATACAAGAACTACTACATGGGAAAGACCACAGCCACTCCCTCCAGGGTGAGACAATTTTCTTTTTGGTACCCATTTTTTATGAAGTCATTTTAGTAAATTCAATCATTTTTGAAGTATTTGAAATGCTGTTTCATAATGATGTCCATGTTTGAATGGAACTCAATAAGCATCCTTTACTTTGTAGGAGCTGTATTCTCCTTTTCCAGCTAACTGACTATGTCTATGTTGCTTGTGTAAATAACACGGCACAAGGTTATTGTGTATTTAAGATATAGTGGTCGCTTGTTATTGCAAGGGGTTATTTTCTGTAACCCCCAACAAATTGAAAAGTGCATATGAGGTACCATTCCTCCTAATAATATACTATATAGCCTCTTTGGGTTTTTGTTGAAGTCTCTTGCTACAATATATTAAAATATGCTATATTGTGTGCAAATCGAAATTTTGCAAGACTCTGGACCACTGTTTATTTGGTTTTATCTTTTGGAGCATTGTATTGCATGAGAATTATCTTATTCAAACATGTTCTAGCCACCACAGGTGTTGAGAAAGGCTAAGGGAGTTGTTTGCCCAACTTGCACGTTCTCTAGACCTCCAGAACTCCAGAAAGAAGAGAGCCGGAAGGATTATGTCAGATCACTCGTGCCAAGGACAAGAACCGTTTTAACCACTATCATCAGTAAAGCGGTACAGGATCATTAAAACATGCACTTCGGACTCAAGGACATTTTTATTCCCCAATTATTTTAACACCATTTTCACCCCTAAAATACAACTGTTTTCCTGGCCAAAGAAATTATAGATTTCTTCAGGAGTTACTGAGGGTCAGATTACTGCCCCCAAACATTTTTAAAAAATCTCCTCATTCCACTGCCAATCATTGAGATGCTGTTTGAGTAAATTGGGTTGGATATTGTAGGACCGCTTCCAAAAAGTGCCAGGGTACTAGTACATCCTTGTGTTGTAGATTATGCTACAAAGTATCAAAAACCTATAGTACGAAATGATCTTGCGGCTGCACACGTTTGTTTTTATTCATGCAGGCTTTTCCCTGATTTTCTGAGAGTCTTGTGTTTGTCTCAGTGTTGTGCTTGACTTTTAAGTATATATTTTATTGAGTATTGTTTAAGCACCTTGTGACCTGGTCTGGAAAAGCACTATACAAATATAAATGACTTACTGAATCATTCAAGAAGTATCTTAAGACCTTTTTTTTGTGCAGGCTTTTTCTCAAGTTTCTTTGGGCTGCTGTGTTTGTCTCTATGTTATTTTGGCCTTTTAAAGGCCTGGACACACCGCAGGGATTGTCGGGCGTCTGGAGAGACTCGGTCAAGCTGAGCAGTCTTCCTCCATCCCTACAAAAAATGGCTCAGAACACACCAAGGAGATTTTTGGCAAAAGTGTACGTTCTGCGCATTTGCGAGACGTAATTCTCGCCCATAACAGCGAGTGCCGATGCAGCTGCGCTCATCTGTGTTGACACCACAAAGAAGTGAAAACCGAAAATGCTTTGAGACTAGTCGAGAACGCTCGGTGTTTTCACCCGTTGAACGAAAGATCGTATAAGATACGATGGATAAAAATACGATGGGTTACGACACGAATATGAAGCGACTGGCATTGTCAGTCCTTGGTCTTCTTCTTGTGGAAGAAGGACGTCGTACAAAAAAGGCATTAAGTGGGTGAAGTCCTGGTTGTCACAGCGGCAGCTCGGTGGGCTTTCCTGTATTTGTGTCGAGCAAGATATAGGGAAATAATTTTGATTATTTAGAATGATCATTAAAGTCATGTCAACAATATTGGCCTTCTGTATCATGATTAGCACAAAATGACCATTAATCAGACACGGTGATAATGTACAAATGTTGAGATAAAGGTGACTCACATGAAAGGTTGCACGTGAATAGGACAACAATTCAAGACATTAACGTATATTAGTACATGGAGCAGGAGGTGATGAGATGTGTTCTAATGTGATGATAATATCCGCTGAATGCATGTGAAAGGAGGACGAGTTTACCATGTCTAGAGTGCGCAGCATTGAGCTTCTTCATTCACATGATAATATTGGTGTGAAGTTTTTGATGCAAGTGTGATTTCATCCATGCCATCGCTGCTTATCTAATGTTTACAATAGTCACTTCAGTTTCATTGTCCTGCACTGATTCGCTAGCTAAAGCTAGCACTCGACCAATCAGTTTGACCTTTGAGTCCGACTGAGACAAGAGGACTGAACGTGTGAACCGGCCTCCTTTGTCGTCCGACTAGGACGCCAACTTCAGACTGTGTTTGATTATTAAAGCGCTTTTCAACCCTGGTCTGAGAAAGACGCTTTACAAGTAATTACTTACTTTACAAAGAGGGGTTTCCTATTTAAATCTTCTCCCAAAGACCCACGATCTAGATGTTCAGCCGCCACGCTGTCACCAAGGCTAACGATAAGGGATGTCTTCGCAGCTAATGCTGTTTTCAAACCTTCAAGCAAAGACTCATTAGCTCAGAAGGACACTTGTCTTCACTGCCAGAGCATGTTTCTAACACTTTCTGAACCTTCTTCTGGCCGTTCGTCATCGTTCCAGCTCTTGTAGGTTGTTTTTATTGTCGAGGTGAGGTTGAAAACACAACCTACTACATACCTTCCACCAGCCACGCCACTTGCTGCTTCTGATGAAGAAATTGACTCTTTTGTTGTTAAGAGGTTGCCTTCTCTTTCTGGCAGGTGGGAACGACGAGTGGATGACCGAGGCCGGATCTATTATGTGGACCACAACACCCGCACCACGACATGGCAGCGTCCCACCATGGAGTCCGTGCGGAATTTTGAGCAGTGGCAGAGCCAGCGCAGCCAGCTGCAAGGAGCTATGCACCAGTTCAACCAGAGATACCTCTACTCTGTAAGACCGTCATAGTTCTCAACCTGAATCACACAACAGACAGAATGAGCTAGATGTGTTGAAACGGTTGCCCTGTACTGTATTTTGGTGTTTAAACCGTATTGAGAAGCATCCACTTTTCATTTAGAGCAAGGGTCTCAAACTCAAATTGCCACATGGCCAAGCTAGGTAAATTCTTGTTTAGGCTGTTGGTTATCAATGTTGTTGATCCTGATTTGATTCAACATTTAATTTTTTTTACCAAATGACATTTTTCCACATTATATTTGTCTTTTTTATTTATAAACCCATTATTTTTTTTAAAACATCGATCATTTGAGCTTGGTAAAACACAGATTTTCTATTCCTTGTGTCGTTTAAATATTCATTAATTTAATTAATCTAAAAAGTTAATTTGCAGACTGATAAACAGACTAGATTACAGTATGTTCTTGTCAGTCCTAAAAGTATTCAATTAAAAATAGACTGAATATCGATAGACAATATTATTGCACAGTTATTCCCCAAATGTATTTGAATAAAATTATATATTTATTTTTTTTGTCAAACAACTAACTACTAAAACATGTTAGATTGCAAAGTTGATATCTCTTGCTTATGTTAGACTAATTTTACAGATGAGATTTATGTTATATTTAAAACCTATGACAGCTTTTGTTCCACAATAGTTATTTAATTACATTATTCAGTCCTTGTCATGCCATGTCATTCTCATACGCTAATTAAATTTCAACTAGCTTTGATGTTAGACTTTAGCCCCATTCAAACTTGCATCAGATTTAGTAGTACAGTAAATGTGGTTTTAATCAAAGAGGGAATTCTTATAGTTTTCATAAAAAGTAAAAGGTGTCAAGTTAGTATTCATCATCAATAATTGTTATGGACCTGAGTAACCAAATCAATGATGTAAACATCGACACACAAATGTGTACATGTTTATAGAGATGGACCAGAATAAAGAATAACTGCTTCTTTCAACTTCTTATCATGTTTCATTCTTCCCCTAATTTTAGGCATCCATGCTGTCTGCAGAGAATGACCCCCTTGGTCCACTACCTCCTGGTTGGGGTGAGCATTTACTTATTTCTTTTAATCACAGGGCGCGTGTGTCAATTGCTCCTGCCATAGGAAACATTCTGGATCTTAAAAGTGTGTATTTCAATGTGTACCAAGGCCTTCTGGAAGGTTTGTTCTCATGACAAAAAAAGGTGTGGCAGTACTATCTGACATTCTGTGCGAGATAAAATGAGGTTAATCCTTTTTCTGTTGGCACGACAACTTCTCACCTTCTGATTCGTCTCTCGCCTTCAGAAAGGCGCGTGGACTCCAATGACAGGGTCTACTTTGTCAACCATAATACCAAGACAACTCAGTGGGAAGACCCTCGGACACAAGGGTGAGTTTTCGGGCGAGTTTTTTTTTTTTCTTTTTTTTTTTTTACCAGAAATGGTTCTGTTTAGCTGCCTATATATATATATATATATATATATATTAAAGCAATTAAACAACTTTTTGTGGACTAAAAGACCATCTTGTCTATTAAGATTAGCCCAAAAGTCATTGGTCAGTGACCAATTAAAAGTTCTTAGTACTACTGTGATGCAACTGTAGCCAAGGCTTCTAAAAAGTTCAGGCTGAATGTTTCAACTCTGGTATTGGGGTTTAGTCTCTGGAGAATAGTAGGCTGTGACTGACGTTTTGATTAATGGATCAAGTTTTGTAATGATAATAAATAAGTCAGAATGATTTTTATCGAGTATTTTCACAGTTTTTACAGCTGGACAAATGTTAGTAGAGTAGTACTAGTAGTAGTCCAGTGTCTCACTGGTGACAGTTGCTGAGAGGAGATCACTGAACAAACTACTGTCCATCATGGATGATGACAGTCATCCTCTGAACACTGTCATCAGTGAGCAGAGAAGCAGAATGAGTGCACGAATGCTCCTACCCAGGTGCAACACTAATAGACTCAGGGACTCATTCATTCCTCGGGCTATTAAATTGTACAATTCTGAGTTCGGGGGCAGGAGTGGAGTGAGAGTATCTGGATGTTCTGTTCTATGTTAGTCTTTGTATCCTTTGCCTTTGTTGTTTTTCTTTGACCTATGTTCTTTGTCTTTATCTTTAGACTTCGATTGTGTCATCTTGTTCTTTTTCTCTTTATGTTCTTCTTCTTATTTTATTTTTATTTATTATTTTGTATTGTTTATGGAAAATTGCTGGCTGTTGGAAAAAACAATTTCCTGAAGGAGACCTCCTGAGGGATCAATAAAGTTTTACCTTACCTTACCTTACCTTAGTATACGAATAAATGGTAGAAGTATAAGAGCGATGAATATTTCTGTGCATTTTCTCCCAGGTTGCAGAATGAGGACCCCCTGCCAGAGGGGTGGGAAATCCGATACACAAGGGAAGGCGTTCGATACTTTGTGGATCACAACACCAGGACCACCACTTTCAGTGATCCCCGCACCGGGAAGTCCTCAGTGTAATGACTCAACTCTTAATTTTTCATTGTCATATGATACAAATTTCACGAGTTATTTTAGTAACCGCATGACTCATGAATCAAACAGGACATTACTTTGACCAGATGTTCTTTTCATCCATCTCGTATATAATGTAAAGGGAGCTCAATGAAGTCCAGATGAATTTCCGACTAGAGTCACGTTTCAGGATATAGTGTTGAAAGGTTTTCTGGAACCGTTGAAAGCTAAAGAAAATGGGAAAAGAATGTTTCATTACATAATGCGTAATGTAAAAAAAATAAATGCCAAGTTCTAACTGTTGGTTTCTCATCCGTTTCAGCACCAAAGGTCCTCAGATCGCGTATGAGCGTAGCTTCAGGTGGAAGCTTGCTCATTTTCGCTATTTGTGTCAGGTAAGTGTAAACAATTAGCCTCTAAGACAACATCTGTTTTCCCCAAAATCTGTGTTGAATGGATTCACTTAAACATCTGATTATTGTCCCGAGTGGTCTTCATTACAATCTAGGCTTCATGTGTTAAATTTATTTTCTTAAATTGCATTTCTTTTTTCCACAACTGCATCGTCTGCTACCACCAATGCTACTGTTTCCTTCCCTTGTTTACAGTCCAATGCTCTCCCAAGCCATGTCAAGATCACAGTTTCCCGTCATACTTTGTTTGAAGACTCCTTTGAACAGGTAAAAAGTTGGTTTGGTTGTCGTTTCTAATATGTCGAGTTATTTCTTTGCTGGAATTTCTCAATCAAACTAATGCATTTCCACATTTTGCGCTGCTGTTACTTTTTTAAGATGTGTATTTAATATTTATATGTTTTCTTCTTCCCACAGATTATGGCCCTGAAGCCTTACGACTTGAGGAGAAGGCTGTATGTCATCTTCAGAGGGGAGGAGGGCCTTGACTACGGAGGAATAGCCAGGTTTTAAAAAATTCATCAACTACGAACCGAATTCCATTCAATTATAGATAATATTTCATTCAGTGTTTGTTTTTTCTTGCAGAGAGTGGTTCTTTTTGTTGTCACATGAGGTTCTGAACCCCATGTACTGTCTGTTTGAATATGCTGGCAAGAGCAACTACTGCTTGCAGATCAACCCGGCATCTGCCATCAACCCCGACCACCTCTCCTACTTCTGTTTCATCGGCAGATTTATTGCAATGGTACAGATATTAATTTATTGAATCGTAAATCTACTGTGGATGACAACGGAATAGTTGCTAATTTTCCTTAATTTCTCTCTGCAGGCACTTTTCCACGGCAAATTCATAGACACGGGCTTCTCTCTGCCTTTCTACAAACGCATGCTGAACAAAAAGCTCATTCTAAAGGACCTGGAATCCATTGATCCAGAGTTCTACAATTCTCTCATTTGGATCCGGTAATGTTTTTTTCTTATTGTCATGTTGTCTGTCTTTATGTTTCCCAGATTACTCAGAAACTATTATAGGTTTAGTTTAAAAAAACTTACAGCTGCCTCATCTATTCTTAGAGACAACAATATCGAGGAATGTGGCCTGGAGATGTACTTTTCCGTGGACATGGAGATACTGGGGAAGATCACCTCTCACGACCTCAAACCGGATGGTGCTGACCTCCTGGTCACTGAGGAGAATAAGGAAGAGTATATCGGGTAGATCTGAGTAGCATCAAAATGAACTATCACTGTCATTCATTGTATCATAACTTAAACTTTGCTTTCTGGCTAAAAGACTGATGGCAGAGTGGAGATTCTCCAGAGGGGTGGAAGGTCAAACCAAAGCTTTTCTGGATGGCTTCAATGAAGTAGTTCCACTTCAGTGGCTGCAGTATTTTGATGAAAAAGAGCTGGAGGTGAGTAGAATATGGTGTTGTATATGTGGTGCATTTTTACCTTTTCCAATATTAGTTTTTCAAATATAATATCTGGCATTAATTCAACATAAAAATGTATAGACATGTCGGAAAGTTGACACATTTGATCATACAAACTAACATGCGTACATTTAATCATTGAGTTGTATTACAACCTTTACTTCACTGTTTTTTTTTATTATTAGTCCTCACAGTGTTTTACTTTGTGGATGTACTGCATTCTACAAACATTGCGTCCTCCGTTACAAGACGAACAGTGGATAAATATCCTGAGTTTGGTTTTTTAAAGAAATATGTTTAGATTTTTAAAATCGAATCATTTCAGTTTATTTTTCTGTTCTGGGCATGAATTTGTTTGTTTCAGCTTTAAAGCAAAAATAGAGCTCAATATTTCTTCCTTATAAAAATGTAAGAACCTTTGTTTCAACTTGTTCTCCAGCTAGTTCTCCTGTTACATAATCAGTTTGTGTGCTTCACGAAGGATACAGACGGACATAAGTTTGCTGTTATATACAGTTGTAGTTTCACAAGCCGTTAATTATCCAACTCCAAATGTTTCCACCAAAAACGAATGATTTAGTGCTGTTCAGGCCCGCAGTCCAGACTCCTTTAGGATTTACAGTTCACTTGTGTATTCCACATGCTGTTTCCCCACACATGCAGGAATAACAAATTGCAATCAGAGAGAGAATAAAATGTTGTGAGGTAGGTCAATATGATAAGAATACTTTAGCTCATCGCTTTCCCATCAGTATCTCTCTAACATGTCCAGAACTTTAAGTCGCTGATGAAGCAAACTAACATAATAGTAACATTTACACTTTTAAACAACCTTTGACTTAGAACTTTTCTCCTCAGTTTTTTCTTACTTAACAATTTGCAGCTGAACTATTGCGTCCTCGAACAGACGGACTATCAGTGGTTGAACATAATTCAATCAATCTGAGAAAATATAGGTTTGGATTTTCAAATTGGATTACTTTCAAATATTTTCCTTCCTGTGACATGGATGTTTTGTTAATGTAAAATCAATTTTCCTTTCTTGTATTAAACATTGATAACCTTTTGCACAACATGTTCTCAAGGTACTTCTCCTATTATACATTATCAGATCTTGGAGTGGGTACTAGTCAATCGTTAAAATATTGCAGCGTTTCTATGACACATTCTCCTTTATTTACTTGCGTTTGTCCAGGTTATGCTGTGTGGCATGCAGGAGGTTGACCTGCAGGACTGGCAAAGGAACACCGTGTACCGTCATTACACCAGAAACAGCAAACAGATCATGTGGTTTTGGCAGGTACACCAAAAACAAAAATCGCCTTGTATTAGTTGTTCTTTACCTCAGAAGAACTTTCTTGGTGACCCTGGTCTGGAAATAACGCTAAACAAACAAAAAATGACTTACTAACTTACTTACTCACTTGTGTCACACATTAAACTGTAGACTTTGTTCAATAAATCAGAAACTATTTGAGATAAGATTTGCTTATTCTCGGAGCGTGAGGATGGTATTTTATAGCTTATCGATGATCTGCATGTATAATTCCAGCTTGTCAAAGAGGTTGACAATGAGGTGAGACTGCGGCTCATGCAGTTTGTCACGGGAACCTGCAGACTTCCTCTTGGGGGCTTTGCTGAGCTCATGGGTGAGTGAAAGACGCACCAGTTGCTCTCCACTTTCAGACATCTTTCCTGGTGAATCAATGCTTTCCATCCTTTTTCTTACTGTAGGAAGTAACGGGCCTCAGAAGTTCTGCATCGAGAAGGTGGGGAAGGACACATGGCTTCCGAGGAGCCACACATGGTGAGATATCAGTTTCCGTAAATATTATATTGTAAAATAAGTGAAACATTTGATTTGTAAGATCTACCTTCAAAGCAGTTATTTTCTCTGCCAGAACAGAGAGAGCCATAGCTGTGTTCACGATTTCAACAGCTTGAACGCAGAAGTTGATGCTTTAAAGAGTCATAGTACTGCAGGATTTATTGATACAGTATTATCATTTTTTATTTTAAAATTTTACTGGAATGTACTAAAATAAATTTCTAGTCTTTGTGTCCTTTGCCCACAATGGCAATTAAACAAATTCCGATTCCAAATAACCTGTGAAAAACTTGGGTAGTTATCCTTTATACTTCAGATTCTATTAATTTAAAGTACCTTTACCTGTTTATCTAAATCTGTAAAAGGTTTAACAACCTTGCATTAGAGAATAAATGGCAAAAAATGCACCGGAAATAACTCCTTAACCTTTAAAATTCCATAGAGAGCTATGTTTCTGTTACATTCTGTATTGGCTCAAAAAGAATAACAAGCACTCAAAATATAATAATAAATGGAATCTGTTTTTGCAGACAGAGGAATAATGAAAGGACTGAAGTTCATATCCAGGGTTTCTTAACTTGTTCCACATGGACGCTGGATATCAGGTGGCAAGTCTGAGGTAGATGTTGAAAGGGAGAAAAAAAATAATAATAACTGATACGAATAATTTGTTAGTCCCGAGAGAATCTGTTAACTCTGGTTGGTCAGATGTATATAGTCAGAGAAATGTGTTTAAAAGATTAAAGCTACTAATTTGGGTTGTGCCGTTTTTTAACGCCAAAGATTTAACAGAAAAGTTGTCAGTCCAGCCTAACATGAGGCAAACGTGGAACAAAGAAGTCGGCATACTTTAATGATGAAACATTTTAACTGCTCAAATTGCGAAACGCGCCAGACAGATTGATAGTTTAACACCATAATGAGGCAATGTTTTAATTTGCTAGTCTGTAATTAGGAGTCAGATTAACGACCATTTAACTACATCATCTGAACATGTCGGTTGGCTGGAGAATTGGAAAGAGAAAAAAAAAAGAAAGGCAAGTGTCGTTTGGAACTGAGAACAAATTGCTTGTGAACATCAGCTGGATTCCGTCTGAAACAACAGCAGTGTGACGAGCCAACGAATGTCGCTTCTTTTCAAAACAGCTTTTATTCCAAGTTTTCTTTTTCTTTTTTTTTTGTGTTCATGTGTTCTTCCTGCTGGTTATGCTGACAAAACGCAGACTCGCATTTTCAAGAAATTGTGTGGCCCGACCGCTCGGTGACGGCGATCTACCAAGATTGTCATATCAGCAGTTTTCTATCAGGAGTTCATTGGTTTATAAGTGCGAGCACACATTGAACGGATCGATTTTTCAAAAATTCTTGGTGAGAAATACTTTTCCAGCTGCTCTGGCGAGTCTGGTTTTGGTTCATGAATCGTTTTAGATGATTGTTATCCTGTGTGTAAAGTGATTTGTGGTGATGTTTTGATTGGGGAAAAAAGAAAGTCCAACATACTTTCAGACTTTGTGTACATGGACTTGAAAATATTCTCAAATAGCTTTGATCACATGTGTCAAATATGGTTCACCCAGTGCTTTAATTTGGCTCAAGTTGATTTAAATAATTGAAACTGCACTTATGGCCTGTTTTGAGTTTTGGTTTTATTTTTCCAAATAAATGTATTTTTCTAAAATACTTTCAACTAATGTGTAGATTTAAGTGTTTTAAATAGATCTTGGACTCTATTGTACTCATCTGTATTTGTCTGTTTGTACAAAACTTTATTTTTTGTTTAAATATTTACATTAGAAAATGTGCTTAAGCCCCACCAACTTAAAACACTGTCTTCCGGAGATTGAATCTTGTTTACTATAACCACGCCCACTCTGCTGTGAATGGCTAATCAATGAGGTTTGTCACCGCGTGTCATTGATCCTGGAAGTCTTCACCTCCAATGGACTTGTTGTATAAACAAAGCGGGCTTGGTTACAGCTGGCTAGAGGAGAAGTGAAGCCATTATTACGTCATTATGGAGCCCGCTCTCGTAACCTCTCGTTCGTTAAGATTTCAGACGGGGGTGGAGAAACTTTATAAAGTAATAAGTTAAAAACGTGGTCATGATGAGAGACTTACTGCATCTTGGAGAGGAAGATTCCTCATTTGAAACATGTGAGAGAGTCAAGAGAGTTGGTTCTTCACATTAGTTGCTCTTTAAGTATTCAGAATTAATCTTGAGGTGAAGTTGATGAATTCTCTCGGCGCCAGACTTTTGATCCTTGATGTGATTTGAACCCGTTTCTTCTCCTCGTCACAGTTTCAACCGCTTGGACTTGCCGCCCTACAAGAGCTTCGAGCAGCTCAAAGAAAAACTCCTCTTCGCCATCGAGGAGACCGAGGGGTTCGGCCAGGAGTAGAGGGGGTCCGCTCCTCACCCTCGACGTCGCCGAGTCCCACATTCGACTAACGAAACAAGAATTGCACAAAATCAAACCACCAATGTATATAAGCTATTTTGAACCAAACTGGGATCTGCAGCACCATCTTGTGTCCCTGATATGTTAACCCGACGAAAATATGCAAACAGAACTGTTACTAAACAGTCTTTCCTCTCATCGCGAATGGCTTTTAAAAAATAAAAAAAAGTGTTTTATCGGAAAAGATTTCATAGTCGAAGCACGACGTTGCTCAGAGGCTCTAGTTCTATAGAGCTTGTAATAGGTGCCTGAGAACCCCTTTGAGAAAAAATTAAATTGTGTGCTTGCATGGCTGCCTCAGAGAAACACAAGACCGCTGCTACCACACGTTAATAGAACACTGTGACTCTGAATCTATCTGTCTTCACAAGCTCAACTTTCCTCTTTTTTTTTTTCTTTTCAAACAAGGATCAAAATCTGCCCTGATTCATGCTTTACTGTCACAAGAGAAATGTTACGGGTCACGAGGCCCAAGTCTTTAACCCTTGTTTAAGTTTGGGTCGTCCACTTTTTTTTTTTTAACCATTTTAAACGTTCGCCGGCCTGCAGACTTTTTTTTTTTTTTTTCTTACCCTCATATGTTCGTTACAGTCTGGTCGTGTGTAAATATCTCGCATCCTGGGCAAAACTTCAATGTAGCAAAACAACCCGGCGTGTGGGTAAAAATGCAGAACTTTTGTGCTTCCTTCTGATCCTGTAATCCAAGATAATCAACTGTGTATGTGAATATTCATTGTATAGAGCTAACGAGAGAGAAAAATTATAATTAATTGCACAGAGCCGTCGCGCCATGAAATCTGTGATGCCTTCTGTTCATATCGGACGACTGGGAGGTTTCGGGGCGACCCAACGAACAGACCTGGTCTCGGTCGCCTCAAAGCTCTCGGTGAAACGTGTAACATATCGCGTGTAGATACACACTGTACTCGCAAACTACACTGTACAGAATGCTCCTTTAACCAAGACGTGTATAGAAGATTCCTTTTTAATCTGCTTTCAGCCATTTGAAATGAAGAGATGGATTTATGAGAAACGAATAAAGAGATGAAGATCCCCCAGTGTGACTCTGGCTGACTTCTGTCTTTGAGTGGGATTGGATACAATATATTCAACTCATAATATGATTGGATACAATATATTCAACTCATGATATGATTCCATACAATATATTCAACTCATGATATGATTCCATACAATATATTCAACTCATGATATGATTCGATACAATATATTCAACTCATGATATGATTCCATACAATATATTCAACTCATGATATGATTCCATACAATATATTCAACTCATGATATGATTCCATACAATATATTCAACTCATGATATGATTCCATACAATATATTCAACTCATGATATGATTCCATACAATATATTCAACTCATGATATGATTTGATACAATATATTCAACTCACGATATGATTCCATACAATATATTCAACTCATGATATGATTCCATACAATATATTCAACTCATGATATGATTTGATACAATATATTCAACTCATGATATGATTCCATACAATATATTCAACTCATGATATGATTTGATACAATATATTCAACTCATGATATGATTCCATACAATATATTCAACTCATGATATGATTGTGATTGCACTCTTTTGTTTAATTAATAGAACTGAAAGTCAAAATATGTCCAAACATCAGCTATAAAAACAGGTGGAATCGAATGTATCCTCTCGTCCTCATTCACCGCCGAGATCTCGCAAGATTTCATGGTTCCTTTAGCTGCGTAAGATGTGATGTCGGCTGTCATCTAGTTTAATTGCAACACCAAAATTAACAAACGCTGTGAATATTAGCATGTTCATTCTCAATTGAAAAGTCTAATATAATAATATATATTGATGTATCAATTTTTTGTGACACCATTATCAGTGATCTTTGATATGTCAAAACACAGGTGTTTAGTGTCATAGTTATTATGCTAGCCTGGTTATTAAAACTTACTTACCGGTGAGAAAAGAGTCAGGTTTGAATCCAGCTTGAGGCAACGATGAGTTTAAGGGGAACCTTAACTCCGTATATTTTCCCTTTCCTGTCTGATTTTCTTGCCTTCTCACACAAATCAAAAACATACTGAGGTTTGTAAATGACAGAATTGTTTGAATGAACCTCTTTCACTGTGCTCCCCCCTTGACCAACTCTAGTGCCACCACCCTAGAACCCTGGCATGCTGGGAACAAGCGGCAGTAAATGAATGAAGGGTGAAAGTAAAAAAGAGCGTTTGTGCAAAACGGTAACTCATAGAATTAGCATCTAAAATGATCATCCAAACTAAATTGACACTATAATATACACTTAAAATAAAAAATAAAAACATTTTCTCCAATATAATGCTCACAGGAAGTTTGTTTGCGTTGGTTTTCCACAGTCAGTTTAATGTTCCTAAGGGTCTTATTTAGTTTCACTGATCAGAAATACAACCGCAGTGAAAATTCAAAGTTTGAGGCACATGTTAATGAGCCTCTCAAACTATGTCACATCATTGAGGCGGAAATACTTTTAAAACTAAAGATAATAAGGTGGACTTTTACAACAAAGTAAGGGAGGATTGTGTGGCTAAGAGCAGGCACATGGACTTTATTTACAGATAAAATTAAGACCAGAAACTGTTTTAATTTCAATCGTATAAAAAGAAAAATACAATAGTATATATAAAAAAACTAAATTTTAGCCTTAAATAAAACATTATTTATTTTTCTCACGCTTATATTGACTCATTTAATACCCATAAATATTTGTCTTTTCACCATAATAAACATTGTTCCGGTTTGCGTAAATCTAGCCAATAACAGAAGGACTGACGCAGTATTAACCAATCAGAAGCAACAAAAGGCGGGCCTATCTGTCATTACGGCGCCGCTTGTCTAACACCATTGTGTTAAGTTGGAGTTCTGGCTAAACGTTACGGTCAATTCCTCAAACGCCATTGAAAAGGAGGAAATAAACGCTCGGCTTTCAAATTAAGAGCATTGAATCAGCTGCGTCTTCCTTGTAATCCTTTACTATCACGGTCATATTGTTTGAATCCACGTTTGCTAATCCTTTTTAAATGATTGATTAGTTCATTCATCTTTTTCTATATCCATGGATTGTTTAAAAACTCATCTAGATTTTCAGCCAATTGAAAGGTCTCGGATCATTACATTTGGCAGGTTAAAGATTTCGAATACATGACTTTGAATAAATTAATAATAAAAACACAATACTTTAGCTATGACTCTTATGTCATATATCAAAGATGATGGTTTATGAAGCTACGAATCAATATTTATCCACAATCCATGACTGCCTTAGATCTAGAGGATGTAGACTAATATCCCACAACATATCACAACAAATCATTATAGACTTGTTGAGAAATGATTCATTCAATTATATATTTTTTAAACAACATATGTGTGAAAAATGCTGATGAGATATAAAATAACCAGTAACCAATTGACTAAGTGACTCTTTTGTGTTTATATACTTGTAAATCTAACACTAAAGGAGTCAGTGCCTCACCAACCATGAACCTCACCGCACGTCTCTGGAAGTGAGTGAATAGAAAGGAAGCTTTAAAAAATAACCATCACTTACTTACTAAATATCTAGCAGGCAATGTTTGTTTGTAAGTAGAGATGACTGCGATGACGAGAACACATGAGCTCCTTGCTGTGCAGAGAGAACCTCACATCTTCATGGTCGTCTGCAGCTGCGACCATCACCTCCCTCTCCTCGTGTGGAAACTTTTATGGAAGACACAAAGATCCAAGAAAAACCGCCGAGGTGACTTCACAGTTTTTCATGAGAATACTGTTGGCTGGGGCGAGGTTGTCCGTGCTGACCTCTGCTCCATGTGGAAGTCGAACGTGGCCCGTGGGATTCTGAGAAGCCCTCGCAGCTTTTGTCTTTCATCTTAACGCCCGATGACGTGACGTGGTCTGCCACAGAAAAATAACTTCAAAGTGTTGACTTGACATCTAAATTCATCAAATCCACTCCAGTGCCAACATCTGATTCTAGGTGTCTGGCACAGGAAAGAAAGTGAGTCCGGCACATCTAGGCGCCGTGAAATATACGATCAAAATTGTTTTCTAATGTTTTGAGGGATACATTGAGTGTGTTTTATTTCATAAATATCAATCCTCTCTTTCCCCCCCTGCCTGACCTTTCTTGACATTTGTCTGAAGTGTCCACCAAGACGAGATCGTCCATGTGTTTTGTTTAAATCACTGACGGCTCTATTTCATAAGTCAGTTCACAGAGGTCACGCCGTGGAGTTAAACGGTCCCCGATTTAATTAGAAACAACAAAAGCTATATTTGTTTTTGCTATTTAAACCTATAAAGTATAATTAAAAAGGACCACCCGTTTTTATGCCTGAGTAGAAACTGGAAGTCAAGGAAAATATACTCGGCGTAAAGAGTTTGGATTTTTCGGTTGTAAATGTTTAAATCTCGTGGTGGGAATTTATGGAAAGGTCAGCAGGTTATTCGTGTCTATGACTTGGATGCGAGGTTGCCAGGTTTAAGAGGTTTCTGTCCAAGTAGGTTTCTCTTTAAAGGAAAGTCGGGTTTAAAAAGTAAATCTTATTTGTGTCTTATGTATAAATACAACAAAAATAAAGGAAGGTTGTAGTAAATTAGTTTGGTTTTAACAAGCATGTTAAATGTTGATTTTTACCCTGGATCTGGCAACCCAAGATCTAAAGGAAAGCTTCAAACTACGTTTTCAATATATTTATTGTATATTTAGTTGCAAATATACATATATTTATCGATCAGTGTTTATTTTCAAAAAGCAAACAAAAACGAGAGGCATTCATTATGACAATAAGTAAACTTAGGAAAATGTTTTCACAACATGATCTGGAGCTTGTAATCCATGTGTTTGTTTCTTCTCGTCTGGACTATTGTAACAGTTTGTTTTCATGTCTTAACAAGAAGGATCTGTCTCGTCTGCAGTTGATCCAAAATCTGCAGCGAGAATTCTGACCCGCTCTAGTAGAAGAACTCACATTTCTCCGATCCTTAAAACTCTTCACTGGCTTCCAGTTTCTTTCAGGATCAACTTTAAAATTCTGGTTCTTACTTTCAGATCTATTCATGGTCAGGCTCCTCCTTACATCACTGATCTGATCCAGCCTTACACCCCAGCTCGGGCTCTGAGGTCTGTTGATCAGAATCTACTGATGGTTCCTGAACACGGTTCAGGACCAGAGGAGAGAAATCCTTCCAGACTGTTGCTCCTAAGCTTTCGAACGATCTTCCTCTCCCTCTGTGTTTGATGATCTACTGACTCCTTCAAGAAACATCTTAAGACCTTTTTATTTCTTCAGGCTTTTCCTTGATTTTCTGGAACTCCTGTTGTGTTATCAGTATTATCTTGATCTTTAAAGTATATACTTTATTGAATATTGTTTTGATTGTTCAAGCGCTTTGTGACCCTGGTCTGGAAAAGCGCTATACAAATAAAAATCACTTACTTACTTACTTACAATGTAACCTTTTTTTGTCCTCCAAATATTTTTCTTAGCGTAAATGTAGCAAGGGGACACCGTTGTCATGCAGCAGATTAAAACATTCAATGTTTCAAAGTTCTGATTCAAACACAAATCAATCTCATCACAGGCAAATCTGTTCTTGAGGTAAAATGTCCAGAGAACCTGGTGGTTATTACAGTTAGCATCACTAGCAACTTAGCCAAAAGAAAGAATGTGGTCAAATCCTGTTTAAAGGTCTTGTTTTCACTCTAAACCTGTTTTTGCTAGCATGGACTACTTCTGTTTTTCCTCTTGAATCCAACTAATAAATGTTATAATTTCTGTTTCAAAATGTATTATTTGAAAATAATATCCTTTTGGAGATATCCTGTTCTAGCGTAAATGCTTTCAAAAACAATATAAATTGCTGTTATTTTATGATTTGTCAAGTGAGGAACAAAGTGTTTTTGATTAAAACAAAGATTGGCGAGACTCGAGTTCCTCGTAGGCCCGGTGACAGGATTTTTCACGATGGAACGGCGAGATCCTCATGAATCCACAGATCTGTGTGAAGCTCGGCTGCGGGAGATTGAGACCAGTTGGAGAAAACTGGTGAATGCAAGACAGCTGTAACTTGTTTGTCGTTAATGGTCCATTTATGCGGGGTTGTTTCGGTTTTAGGGCTCTTCAATTCTATCGCTTGCTCCCCGGCTGGACGTCTAATCGTAAAGACCATTGTTTAATCTGGCTTAGATCCTCCACAGGGCCTTCGGGGAGGACTTTGATGTCAGGATCCATGGTGAGGATCGGAACCCCTCGTGAGGCAGCGAGAGTGAAGAGAGTGTCAGACGGCAAATGTTTGTTGAGGTTTATTCAGTGTGCGTTTGCTTGAGTCTGGTATGAGGTCCCACGTCTTCCAGGATGGATCTCATCTTAAGTTCTTCAGCAGATCAACTGCTTCTTTGTGCACCTGCAGAAGAACAGAAGTCACACTCTGTCCAGCAGCACAAACACACAGGCTTGTGTTCAGGTACCATCTTGTCCTCGTGGGAGTTCGGGGAGAATTCTTTAGCTCGGGTCAGCCAGTGCAGCGCCTTCTCCCGGTCCTTCAGACCCAGGTACGTCTTCCCCAGCATCAGCAGGTTTTTGCTGTAGAAGTTGGGCTCAACTTTGACAAAGCAGAGGAAAAAAAGGTTTGTTGTTTAAAAATGACTCGTCAGGTGTCACCCTGACCCAGTCTTCAGTCTCGTGACTCACCTTCTTCAGCTCGCAGGAAGAAATCTAAAGCCTGGAAGAGAGAGAGAGAGAAGGACGTGATGTAGGACTTGCAGTATGCAGAGGTGAATGAACTTCTAACTAGAAGCAAGTACAAGAACAGAAGCAAGAACGAGTACCTCTTCGTAGGTCGACTCTGGGGGAGTGGCGAAAATGACGCTGGCCACTTTGCGTTGATACCACGGCAGCTCGGCGAAGGCAAAACACCTGTTGGATTGAGACGAGTGAGGTTCAATCTAACACGAAAGAATGTTGCAGCTGAAACCTTCAGGTCCTGTTTGTGTCACTTATTAAAAACAATAAACTCTCATAAATAAACCAACAAAAACACAACAACACATGACTATCACACTCTTGTGCACACACACATACACAGAAACAAAAACACACGATACAACACATTACTATCACACTCTTGTGCACACACACATACACAGAAACAAAAACACACGATACAACACATGACTATCACACTCTTGTGCACACAAACACACTCAGAGAAACAAAAACACACAATACCAACACATTACTATCACACTCTTGTGCACACACACACACTCAGAGAAACAAAAACACACGATACCAACACATTACTATCACATTCTCGTGCACACACATACACACAAAAAACACACCACCCCAACACATAACCATCACACTCTTGTGCATACAAACACACAACACAACAACTCACCACCCCAACACATAACCATCACACTCTTGTGCATACACACACACAACACAAAAACACACCACCCCAACACATAACCATCACACTCTTGTGCATACACACACACAACACAAAAAACACACAACCCCAACACATAACCATCACACTCTTGTGCATACACACACACACAACACAAAAACTCACCACCCCAACACATAACCATCACACTCTTGTGTATACACACACACACAACACAACAACTCACCACCCCAACACATAACCATCACACTCTTTTGAACCACCTCAACACAGAATATTATTCTCACACACTCACACCACAGAATAGAAATAAAATCAATTGCACACTTGTGCACACAACCCCAACATGGAACAATAACACACCACAACAAAACCAAATATCATTCTAACACACACAAACACACCACCTCCAACACAGAATCTTTTATTCACTCATGCATTCAAACATGAAACAAACACACACCATGAAATAACCATCCAAAAACAGAATAACACACTCCCTAACACAGGAACCAAAAGCCACTCCAACACAACACAGAAACACAAACAAACCCCTAACAAGCCACAGAAACACACATATAAACACCAACGCAGACACAGAACAAACACACATTTGGTCTCTGCTTGTTTTTTTAGACCACATGTTCATTTGATACGTTTGAGCAATGATGGGCCGATGGAGCGTCATGATGCACTTTCATTACAGCCCACTAGATGGCACCGCTCTGTATCCGTTTGCTGTGAAAAGCTTTTCTAATAACACACCAATAAATCACTGTTTGATGAAGCGTCATCGGCACATCCATTCCATTCAGAACAACTTGTCTCCTCTACAGTTCCCAGTTAAAATGTGTTGAAATAATTCAGTTGACACATCTTTTCTAAGTTCATCTAAGTGCAGCCCAGTCAAATTTGATGGGGAACACAAAATAAGGGGGTCGGGGGGGTCGTGGGGGGGGGGGTCTTTTTGTCACATGTGGTTTTCATTGAAACATCGTTAGAGCATGGAGAACACGCCGCACTATCATCACTGCCAGCTTGTCAAACGTCTTCTGCTCGGGACCACAGAACACCAATGGCACGGCCCACATCAAACCACCACCACCGCTGAGGAACATCTGAAGAAGAGCCGGCTCTGATACTTGTGAACCCACGATCACATTGTTCTCATTTAAGGTGTTCCAGCCGCGGCAGATGTGATGAATCGAGCGGTGCCGACTGAAGGAGGACGAGTGGAACTCACCAGTGGCCCAGAATGTATAGCGAAGTAGCGTCTTTAGGGTTTAGCTGAACGGCTACCTGTGAAGGAAGAGACGAGTTCAATGGGTTCCAACAGACTTGATATTAGATCCTTCCCACCTCGAGATGCTCTTTGATGATGTAGGCGTTTCCGACTTGCACTTTGACTCCTTCATATTCTCCCACGTCACTCAGACACACCCCGTACCACTGTGAGGGCGAAAAAATAGAGCTGAGCTCAAACTCTGCAAGTGTAGGTTTTTTTTCTAGGATCAATGAGTCTTTCACAAACAAAAAAATCCTGTAAATTCAAGGCTTGACATTTGTCTGCGTGACTTACTTTGTGTGCAGCGTAACACTTGTCGTCCATCTTCAGGGCCCTCTTCGCGTGCTCTAGAGACTCGTACACCAGCTCTTTCCTGCGCTTCGCCTCCGTGTCTGGGAGCAGGGCGAGGTCCCGGCACGTGCGGGCCAGCATCCACACGATCTCCACATTGTCGCTGGAGAAACACGGATGACACGGAGATATCAGGTAAGAACGAAAAGTATGGAAACCGACAGCTGTAGGTGCAGTGAAGAGAGGGGGATCCTGACCCCCCTGCATCCGTTGATGTCAGACTCTGTCGCCATCTAGTGGTCACGCACTTGTTTTCTCTTATTCCTCTATCTAAACGATGAAGTAATACTCAAGAGTATTCTTAACTGTTACCTGTCTTTGTGAAGCGAAAGCAGCTGGTAGAGTTTCTCTGTCTCAGCACAGCCGTAGAGGTATTCCGCTTGTTCCAAAACTCCTTCTTCTGCACGGTTGGAAGATTTTTTTTAAATAGAAAATATTTTTTACTTTATAAATACACAAAAAACACAGTTCTGTATTTACCTTTTTCCAAAGCATGTAGCACGGTTGAACTTTGAATTTGTTGATAAGCTCCAAAAGCAAAGCAGGAGCCAATAGGAATTCCCAGCAGCAGCGTCGCTCGTCTGCTCTGAAACACAAAAGATGTATGATTGTGAAACAAGAAAAGAAAAAATCTTTCTGATAAATAATAAATACACTTGTGGAAAAGCAACACAAGAAACAAAGACGGATATAATGTAGAGAGATTGACAATAAAAGGAACAAGCAGTACAATAACTAAGTCAACATATACATTATAATATTCAAGTACATTTTAAATTGTACATTTTGATTAAAACATGTTTCAATACATAATGATCAGAAGATAATTGTATTTTACGAGTCGACATAAAAAAATCCAAAACATTAATATGTTTAAACAAGTGAAAAAAAGAGAAATGAATATAATTTAATACGTGCATTTTTAAAATAGAGATAAATGTCTCACAGAAGTTTCGTGAGAGACAAAGAGATAGTAAAAGGGGCGGAGAGTCTCAGATGCACTTTAGTAACCTTTTGCCGGTTAGTGGGAGCCCTGAGCGTCTTGTTTAAAAAGCACCAGTTTTGCTGGATATTATCCTTCCCCTCAAATATTTATCTTTACTTTTTATGAATAAAAAATGTTGTCACATGGCAAAGAAAATGAGTGAATTAACCATGAGGATTGACACCTTCCAAGAAGTCAAAATACCAGTTGCATGGAAACACAAATGAAGGTAAAATGTTTCCATAATTGAATTGGAAAAGTCAGTTATATCAGATTAAAACCCAATTGTTTACACACCCACTGGGCAGAATAACGAAGTTATTCAGCAGTAATTATTTAATTATTTAAATTAAATAAAAACAATGTTTGCATAACAAGATGTTGTGCACATGAGTTGTTGACAGTACATTTTGCTTTATCTATTCTAACTAAAATTGTATTTACTTTATTTGAATATATCATTTCTAGGCAACCTTGTTTACATTTTTCTTTTAAACAAAAATGGGTTTCAATCGTAACTTAATTTCCCTTAATTAATATTATATGTCTTACTTTAGCCATGTCAAGTGACATGACAAACCATTCCCAGATTACACATGTTTTAATATAAAACATTTGACGCAAATAGTTTATTCCATCCAGGTCTAATATTAGTATTGAAAGCATAGAATCCTTGATATGATATTCAACTTTTCAGAAAAACCATTACCCCCTGCTTATTTGGTAGTCCAGGAAAATTGTATTGTCATTACACAGTTTTTATTTACACTACGACTCTTTATTTGGTTGTTTATTTTTCTCCCAGGTTAACATTAACCTTTTTCTCCCAGGTTAACATTGTTCTATTCATTCATTGTACTTAAAAATAAAAAATCACTAAAATTAATGAAAGTGTCAAACGCATGAATAAGAATATTAAGAATACAATTTGAAAATTGGTCTCAAACACTACAGTTAAAACACAAAATGTGCAAAGAATGCTCTCTCAAGTTCAATTATTTACATGACTGTTATTATTATTTTTCTCAGATAAACGTTAATCTAGTTGTTGCAAACCTTATACTCAATAACGTTTATATATCTATCTATCTTTGTATTTACTCTCACACTCTGTTTTCAAGATTGTTCCTTGACTTACCTGCACACAGGTAAGGAAGTGAGCAAGTAAACAAACAATGATCATGTTAGTGTATTGTTTGAAGTACATTTAATGAATCTATGTATTTATATTCACGATAAAATGCTGTCACAAGTTTGACAGCACAATGACAAATGTAGTTTGACAGCACAATGACAGATGTAGGTGACAGTTCATAGCAGGGTTCCCTTTGGTCTGCTTGAGTTAAGCTTCTCAAACATCGAGTCAATGTTGAAAACATTCTTCAAATCTGACAAACACTCTCGAGAAGGAACGCAGGAAATGAATGACACTTACTTTGTGAGCACTTCTGGTTCTGCTCACGGAGGTCCAGTAGCATCTAGTGGCCCCTTTAACTCTGACAGGTCCGGCGAGAGGCAGCGAAGCGCGGCTGATACTTCTCGTCAGAAACAGTCCCGCCATTGCGTCGAAAGGTTGATATTGCCCCTGGTTTTTGGCTTTATGAGCGCCAGAAAACAAATATTTACAACTATAAACCGCCCATTGGACGTTTTTAAATTTAGAAGAGAGGTTCTTCTTGTTGTTGTTTTAAATGCGGTTGGCAATCAACGTAAAGGTGCATTAGCGCCTCCTACTGGTATGGAGTGTGGATACTAATACATAAAGACTATGTAATAAGTGTGTAAGTAAAGGTTATTTGTAAAGCGCCTTTTCACGCCATAGTCACAAAGCTCTTTAACAATCAAAGACAATAAACTTAAAATATATACTGGAAAAGGCCAAGACACATAAGAGTTCCAGAAGATCAGGGAAAAGCCTGAACAAATAACAATGTCTTAAGATGTTTCTTGAAAGAGTCAGTAGACTCTATAAACTATATATATATATTAACCAAATGTATCTTCATCTACCTTAAATTAATGATTAATGTTTTTTCTCCTCATTTGTGACATTCGGTTAATACACATTATTTTGTTTTCTTCTCCATTCACTTCAATGTACTGTAACTGTTTCTTGTCTACAGATTATTTTTGTGTTTCTTATTTGTCCAATACGTTTTAGTATTTTTTATAGTCATCTTCATGTCCTATAATCTCCTTAACATTTTATACGATTTTCCTTTTGTTTTTATTTCTTCTCTACTATGTAGAACAATGGTGTTGACGGTACTTTTCATTGACTGATTCACTTCCCCTTAACCCTACATGCGCAGGTATCCAGAGAAATACTATTCCTAGGCTTGACACATCTTACTTTTTTTTTTCAGATTTTATTAGGATTTATTTTTTAGCTCTCTACAAATATAAATTACTTACTTACTATCCGATTGCCCATTAACCATAATTTCTCCTGTGTTTACCGACAGTTCATCAATATATCTTATGTAATCTTTAATTTTGTACCTTTGGACATTTTTGAATTTTTAATATATATATATATATATATATATATATATATATATATATATATATATATATATATATATATGTGTATATTTAAATATATTCACTATAACTATTTCTAGAAATTCTTGTAGAATTTCTGAATGTAAAATTATATATTTGTATGAGCACTTATGTCTGATCCCCAATCATTCCCATAAAATACACGTCTTGATGTCTTAAAGTTTCTTACATTTATTGGTTAATCTCTGGATATTTACCAACCATTTCTCTTCCATAATCCTAAACATGTATATAATATTGTTTCACTCTTTCCATCTTTTGACTATATAATTTCAGTTTTAGGCTACTGCCAATCATCTTGTTTTCCTTTTTAACTGAGAATTGTAACCCCCATTCAAATGACTATTTTTCTAAATTACCTATTTCCTCCAGTACCTTTGTAACAATATATTATACATTTCCTCCTCTCTTCCATATAGCTCCATTAACTACAAATAGTCAGCCCATACTGTTCTCCAAATTTAGAAAAAAACAGCATTAATCATGATATAAATAGGAGCCATTTTCCACAATAAAATCTATCGATTCTCTATTGGATTTTTCTGAACTTAATTTTTAATTAAGTATTTTACCAATTTATACATCCTGCCGTTCATTTCTGGAGATGTTTATGGTGATGCACCCTAGTCATAGAGCCGGTAAGAAACACGTGAAGCCCCTTTAGTTCCGTCGTTTAAATGACGCAAGCGGTTTCTAAATACATTATTATTTTATTTTAAAACAAACCAAAACTTAGCTTTAACTGACTTATGTATTAACTTGTAGTGGAAAAGTGTTTCTGACTTTAACACTTAACGAGTTTAATGTTAAAAAAGTTGAGTTGAACTTTTTTTTCTTCTAATTTTACATGCATTTATTTGATAGGAAATTTGATCGGTTTTCAGGTGTAAAATACCTCTAGTGTTTCACAAGGACTCCAAATAAAATAAATAAATAAAATAAAATGAAAACAATGACGTCATCAGTATGAGACCGCCCACCGGCCCGATCAGCTGCTGTTGTCAGATAAGCGCCACAGTTTAGCCCCGAAGGGAACCAGACCCAAGGTAAGTTAATTTAGTTTGTTTAGTTATTAACGTGGTACACCATTTTTTTTCTTTCTTGTAATAACCCGTTAAGGTCTTGACCTGAGGCCTATTGCACAGAAGTAGGATACGGGATTATTATTATTAATAATATTATTATTATTATTATTATATCGGGCTATCTTGGTTATCCTGGCTCAACTTATCTATGATCCCGTTGCACAAAGCGGGATAGAGGAACGTGGGATATGTTATGACATCAGTTATCATAGCGATTTATTTTGTGGCGCTACCCTGCTCAAGACCAGGCTTAGTTCCAGGATCTATATGATCTCATCCTTCATCTCAGTCAGAATCATTTATAGGTGAGGTAAGGTAAGGTAGAACTTTATTGATCCCTCAGGAGGTCTCCTTTGGGAAATAGTTTTCCAATTAGACACAGCAATACAGACGATTATTCATAAAAATAAAAATAAGAACAAGAACAAAGATAAAAAAACAAAAAAAACAAGATGACGCAATCTAAGTCTAAAGATAAAGAAGATAGCTCAAGGACAAATAACAGAAAAGGATGCAAAGATTAACATAGAATAGAATATCAAGATACTTTCACTCCACTCCTGCCCCCAAACTCAGAATTGCACAATCTAATAGCCCGAGGAATGAATGAGTCCTTGAGTCTATTAGTGTTGCATCATGGGAGGAGCATTCGTGCACTCATTCTGTTTCTCTGTTCACTGATGACAGTGTTCAGAGGATGACTGTCATCATCCATGATGGACAGTAGTTTGTTCAGTGATCTCCTCTCAGCAACTGTCACCAGTGAGTCCAGCTTCAACCACAGAACCAGCCTTTCTGATCAACCTGTCCAACCTGTTGACACTCCTCTTGGACACATTCCCACCCCAACATACCACAGCATAGAACAGGACACTGGCCACCACAGACTGGTAGACAGACTGCAGAGGAGCTTCTTGCAGATGTTAAATGATCGGAGCCTCCTCAGAAAGTACAGTCTACTCTAAACTTTCTTATATACATGGTCTGTGTTGCAGGACCAGTTTACTGTCCAGACACACACCGAGGTACTTATAGTTGTGAACTATCTCCACCTCGTCACCTCTGATGGACACTTAATACATGCATATTTGACAATAAAAAAAAAAGAACTTGGAAGTCCCCACAGATCAATCAATATTTATTACACTTCACACTCACAAACATTCAACTATTATAATTCTTCAAGGGCCACAATAAATTCTATGAATGTTGTTAGGGGCCGTCAAGCAAAAAAAAAAGGCGAGAAAATCCCTTAAAAAAAGGATTTGCATTCGTCATTAAGCCGTGACTTTTATTAAGCTAAATAAGATGCAATTTTAGTCTTGTATGTACGAGTTTTTTTCAAAACATTTCTTCAACTAACTTTAAAAAAATATTTTTAGGGATTAATATACGTATACTCAAAACATTACACACAAAAAGTAGAGAAAATGTAAATGAATAATAAATACAAAATACACTTTTTAATGCATTAGAACCATTTATACATGATCATACTTTGACATTACGAGGGCTGATAAATACAGTCAAAGGGCCCAGGTCTTAACTAGACCCTCATTATTAAAATATGTGTAATCATTAGTTTTCATCATTTTAGATAACTGATTATCTGAGATTATTTAGTCATTTACACTTTTCCACAGACTATACACAAACCATATAGATACATGAAAAGTAACGTGATGTTCCTTAATTGAATGAGGATGAACCAAAGCAAAAAAAAAGCAAACAGATTTGTGACAAACTGTTTGTAAAAAAGGGCTATACAAATACAATTCTCCTTGCTTTTCAAAACTGAAGTCCCACAGTGGCATAAGATATTAACGGATAAGGATGCAGGAGCCTCCATGTAGGCTGTATAAAATGAGTACCAACAACTTAATCAAATCAATGGAAAATAACACAAATTCATTACCAGTGCATATTTAACTTAAATTCTCAAGCATATTAACGAAAATAATTCAAAACGTACTGGTCTCTGATCAGCCGACCACTGTCATCATCCGGGAAGACGGCAGCATTGTCACTGTAGGGGGCGCTCTTCTTTCTCATGCAGGCCAAATATGAACATGGTTTGACTCAGAATTATACTAAGCAATGTTTCCTGTTTTTTTTATTATTTTGTCTTTGAGTTCTTCATAGGCTTCTAAAAGGATGTCTTGTTGCCCTGGTTGCCTCCACAATAACAACACAGCCAGATAATTATCCAACTGCACCTTTCTTGCTATTTTTGTAAATATGTGTATATAATATAGTGCAGATTTATTTTCTATTCTATTTAGATTCTTTCTTTTCTTTTTAATATTTTATTTCTGGGTGTTTTTATTTTTCTTCTGGTATATTGCTCTTGCTGTTTGTTAAAAAGAATTTCCCCTCGCGGGATAGTAAAGGGATTCTGATTCTGATTCTTGCCATAGTGCATCAGTGAATCTGTGATCGATCGCGGGGTCTAGTTGAGGAAGCTGTGTGTTGCATTTACCACCAACCAGGATTGGTTTCACCTGATGAATCTGTGTCTGCTCATCTTGGCTTGGCCTTTGTGCAAAAAATTAATCCTAGACGCTCTTGTTTTGGATTCATCGAACCCAGTTTACTTACGTATCCTGGATTCTCAATCCTACTTTTGTGCGATAGGCCTCTGCTCTAGAGGAGAATGTTTTGATACTAGTGCAAAGTTCTTTCAACTTACTTAGATCGAAGCAGAAAAACAAGTTGGGTACTTTTATTTATTGCACTCGTTTTGATCAGAATGATTTTTTGCATAAACACGTTTATCCAGTCCGGGTTTGAATTTGTATTATCCCTATCAAAGCTATCTTGATAACTGTTAAGTGAATAATTATTAATGAATTTTTAGGCAATCTGTTTAAAACGGGTATAATTTGAGTGTATTTGGTTAATTTAAGGTACAGCAATTGGAGTTTATGTAGTTTAGAAGTGGTATTAAAATTCTACGAAATATATTTTACACAAATTGCATTTATTTATGTTAGTTTTGTTTTCCTTTTGTCTTTTTTTCCATCATGCTATGCATAACATTTCAACCCCAGATTGAGCTTTGACTTCATTTTGTCTTTGCGTTGTACATTAACTTGATGTTCATGTTCATTACAAAGGAGCTGTGCATCTGTAAATAATAATGACAATACATTTTATTTAAAGATGCATTTCCAGTCACTAAACTGATTTTTGGGTGAGAGGAGAGCACAGGACAGACTCACTAATTCCTTAGGAAAATGCTGGTATGATGGTCTAGGCAGGATAGTTTTCCCTATTTGGATATTGAACCAGAGGGGGATAAGAGATACAGTCATTAAATAATTGTCTATTTGCATTCCGTCTCACTGCGTAGGATTTCTTTAGACTATACAAACATGATTCCTGTTTCCCTTATGGCTTTCTATGAATGTCTCATAGTAGATACACGTGAAATCTAACGTCAGATTTTAAAGCTTCCGGAGTTGACTGTATCCTCCTGTCCTGAGTCAACTCAGGGATCTTGCAGGATTTCATTGTTCCTGTAGCAGGGATGGATGTAATGAATGCTTCCAGCGTCCGGTAGTTTAATTGCAACACAAAAATGAAGACATAAATATTTGCATGTTAATTGTAAGTAATACAATCTAATTGTTTTATTTTAATCAAATCATTTTGAAGTTTGAACCATAAAAATAATATGAAAAAAAAGAAAAAAGAAATCCCAATATACTGGTATATCCATATGTATTTCCCACCCCTACTTGATCATACACGTTTTACTTATTTAGGTACATATGTTATTTGTAATAACCCTTAAATAAATACTAATCAAGCAGAAATATTTCCATTTATGTTAAACATGAACTAAATATGTTTCAATAAAGCCAACCCTGGCTGACAAATACGTTTGGTTGGAGAGAATAAGCATGATTTTTATTTTTCTTTATTTTCAAAAGCCCGATGATCACTGACAAAACAAAACAAAACGTTTCCTAGAAGCTGCAATGGCCTTGAGTGCTCCACCCAGGATGGCACCGACTCACCTGGCCACGAAGGTGGAACTGACGATCTCTTGCCAGAATCTCCTGGACATGGACATCCTGTCCAAGTCGGATCCACTGTGCGCGCTCTACATCAACTCCACTGGCTCTCAATGGTACGAGGTCAGTGTCTTCCGGCTCACTTTTTCCAAGTGTCATGTGCAACTGTGACTCACATCTGTGGTTTTGTTTCGAAATCAGTTTGGCCGAACAGAGATGATCCTAAACTGCTTAAATCCAAAGTTCTCCAAGAAGTTTGTCTTGGACTACTTTTTCGAAATGGTGCAGAGACTCAGGTTCTGCGTCTACGACATTGATAATGACACGCATGATCTTGGTGATGACGATTTCCTGGGTGAGCTGGAATGTACACTCGGTCAGGTGAGTTTGATTCAATGTAATGATATCAGTCCCATTTATATATCACTGTTACTTATGCAGCATTACATCCTTCTCCCTTGGTTTGTTCTCCCCTCAAAAAAACACTTTTACAATCCCATACATTAGGATTCTTTCATCACATGAATTTACTTATTGTTATTTTTTCATTATTTCTATATATTCTTTGTTTCCATCTTAGTTTAAAAGGAATAAAAGAATAAAAGAATAACTCTCAGATGTTTGTGCCCAGGTGGTCTCGAGTAAGAGGATGACTCGTTCATTGGTCTTAAAAAATGGGAGACCGGCAGGTCATGGAACGATCACCGTAAGTAATGACAGTTGACCTAAACGGTGATGTCATAGAACCTCTAAAACAACCCTTTTGTAGATATGTGCCGAAGAAATCACCGACACCAGAGTGGCGAACTTTGAGATGTCTGCCCGTCGCCTGGAAAAAATGGTATCGGACCATCTTTATAACCGAACAAACGAACATCAACCCTCTCCTCTAATCATTTCTGATGCTTGTGTCTAGTATTTGTGGTGGACTGACCCGTTTCTGGAAATCTACAAGCAAAGCGATGCAGGATGGCAGCTGGCTCACAGGACAGAGGTGATGTTTGTGACAACATTTGAAGGTCGATCATGAAATCATCATGCCGTCTGCAGGTGATCAAGAAGAACCTAAACCCCACATGGAGACCCTTCCGCGTCCCACTTCGTTCTCTCTGCGGAGGAGATGTGGAGAAGGCTATCAAGGTCAGTTCAGTTCTTCCCTCCCAATGTACAGCCTGTTCACTTTCTTTTATGTTTGAATAGGGGTTTCAATGTGATGTGATACGACCTGAAACTTTAAACATTTATCTGTTGATCCTAACCTGTTTTCTTTGAACTGAGAACAAGTGAGAAACTGATAACAAGTGAGGCTGTAGTAAAATATATATATGTATATGTAAATATAGTAATTTTATATGAAGTTGTACATTTGTTAAGTTTTCTCAGGTCATTGCAGCCGCTAGTTAAATCTGCTTGTTTTGCTTATGAAAAAATGACTGAGTTGCTCTCTGTCAACGATATGTTATTATTATATAATATGTCAGTTGTAAAAAAGAAAACCTCAATATTCTTATGATGTAATCTGAGCAATATCGTGTATGATTAATGCCTAAAATAAATCCACAGTTTGGGATATTAACCTTTTAAAAAACTATAATATCTTGGGGATGGATATATTGACGACACATGAAAAGAACATGATTCAAACTTGTGTCTCGGGGGCCAATTCCGGCCCGCCAAGTCATTTTGTGTGGCCTGCATGTGAGCATTAATGATGTCGGCATTCAGGATAAGATCAGGGACAGAGATTATTGATGTAAGCAAAAAAAAAGGAAAAATGATTTTGAAGGAAAGGAACTGTTTTGTTAAAGAGAGAATCAAGATAATTCAATTAAATTCAATTTTATTTCAAGTGTCTTATCAAAACAAAGTTATCTCAAGTACAGGAGGATACAGTGAGAGAAAAGAGGAGAGTAGAGTGGGGTAGAAGAATCCATGATAATGATGGGAAATATCAAAGTCTACATCCTGTTGAATGTAGATTTTGTTTGGCATGTGACTTGGACTGTTCATGAGATTTTGACCCCGTGTGTGATTGAGTTTGACCCCCACACTGTTGACATTGTAAAGCCATCACAGAGTGCGTAAAAATAAGCTTGTTTATGTCAACAGCCGCTCCAGCATGATGTTAAAAACATTAATCATCAGTGTTCTGTTTGTTTTGCTGCAAAAATTAACAGATTAACATGTTACTAACGATGACTCATCATTTAAAGGCATCTTCCCTCCATCTCACAATGCTGCCAAACTAAACAGCCGGACGGCTTTTTGACACGCCATGAACGATTGTGATGACATTAGCTAAAGGTGTGCATCATTTTCTTATTTCTAACCTGTTCTTTAATATTTACTATTTTTTATGTTTTAACTTAAATATTTAATTTCTTTTGTACCTAACTTGGATGTCACTTTTGTTGTAAGTAATACAGTTCATCTTCAGGTTGACTGTTTTGATTATCACGAAAATGGCTCTCACAAACACATCGGGAGTTTTCAAACCATGGTGGCTGAGCTGCAGACTGCGACCCACAGCTCCCCGGTGAGATCAGTTAAAACATCAATTTGTGTCTCACGTTTTTGTCCTATTCTTAATTTCTCTTTGGTTTTCGCCGGACTCTTTTTTTTCAGGTTGAGTTTCAGTGCATCAATCCCAAGAAGGTCAACAAGAAAGGCTATAAAAACTCTGGGATTATTTGTGTTAAGCGCTGCCAGGTACAAAACCTTTAAAAGCATCACGATCAAAGGTTTTAATTTGACCTCTTCATGAAATGTATGGTATAATTTGAAAGGCATTAACTGAGTGGTGATTAGATCTTGGTTATCGTGGTCTTTCAAATGATTAATCCTTTACATTTATGGCTTCTTTTTATTGTTTCATTGTTTGATAATTGCTTCGTAACCTTGGGTAAATGTTTAAGGCAGAAACAAGGAAAATTGTTACAGCGTAACTGCATTTGTGGATCCCTGTTGAGCTGTTGCCAAATGCCACTTGTGTATTTGTTAAAAATTTAAGATAAAGGCTCTTGTTGGTTTGGTTTCTCGTTTTATCTTCCTGGTTACTTCAAAAAGTCTCTCAGTACTTCAATGAAAACACCGATTTCACAACTCTCCAAAATGACTAAATGTTATGTACCTTCTTAAAAGTATCTGGGATTCAGAAGGCAGCGTATATAAAGTCATCTTAGAAAACTGTTTTTGTAAGAATATAAATAAAATGTCTATTCAACCTTTATTTTGCAAACAAACATGCTTTACATACATGTCTTTACATCATAGATCATGAATATAAACAGATCTTTTCTTCGATAAAATATAAATTCCCATTGAATAATTATTTTTCCATTTCAGATTGAGAAGGAGTTCACCTTCCTGGATTACATCATGGGTGGATGTCAAATGAACTTCTCCGTAAGTCTGTCTTCAATTAGATGAACTCATCTATTGGTGTTCAAGATGTAGTCTACACATGACTTCAGAGTTTAATTGATCTTAAGGCCGACCTGCGTCTCTGCACAAGAGCTACAGAATGATAAATGACTCTTACTTGAACAGTGATTCATCCCATCTTCAGTGCCCGAGGGCTCAGCTACACATTCACACGGACTAGTCTGCCAGCTCAACGATCAAGAGCAATCGGGATGTCTTTCTCTGGAACGCAACACCACAATCTCATCAGGGGGCTGGGATTAAACCCGCAACTTCTCAGGCAACAAGCCAACCACTCTACCACCTGACACCCCAGACCGATCCACTCGAGCAACTCAATGATCAAGTTCACACTGTGTTTAGTCTTCAGGGTCTTGAATCTGTTCATCATCCACACTTTTATCTTACGGTACATATTCTCCACAACCTTTTAGTCAAGAAATCAGGGATGATGATTAAACAGAGAAGCACTTTACTGACTTGAACCAATAGCAGAATAATAGATACATCTGTAAAAAAAAAGAAAATGCTATAGTGAGAGAGATTGACTGCAAGCCAGCACTGACTTAATTGAATTACCTTCCCCCACCCCCAACCCCACCACCATCTCTCCCCACAGATTGCAATAGACTTCACAGGCTCCAACTTGGATCCCAGACTGCCGCAGTCCCTCCACTACATCAACCCAGAGGGCTATAATGAGTATCTTACGGCCATCTGGGCGGTGGGCCACGTCATTCAAGACTATGACAGGTTGGATTCTATACAGTATTGCTGTGAAGCCGACATGAGGCTGTGTTGGTTTTTGTCTTCATACGGTGTTTGTTTATAATTCTGCAGAGGCCACTCCTTGAATAAACAAACACATTTTGTACAGAAGCCATGACGTGGCTCTGCTCAATGAACCCTATTTGTCAAAACACTTTTATCACAACAATCTCACACGTCTAAGGAACGATTGCACATGTGTCAAACTTGTGGGCTGGTGGCCAAATCTGCTATAAACAATAAAGACGGCAGTTTAAAAGATAAGATCAGGAACAGAGATTATTGATGTCAACAATAACTTTAAAAATGGTTTTGAAGGAATTAAAAATGCATAAGTGGACAGAAGACTTGAATTCCAAGACATTATATGTATGTGGTGCCTTTTCTTTCAGTACCAAGAAGTTTCCTGTCTTTGGATTCGGGGCACAGGTGCCACCAAGCTGGCAGGTAAGAAAGTGAAACAAGAGGTTTTGTTTCTTGACTATTGAGGCTGTATTTGCTTGGCTTTATCATCTTGTTGATTTGATCTTTTTGAAAGAATCTTGTTTTAGATTTTTTTTATCGTAGAAAAAAACTGCTTCAAACACTGAGGGACAAATCCGGTCATCCATATACATAGATATATATATATATCATCCAATTCTTACTTTTTATATTTTGGACTATGAAAAACAGAAGGATTGATACTTTGTTTGTCTTTTTTTAAGCGACTATTTGATTTTAGGATAAAGAGTATTTAGGGTTATTTATGATTAGAATATTGAAATACGTCAAATTACAAAGCAAATATTTGCCTGACCAGAGAGGGAAGGAAATGTGTTTCTTGGGAGATATCGTAATTGAGAACATAGTGTTTCTCTAAACTAGGAACAGCAATTTAATTCGGCAAGTGGTTAATGATTTAAATTTTTGTGGCTCTTGTGAAGGATTGTAAGTTAAAATATATAAAGTGAATCATCTGTATTAAGAAAATACAAGTGAGGATATTTTTTAGGTTTCTCTTGCTTTTTATTTTAAGGGACAAAATAACTGTAAAGGAGGAATGAAAAAGAAGACACACATTTCTACAAATATTCCACGTGTTCTAGAAAATGCATCCCAATACTTAAATGTAGGTGTACAAACATACTTCTGCTTAAATTTGGATTTCTCAGACCGTGTGTACATTTGAATGCAGTGTTGTTTGCTTTAGTAAATAACCGAACCTGAAATCAAATGTGAAAATGTTTGTTTTAAAAGCCCCTTGGATTAACCTTATTCATATGTTCACATCTCTATCGTATCCTCATGAAGCATTATGATTTTGATGCTCTGTTGTCTCATTTAAACTTTTACTTCATGCCTGTGTTAATTCTTCATTTACTTTTCACTCTATGTTACCTTTGGCTTAACCTTAGTAAATACAGGTGAGACTCTAACACATTTAGAATATTGTGCAAAGGTTCGTTATTCCAGCAATAAGATTTAGAGTTTAGTCTTATAACTTAAAAAGCTCAAATTAAAATTCTCATAAAATTAGAATATCACCAAAAATGAACAGAAAGTGGATTTTAAACAGCGAAATATTGACCCTTTGAAAGGTTTTAGTCTCCCATATGCACTTATTACTTGGTTTGGGCCCCTTGTGCATGAACTGCCCAAAGCGACCTGGCGTGGATGCTATCAGCCTGTGGAGCTGCTCAGGTGTTATGGGAGACCAGGATGTTTTGATAGCAGAGGCCATCAGCTCTGCTGCATTGTTGGGTCTCATGTCTCTCATCTTTCTCTTGGCAATGATCCATACATTCTCTATGGGTGTTCAGGTCTGGCACGTTTACTGGCCAATCAGGCACCGTCATCTGATGGTTTTTTAACCAGGTTTTGGTACTTTTGGCAACGTGGGCAGGTGCCGTATCCTGTTGGAAAATGAAGTCAGCATCTCCATAAACTTGTCCGCAGAAGGAACCAAGTGTTCTAAAATCTCTTGATAGTCGGCTGCGTTGACCCTTGATATCTCGTGTTTTAACCTTTGTTTGGTTCCGTTTCTCTTGTATTTATGTTGATGCTAGAACATTTTCAGCAATGACTTTAATATATTTTTCTAGAATCTTCCTTTAATGTCTGGAACTAAAAGAATAATGATGTCATGCCATGAATGTTGTTGCTTTTCCTTTTCTTTTTTTTTTTTTTATAGATTCTTTCATTCATTTATTCATTTTTTACCTCCTTATTCACAAACATTTGAGAGGCTCGTGGCGAGTAGTATTGGATACAAACTTTTTTTTTTTAAACAAACAGGTGAAAAAAGAAAGTCTAGTATTATACGTGTCTGTTGCTTTGGTGTGACACACAACTATTTTGGAACCATTCACAATGACATGACCTGTCTTAACTCTGACATAGTTTTCTGACACGGGGAAGCACAATTATTGATTAAGCAGGCAGATGTTAGCTAATGATCCCATCCCTGTCTGGTCCTCAACTACAGTCCACAACTGTACAATATAATTTTGACGTACTCCATACTGTTTTACCATATAGCAACAGTATGTTATTTTCTCTTGCTAATCCTAGTTTAAATTGCATATACATGTACTTCATTCTCACAGGTTTCTCACGAGTTCCCCATCAACTTTAATCCCTCAGACCCGTTCTGTGATGGTAAGTGTGTCTGAGACTAACGGGGGAAATGGAATCCTTTGCGTTCATGCAGGGTTTTTATGAATTTGTGTTTCAGGCATTGAGGGTGTGGTCGCTGCCTACCAGGCTTGTCTGCCTCAACTGAAGCTCTGGGGCCCGACAAACTTTGCGCCGATCATCAGGCATGTTTCCTGCTTTGCCAGACAAGCCTTGCGACAGAACATGGCCTCTGTAAGTCTTACACTCGAGTTGAACATGTACAAAAGTACACAATAAAACACTCACTCTGCTCTCCCGGCAGCAATACTACGTGCTGCTCATCCTCACCGACGGAGCCATCACCGACATGGACGAGACCCGCACGGCCATCGTGGAGGCGTCTCACCTGCCCATGTCCATCATCATCGTGGGCGTGGGCGGGGATAATTTCGACGCCATGGAGTTCCTGGATAGCGACGAACATTTGCTGCGGTCGCCGAGGGGCGACGCTGCCGCCCGAGACATCGTCCAGTTCGTGCCCTTCAGGATGTTCAACGTGAGTGAAATACACAACTTTCTTGGTCTCTGGGAGGAAACCCGAGTGCAGAGAAGCAACCCCACAAAAGCAAACAAACGCAGGAACTCTACGACTATAACTACAAACCACATTGTGGATTCTCACTTCTATTTCATACCGTTTCTGCTTCCTGTCATTGTGTGAATGCTGGGAAGCATTCACACAATGACAGGAAGCAGAAACCTATCCGCTTCTACTTTCACAAATTTCATCCGATTTGAACCGTTCAAACTTTTATCAATTCAGCTCAATCCCGTCATTCAGGCTATGTTCTAGCTCTCTTTTATCTCTTCCCCTCTTTCTTTTATTCCTCTTTTTCTACCCTTTTTTCCCCATTCATTTCAATGGGGAAACTCTTCAACTCAAGATTCAACTCCTTCCACTTCTATCACTACTTTCTACTAATAATTCCACTACTACTGCCTTATACTTATACTTATAGTTATACTTATACTTATATTTATACAAATAGTTATACTTATACTTGTACTTATACTTATACTTATACTCTTCCACTCTTCCACTCCTTCATTCCTTTACTACTTCACTCTTCCACTCTTCCATTCCTTCACTCTTCCACTCTTCCATTCCTTCACTCTTCCACTCCTTCCCTCTTCCACTCCTTCACTCTTCCATTCCTTCACTCTTCCACTCTTCCATTCCTTCACTCTTCCACTCCTTCACTCTTCCATTCCTTCACTCTTCCATTCCTTCACTCTTCCACTCTTCCATTCCTTCACTCTTCCACTCCTTCACTCTTCCACTCCTTCACTCTTCCATTCCTTCACTCTTCCACTCTTCCATTCCTTCACTCTTCCACTCCTTCCCTCTTCCACTCCTTCACTCTTCCATTAGTACGAGTACTACTAGTACTACGAGTACTACTACGAGTACTAGTACAACTACTTGTAGTACTATAGGTACTCATACTACCACGAGTACTCGTAGTAGTACAAGTACTAGAACAAAGAGTATTCCATTATAATTTAATTTAAAGTGTCTTATAACAGTAACAAGTTATCTGAAGACACTTTACAGTTGAAGTAATACTACAGTGGAGAAAGTAAAAACAGATCAATAATAAAGTACAGTGTGGATGGAGCAGGAAAAAGTTCCTTTTAGAAGAACCTGGAGCAGAAGTAAACAGTTGATGAATGAAAACAAGAGCGTCCAGATTTACTTGTTGATCAAAGACCAAGATGACACGATTGATCAGACTTCCTCAACCAGACCCTGCGATGGATCACAGATTCACTGATGCACTGAGACAACAATGTTTTTAGAACCTATGAAGAACTCAAAGACAAAATAAAAAAAACAGGAACCATTACTTAATACTGTAAAGGTATATCAAAAAAGAAATGTCTATGGTCTAGTGGTATGAACCTCGCTCTTGGTGACTGAGGTCCTGGGTTCAAAACCTGGAAGTGACATAAAACTTTAGTTTCTCTCTTCATTTAGATATGGTTTGTGTATAGTCTGTGGAAAAGTTCTCTTTTATCTCTTTTATTCCTCTTTTTCTACCCTTTTTCCCCCGTTCATTTCAATGGGGAAACTCTCTTCAACTCAACTTTCAACTCCTTCCACTGTAACCTACTACTTCTACTACTAATTCCACTACTACTTCTACTACTAATTCCACTACCACTTCTACTACTAATTCCACTACTACTACTAATTCCACTACTACTACTTCCAATTCTACCAATTCCACTACTACTTCCACTACTAATTCCACTACTACTTCTACTACTAATTCCACTACCACTTCTACTACTAATTCCACTACTACTACTAATTCCACTACTACTACTTCCAATTCTACCAATTCCACTACTACTTCCACTACTAATTCACCTACTGCCACTTCTGGTACTACCAATTGTGTGAATGCTGCTCAGCATTCACACTGCATTTTCGTCCGTAAATGCACTCTTTTCTAGTTTGGATATCATTTCTGACCCGCCAAGGACAAACAAGTCAGAGATGATACCAGTCTCAGAGTGATGAGTCAGCAGCCGAACAAGACAAGACGTCCACGAGAACGGCAGGTTCCGTGTGTACGACTCATGTACCGTCTTCTTATTGAACTTATGAAGTGGTGACAATTGAAAAACAATATTTAAAACCCTCGTTCACTACCAGAGGATGTTATGGAAGTCATTCATAATTAATTTGATTGCACTTCATAATACTGAAGAACAGTCGTGGTTCAATGTGGATTTAAAGGTTAAGGGATCCCTTAGAATCCAGGGGTGTCAAAGTGGTCCGGAAAAGGGCAGAGAGGGTGAAGGAATCAGGTGTCGGCTTAACAAGCAACACCTGACTGACAGTTAATTGATTACTGTCTTCAGACGCCTGATTGGTTCAACCATATGTGCTTGACTGGTTGGATCCAAAACCTGCAATGTCTTTGCCCTTTTTCTGGACCAGTTTGACACCACTTTAGAGTCTCACTAGCCAATGATTGAAGTTGGTGTTTAGAAAACTTGCAGTTGATTATCAAATCCAGAGCTAAACTCACTCTTTATATATTTCCCTATCTGTGGTAACGCCCATAAATGATAACATGACATACATAATCTCCATATGATGAAGATGATGTTCATATTACACATAAATGAACAAAGGACACAGATGCAGACCTAAGAGCCCCCCCTCAGATCAGTGATGTAAGGAGGAGTCTGACCCTGAATAGATCTGAAAGTAAGAACCAGAATTTTAAAGTTGATCCTGAAAGTAGAGTTTTAAGGATCAGGGAAATGGCAGTTCTTCTACTAGAGCGGGTCAGAATTCTCGCTGCAGAGTTTTGTATCAACTGCAGGCGAGACAGATCCTTCTTGTTTAGACATGAAAACAAACTGTTACAATAGTCCAGATGAGAAGAAACAAACACATGGATTACAAGCTCCAGATCATGTTGTGACCACATTGTTTGATTTCCAGCAAACAATTGACTGAGCTGTTCAGCCTCTGGGGCTCCGTTAGGAGGGAAGTGTCACATTTGACCCCGGCCCATGACACCTGCCATTGTCTTCGCAGGGGAATCACATGACCCTCACTCAGAGTGTCCTGGCCGAGCTGCCCGACCAAGTGACCTCCTTCTTCAACTCCTACAAGTTGAAGCCGCCGAAGACATTTGACACGCCGGAGCCGTCTTAGAAGGAGAACTTGTGTGAACATTCTGCCTCATCTACAACCTTTGTACTCGTCATATGGAAGCATGAATGAATGTAGCGTGTGTTCTGAGTGCTCGTGTTAATAACCTGAATGTTAAATAAATTAATATATAGAAGAAAGCTGCATGTGTAAATAAACAGTCTTAATAAATATAACTTCTCTGGATTATCTCATGTTGATCCATTTTGTCTTTGGGTTAAAGGAAGTTGAACAAAAAAAATGTCTGAAAGACGTTTTGCTTAAAAACAAGTCACTAGCGCCACCATGTGTGTAATAATAACAGTCATAAAGCAGGTTAAAATACCTGTATTTTCAGTCGAGTGATGTTGCTGCATAAGCCTAGAGGAGAGTTTAATTTTGTTTTAATGACAGATAATATATATTTATTATAATGTTTATGATTAAAATTATGAACTTAAAATCTCTATGTTTTGATGTGAAATATGAGAGCTTGTTTTTTAAATGGTAGAACTGGTTTCTAAAGGTGATAAACCTTGAACTCTCTTGACTTTCAAGACGTGTTTGGCCAAGTTTGGTGGAAACGATCTTCTGACTCACCTGGTGACATTTCTGAACGCTCTTCTCAAGTCTGACACATCTGGTTGTGGGCTGTGACAGAGAGCCACATCCTGGCGTCACAACAATAATTCGAATTGTATTTTAAACCGTTCTTTATATTCATTTCATTCACCGCCATCATTTGTATTAGAGATTATAGATTTAGAGCCTCCATTAAATCAGTGGGGCCCATCCCAGCTAGTAAGGGGAATAGGTGGTGAACACCCTGGACACTCATACCTATTTAAAAAAAGCAATTTATTTCAAAATGTAATCGCCTGAAGTGTATTTGAGTAGAGATGTTTATGGTAGGAAAATAAATTATATAGGTAAGTAATTTATATTTATAGAACGCTTTTCCAGACCAGGGTCACAAAGTGAATAAACAATCAAAACAATACTCAATAAAATAACAGCAATTTTATAATACATTTTCTATTATAAGGAAACAAAATAAAGCAGTTTTTCTATTTTTCGGATCGATTGTATGAAAGGCATTTAAAACAAGTGTATTTTTTATTTGAAAAAAAATATATATACGGAATATGAAAAGAAGAAAACAACCGGTCTAATTAAGTAAATTTAAAAAAAAAATACTATATGTGGATTTAAAGCTCTCCGACAACATCTGTTACAAATCAAGAAGGTAAACGCAACAAAAAAAAAAAAAAAAAAAAAAGAATTTTGACTTTAACAAGAAAATGTGCACCGCGCCGTCGCCCTACGCGCTACGGGTAAACGAGCGCACTCAGGCGCCGCCCACCCTTCTCTTGCGTTTCCTTCTCCACTGCGGACACGAGCGGAATCTCTTCTGGAGGGTGGGACTCAAAATAAAGTAAGAAAAGCCAGAACCCCGTTTATTGCGTCATTTTACCCTAAAGACATTTTTTAGCGATATCCACATGTCAATAAATGTCACGTCATTCTTTTTTTTTAAGCTATAAAGAACCGTTGGTTCGGAACTCGCGTTTACTTTCTACATGTTTATATCCAGGAATACACACAATTCATAATACACGTATTTTTTAAACATTAATACAACAGACGTGTGTTATTCACGGTGTTTTTTATTTTATATAGCTAGTTTATGATTTTGAGTGTGATCTGTTTTTTTAAAAAAGAAAACAATGTTTAACAAGTGACGTCACCTTAGAAGCTTGTAAAGTTTGTCTGACATGGAGTTTGTAACGTTCAAGCTTCTACTATCAGGGTGGAGTAGAGAGGGTGTGTTTTCTAACCCTCAACCCCCTCTTAAGTATCTACTCACGAGGTCTGCAGATCCATCGATTGTTTTGGATTTTAGAGGGTTTTTTTTGACTTGGTCGTCAATTGTTGATGTTAATGTTCTACTCCGAGTCTCCTGTGGACGTCAGAACGAGGTTCCGTTAAACCCCTTATTAAACAACCCGAACTGGGAGCTTTCTGCACAAATCCAGACTGTTTTAAAAGACAGTCTAGAGCTGTGTCAACTGAACATTAAATACACACACATTCCACCCTTTGTTTTTACGCAAAAATGACAGTTAAGATTGTGTTGTCATTGTGATGTAATACAAATATCGATACTTGTTGAGACTGCATTCGATTTCATTTTGGAATCTTTCAAATCATCATCTTATTTCTGTGTCTTTTATGGTTCATATTTCAATACATTGTGTGTAAAATATACAACAATAAAACATAAATAAATGACGATTAACATGAAAGTATTTGGGCCATATTTTTTATTTTTGCAAGGTAGAAGGTAGAACTTTATTGATCCCTCAGGAGGTCTCCTTCGGGAAATTGTTTTTTTTTCCAATAGCCACAGCAAATACAGCAATTTTTCATAAAAAATAAATCAAAATAAAATAAGAACAAGAACAAAGAGAAATAAAGAGAAAGAACAAGATGATACAACACAATTGTGTTGCAATTAAACATCTTGCAGCTAGACGGTAGCGGTTCTTCTCAGCTTAAGGAAAAATGATGACTGAGGATGAGAGGATACAGTAGACTCCGGCAGCTTTTTGAAGTTGATGTTGGGACGTAGGTTAAAGACGTAAATATAAACAGTTACGACTTCACGACCCCAAGAGTCATGTGGTCTGTCGGTTTCTGCAACACTCTACTCGGTACTCGGATGGTACTACAAGTATATAATTCCTCCTACGCTGTCACAATATATCGTATCGTCACCCCTGGATTGTTATACGTATCGTCACGACACTATCTGATATATTTTTGTTTCAAGTAATGTAAGTAAGTAAAGGGTATTTGTAAAGCGTCTTTCTAGACCAGGGTCACAAAGCACTTTAACAATCCAAACCGATACACGGTTAAAATATATACTTCTTGTTTAAACGATAATATGTGTTCGTTCATCAGCTCTCACCAGGGTTTTCTTCTGGCTAAGATGGCGGCGGTGGCGGCAAGTCCGGGACCACAGGTTAACCAATGTGTGACCAAGGTGTCGTTGAGTGTCTCATGTGAAAATCTACTGGACATGGATGTCTTCTCCAAGTCCGACCCGGTGTGTTTGCTTTACATGAACTCCTCAGGATCCAGCTGGTGGGAGGTCAGTGTGTCGGTCATTTACTAACCATCGCACATTCTATTTATTTATTTATTTTCAAATTAACTGTTGCGTCTCAAATGTTCGTTCCTCACAAATTATCTTTCTTAACATACTGTTTCCTTCTGATGAAGTCGCTTTTTATCCAGCCCTGTGCTGCCTCAGATAAAATCACGTGTTGAATCTTTTTTTTAAGGTCGGCCGCACGGAGATGATTAAGAACTGCCTCAGCCCCAAATTTTCCAAAACCTTTGTCATCGACTACTACTTCGAGATGGTGCAGAAGTTGAGGTTCGAACTTCACGACATCGACGACGAAGTAAGCTCAAGCATGCAGGGCGCCGACTTCTTGGGGGAACTTGAGTGCACGTTAGGACAGGTATGCGGTTTTTATTTCACATCCTTCACCACAAAATTCATAATTTCCTGTGAATAATTAAAAAAAAAAAAAACGTTGTTTCTTTTTTCCACCTCTAGATTGTATCCTCACAAAGAATCACAAAACCACTGGTCATGAAGGACAGAAGACCAGCAGGAAGAGGAACAATTACTGTAGGTCTTTTATAAGAAGGCGTAAACACACAATATAATGTTTTAAAAAAAAAAACAACTGTTATTCTCATAGTTTAAGGCATTAATTTACCATAAACCCTTCTAACTCAAATCCTTCTCCTACCAGAGATGAAATGTTCATGAGCAGTGACATTTGAATGTTGTGTTGCAGGTGAGCGCTGAGGAACAAACCGACAACAGGGTGGTTCAATTTGAGATGTTGGCGCGGAAACTGGATAAAAAGGTATTGACAACAACTCGAGTCACAAACTTGTTTTTTGGATTTTCAGTCTCACATTTACCTGGTGAAGGTATCTGGTCTTATCTCTAAGTAGTACTTCTACTAGCAAACGATCAAATCACAAAAATGTATGTGTATGTGTTACTGCGCCTTAACCTTTTATAAATAATTCATAAAACATATTTTATTTTATTGATTGCATTCTTTTTTAAAACCTTGGTGGATATATGTGCTGTTTCAGCGTTTTCTAAAGATTATTATTTAATAGCTCTTTCAACATTAGCGCAGAGAAATATCTCTTATGTGTCAAGAAGCATCTAAGGACCTTTTTATTTGCACAGGCTTTTTCTTAATTATCTTGGGGCTACTGTGTTTGTCACCGTGTTGTCTTGGCTTTGTACATTTTTTAAATTCATACATATATTTAACTGTGTTTTGTTTTGTTGCTTTACAAATATAACTTGCTTTAATAACTTACTTGCTAGCTATAGGGTGAAAGACGTTATCTATTATGATTGTTTTAAGCCATTTAAAATGCTAAAGTAATGTTTAATTATATATGAGGATTATGGGAGAGCTAATACACGTTAAATAAACAGTAAAATGTTTTTATTTAAATATATTCACAGTCACTTAGAATGTTTCCTCATTGAATGAGCTGAGTGTTGTGCGACATTCCAAGCATTAAATCAACCGTTAAGGCTAAGCAAACGTTAGAAAATCAGACAAAGGCCCATTGGATGTGTAGCCCACAGCATGGGATCATAATCTGTCGGGTCCTCGAAACTCATGTAATGCATTTTTGACTTAAACTTGCTGGGTCAACTCTGAGTCATTTCTTGTTTCTTTTTAGGACTTCTTTGGAAAGTCGGACCCTTTTCTGGAATTTTACAAGCAGACTGAAACTGGATGGAAGTTGGCCCACAGGACTGAGGTAGACACAGAAAACAATTTGATTATTTACTTAATATTTGGATTCAAGTATGTGCTGCCCTTCAATGTAGGCTTCAAACGCACTGTGAGTAACGTCGGAACCATCATCTGACTGGTTGCATGTCAGCATAAAGATGTGTTCGCATGAAGCTGGACTCACTGGTGACCGTTGCAGAGAGGAGGTCACTCGACAAACTACTGTCCATCATGGATGATGAAAGTCATCCTCTGAACTCTGTCATCAGTGAGCAGAGAAGCAGATGCGACAGATGCAACACTAATAGACTCAGGGACTCATTCATTCCTCGTGCTATTAGACTTTATAACTTTGAATTTAGGGACAAGAGCAGATAAAAAGGGATGATGTAGTTAATGTTAACCTTTGTATCCCTTTAAGATGTTTGCTTTACCTTCTAACCTCTGCTGTTTACTGGAAATCTTTTTCCCGAAGGATATCTCTAGAGTGATTAATAAAGTCAATCTAATCTAATCTAATCTAGTAAACGGAGACATTCTGTGTGAAACTAGTCGTGTTTGTAAGACAAGTGTTTTAAAAAATGTAATGATATGATTTTTCTAGCAGTTGTTGTCCTGGTCGTAATCACTATGTGATAATGTTTGAACAGGTGGTAAAATATAACCTCAATCCAGTGTGGAAGCCGTTCAAAATCCCGATCCAGGCCCTCTGTGGAGGAGATGTGGAGAAATCAATAAAGGTGGGTGTTGTATAAATAGTGTATATGTTAGTATGTTTTAATGCTAATTTACTTGGACACATTTTAAACACACTTCATCATATGTGAATTAAAGTAAGTAGCACAGTGTGTTGTAATTCTTTTTCGGATGCTTTTTTAAGATTGTGCTATTTTTCTCTTGAAAACTGATGCACCACATGTTATATATGAGATTACAACATCGTAAAAAACATTTTCTTCTAGGCCATGTTTCCTATGTATTTATTGTTTTAACTAAAAGTACTACCTTTCTATTTATGGTGGGTGTTTTTCCGGTGATAGAAATCATTTAGGAAGTTCTTAAATTTAACAATTTTGCGTCAAAATTGAAACATATATATATATATACATATATATATATTATGGGGTTGAAATAGTGTACAAATATGTGAACTATGTAACAACCCATTTTAAAATAACTACCGGCACTATTTGTGTGACTCAAAAAAAGAAAACATGTGTTTGCAATATTTTTATATTTATTTTTCTCGAACCCTGTTTGAAAGGATTCTTGTGAGGAAGACCGCGGTGCAAGTAAGTTGACAGCCATCATGTGTGTTCCTCATAGTGGAAAACTAAGGATATATAAGAACATCCTGCAAACATCTACATCTGGATTCAGGAGAAATTCTGACCTTGGACCCATATCACCCAACTTTTATTTATATAAAACAACACTATATAACATTATTTACGATTGTTTTCATTTTGACAGGCCATGATGCAGAACTAGATCATTTTAACAGTTCTCTTTTTTATGTTCCTTTTCCTGAACAACCCGCCTTAAGAGTCGGCTTAAACCGCTAAACCTGCTGGCTAGTTTTGCTTTGTTAAGTTAATCCAGCTACTATAGACAGATTAATTCAATTGATTTGTCTAAATTGTATTTACGTTGGCCCAGAAATGTTTCGATCCTTTCCTAACGGCATACAATCATGCTCATGATCGTCATCATTCTGTCCGTGTATAACATATTTAGAAGAAATTACCAGCAAATAAAACGATTAACGATCAAACACGACTATCAATATGTTACTAACTACGCTTAAAGAAATGTTTGTCTGTATATAGTTGATCAATATGAACTTTGATGCATTAATCGTATATAATGTCACTTTTCCTCAAACCAAAAAGTTTATTAAAACTTGACTTGATTAATGAAAATACTTCCTGGTGGATGTAGATGTTTTTTTGTTTTTTTTAGCAATGATGGTAGTGACTTGCAGTTTCATATTAGTCAAATTGTCTGCTCCACCCATTCTCTTCTCTACTGCTGCTTAGAATGTGTATACAAAACAAAGACTGTGTCCAGATTCTGAGCAGCGCGTGTGTCCGACTAGTTTCATTAGCTCCACTTCCAAAGCATGTTTTTGTGTGTCCCGCTATTAGACGTAACACTCGAGTGTGTCCTCATCAAAGATGGTGTGTTTGCAGGTGGATTGTTATGACTACAACAACAGCGGCTCTCATGAAATCATCGGAAGCTTTCAAGCTACACTCTGTCAAATCCAACAGGCGTGCACGACGTATGCAGTGAGTTACACTTTCTTTTTTTTTAATTGTTAGTTTCAAAGTTTTGAGGGTTGAATTTCTGCCTGCGATGATATCTAGTTTATTTTTTGTGGAAGTGATTGTAAAATAATTAAATGATTAAGTTCAATATCTCATTTTATTTTCACAATACCGCATCAATATTCAACAGTACTGAATAGAAAAACTATTCTTTACTTATTTATGTATTCATTTGGATTTTTTTTTGCCTTCAAAATTATAATTACAATTATTTAATTTCATTATTTACAATTAACATGCAAATACCTATTGAGGATGTTGGTTTGCAATGACTGGGGACGAGAGGATACAGTCAACTCCAGCATCCTCTAAAGCAGATGTTTGTGCTGTATTTAGGTTTAACAAATAAAAGCATTTACGACTTCATCAAGAGTCTGTAAATATTACTACACCAGAGTCAAGTTCTCGGACAATACTACAAATATATCATTGTTTCTACGGTATCACAATATAATCGCCATATATCGCAAATTCGCCCCTGTATCGTGACACGTGTCATATCGTTAACACCACTAATCTGCACTGAAATATTTATAATTTACAATTTTGTAATGATTTAAAAACATTTTTTTAAAACAACTTTCGCTTTATTATTGTATTACGGTATAATTGAGAATACATTGACATTTTATTTAAAAAAAAAAGTCAAATGTGTGTTTTGATCTGGCAGAACCCTCCCCCCCTAAAAAATCCACAAAATGTGTGAGTGTGATCTTGTCTATTCTTTCCATCACAGGCGGAGTTTGAATGCATCAACAGTAAGAAGAAACAAAAGAAGAAAGGATACAAGAACTCTGGAGTTATCACTGTTAAACAGTGTCAGGTATAAATCCAGTTTATCTTTCAATGTTGTTTCTGGGCCAGCATTGTAATTTAGTTGCTGTTATTTTGTAATGAGCAACTACTTAAGAATGAATCTCAGTCTCACATCAATTATTTAACTTTTTTTCATTCCTTTACCTACGACAGATTGTGAAAGAGTACACCTTCCTGGATTACATATTCGGTGGCTGTCAGATCAACTTCACCGTGAGTGTCAAGATTTCCCTTCCCTTCATTAATATAAACACTGACCGGATGTTATCTGGGGAACAGATCGCTATTGACTTCACAGGCTCCAACGGCAACCCCAGCAGCCCCCAGTCCCTCCACTACATCAACCCTCATGGATTCAACGAGTACCTGTCGGCTATCTGGGCAGTGGGAAATGTTATCCAGGACTACGACAGGTGTGGAGCTACAAATAATGGGTTAATCCTGTTCTTTTTGTCAGCTTTGATTTCATTTCTGCAGCGACAAGATGTTTCCAGTGTTTGGATTTGGAGCCCAGATCCCTCCGACATGGCATGTAGGAACCCATTACTCTTTTCATCAGCTGATCAACGAACATTTAAGTTGATGCTAATTTCTTTATGTTTTAATTTTAGGTCAGTCATGAGTTTCCTGTCAACTTCAACCCTGCAAATCCGTTCTGTGCAGGTAGATACGAACATTCTGTTATTCTGTTGTGTACTAAGATTCATAAAAAAATAAAAAAATAAAAAACTGAATAGCTGCTTGTATCAAAACAGTAATTACCATGATTCAATAAATGCGGAAACACAGTTGGAGTGTCAAACTTAATTACCGGCCAAAATATTTTCACAGATTTAGTTGCGGGACGAAAAAAAAAGAAGAAAATTCCAAAACAGTTCTGCTATGTTTGGGTTACATTGTTGACATAAAATATGGGTTCCGTGTCTTATCTTAAACACTGGCATTTCTGCAGGTCATAATATCAACATGAACATGAATATCCTTTGATTTAAGGCAACCAACCAGCGGGCCACATGAAGTGGGCGATGAGTTTGACGCGTGTCTGTTGAGGGCAGAGCATGCATGAAGTAGAATAGGTCAAGTTCAAGTTTCAAAATGAAAGTTCAAATTACTTCCCTTTTCCTTCTACAGTTGCAGGTCTTATGTCCACATCTATCAATCTCACTGTCTCTCTTCCTCTCTCTTCCTTTTTTTTTGCATCTATTTAAACCGTTCAACCATCATGTCCAACGTTTCCCTCAACCTATCATATGACAAGAAGAAAAAAGAAATCCTTATTTACAAGATTTAGACACGATTTAAGAAATATTCCAATTATGAACTTCAACTCAAGACCTGCCTGGTCATTTTATTTTTGGCTTAAATCAAAGTAGTTTCATGTTGATGTTGTGAATTGTAAAGGATGTCAGTGTTTAAGATAAGGTAAGGAACAGAGATGATGGATGTCAGCAATTTTACAACTCCAATCAAAGGAAAACAGATGTTGAAGCAAAGGAATTTGTGTTTTTTTAAGGGGAAAGAAACACGGAGATACTATATTTTGTTCTGCCCGCAACTTAGACAGCTGAAAGATTGTACTCATTTTACCCATTTTTGATAAAGACACGCCTGAATTATAATAGATGAATTATTCTAAACAATCAAAAAGACAATAGTATTTGTCACAACAGTGATGTTATAATGAGAGAAACAAACATCACAGCAAAACAACAAAGAAACGGCTGAAGGCTACTAGGTGAGTCACGATGCTTCATGCCCAAGAAATGTAGGCACATTCACGTGGAAACATTAATGTCACACAAGCTTTTATTGACAACATCATAAGTCAATGCAACACTGAACGTTTCTTCCTGTGTTTGTGTGAAACATTTCTCAATATGGTGTTGAACTAGGAGCTTTTATTTTGAAGTTCTTAAAGAGATAACCTTTCAGTTCAGGTTAAAACTATCCTACACAAGCGGTTTAAGTGGATGTGTGTTTGTTTCAGGCATTGAGGGAGTCGTCAAAGCCTACCAGAGCTGTCTGCCTCAGATCAAGCTCTATGGTCCAACCAACTTCTCTCCCATCATCAATCACGTCTCCCAGTTTGGCAGACAAGCCCTGCAGCAGCAGAACGCCGCCGTGAGTCCCGGATGATTGACGTTTACGGATCTGGCTTTTTTTCCCTCGACTTGAAATACTTGCTTGACTTTCTACAGCAATATTTTGTGCTGCTCATCATCACCGACGGGGTGATCACAGACATGGATCAGACTCGCAACGCCATCGTCGGCGCCTCAAGTCTGCCCATGTCCATCATCATCGTCGGCGTGGGCGCAGCTGACTTCAGCGCCATGGAGTTCCTGGACGCAGACGACGGCCTGCTCCGCTCAGCGACCGGGGTGCCTGCCATGCGGGACATTGTGCAGTTTGTGCCGTTCAGACAGTTCCAAAATGTAAGTGACGCGAAGAGAAGAAGCGTTTCTTGTTTTCGGTTTAGTCTACATTCTTGAGGTCATTTTTATTCATACTTTCCAAAGGCAACACCCAATTTTCCGGTTTTGACAGCTCAAATTTAGCAGGTCAACAAACACAAATTTTAAGGGGGAATCGTCATAAAACACAGAATCTAATGAAAGCATTATTAAGTTAAGTTTTTTTGAGAATAACTTATTATTAATCTGCTCAGGGAAAGGATTTATAAAAGTCATTAAGATCATCAGAAAGTCATTTCACAGCAGCTAAATCAAGCCACCTTTAATATCAAGAATAAAATCTCAGTTTAACTGTTAATATCTGCCAATCTAATTTCAGGCACCCTCCGCAGCCCTTGCCCAAAGTGTACTGGCCGAGTTGCCCGACCAAGTGTCGTCTTTCTTCAATTTATTTGGCCTGAAGCCCCCGAGTGACTCAACTCCGTCTTAGAAATGTAGGAACATTCACGTTGAATCCTCCTCCTTTCCTTGTCATTCGACATAACATCCCGCCGTCACTGTTGTTCATCCTTCTATGACTAAACCTAATTATTATCCCCCTTTTCCGCCCAAAAATAGTGGTTTATTCGTGAAAAGATGGAGTTAGCTAAAGTCCAGATGTTTTACACTTCATTTCCCAAAGGTGTGATCGACAGTCTTGGCCAAATGTTCAGGAACACGACCACAAACTGTGGATTTCCCTCATGTGCAACCAGAACTTTATTTTTTCACTCACTACATTCGGGGCAACTGTAACTGTAGCGAGGAGGCAAGAAGATAAATGAAAGATTTAAGTAAATAGCCCATTAGAAAGGAAATAAAGCCAAAGTAAATGCTGTAAGTAAAGTCACTACAAAGCTAGAGTAGTAATGCTGCTGATTATTATTTCATTTTATATACATTTAAATTTAAACACACAGTAAATCAATTGTGTCAAAACCCGAAAAATAAAAGTGTGAATTGTCGTGAAAGAGTAACATTTTCTTGCTTATTTAAACTTGTTTGGACTAAATTATAGGCAAATTCCGCCTCTATTAAAATTAATTAAGACTGACAACACATTCTGTTGGAAATTGTATTGACGGTTCGAGACGGTTCAACGTGTATAATTAAATATATTCTAAATTAATATAATATTTGTTTATTGTATAAAAAAATGCCTTGCCTGATTAACTTTGATGAACTGCGGTAAATCGTAAAGTAACGATGAACATTAATAGGATTTTAAGTGTTTTATTTAAAAATATTTATTTCAATTTTACCATTTTCTACAAGAAACATTCAGAAAAAACGTCAACTGAAAAAGTCTTTAGTCTTAAATATATAAAGAAATATAAATATATAAAGAAAGACTATATATATATATATATATATATATATACGTGTATATTGTGTTCCAGGAACAGGGTGTAGTCTTTCTTATATAATATATATATATATTGTCAAGTCAAGACTCAATTACATATATATATAAATATATATATATAATTCTCAGCTGGCTATACATGTAAACTACTCTTTTGAATGTTTGCTCATACACACCTGCTACTTCCCTTCTGTCGCTCGACCTGTCCTTTCACCCTCTCTAGTCACTGAACCACCTCTGCTGTGTTCTTCCTCATTGCAGGGTCCTCAGGAGCTGCTCGCTCAGAGTGTGTTGGCTGAAGTTCCAGGTCAGCTGGTGAGCTTCTTTAACATGAAGGGTTTGAAGCCGCCGGGGGCCGAAGCACCTGTCGCCGACATACCTTCAGCACCAGTCGCTCCTTTATGATCAAACTTCTTCTGCGCAGAACTGACTGACAAATGAAATTGCCTTGCTTTATTGTTTTTTTTACACAACAGTTGTGTATGTGCATGTTCATTTGTACATGGAAGAAAACATGAATACAAAGCCATTGCTAACCGCACACACTCGGTGAATAATGCCTTATTATTACTTACTATACTAGCATGACATGCATTTATAATATTAACTTGTACTTTTGGTATTATTTTATGACTTGTAACCCGGAATTGTATTTCAAAACATGACACTTTTGATATATTTCTACTCAATTTTTATGTTTTTATTGGACTAAATGACTGTTTACACAGATTAACCTTCAACATGTCTTATAAGTAGATGGAGATATTTAGACTTTTCTTATAATATAAATATATTTGACTGTTTTGCTGCAACTCTCTATTCAGTTAGAGTTTATCTGTGTTTAATGTAAATAAAATAAAGTTAGTTTTATGCAGGAAAATTCAATGTGCCAGCAGTAATTAACAGTGTAAGATGACTGGAATGACATTTTTGTTACTTCTGCTTTTCTGTTCTGACATGATACAATTTAATATATATGTACGTAGAGTTATACTTAACTTTAATTGTGATCACGTGTTAAAAGATGTAACAATAAATGATTTTGAAAGCAGTGTTTTTTTTTGTTTTTATACTGAAGAATAGTAAAAACAGTTCTTTAAATGTCTTCTCAAGGCGATTTGTTGGACGGATCTCTGTGATTGTCGGCAGAAGTTGAAAGAGGAGCCTGGATTATCTTCCCTGCAGGGAAAACTAATCTAGGCTACGTTGTCTCTTGCGTTCCAGGAGCAGTTCTGATATTAATGGAAACTATTTAACCTCAAAAACGAAATATGCTAAATACAGCATATAATAACTAAAATGGACACTTCAACGGTTACTTATTGAACAAGTATGAGTGACGAGTGATTATTGATTAGTTGTATTGAAATAGAAAAATATTATGTTTTTTGAAGCATTGTATTTTCTTTTAAAAAACAAAATTAAGTAATTTCTATATCAGAATCAGAAACTTTTATTTCCAGAACATAGGATTTTTTTTGTGGTGGCAGTACAGAATAAAATAACTAAATAAGATGACACACTAAATAAGCAATAGAAAAACAGAATAAAGTAAGTAAGTAAGTAAGTAATTTTTATTTATATAGCGCCTTTCCAGCCCAGGGTCACAAAACGCTTAACAATAAAAACAATATTCAATAAAGTATATACTTGTAAAGACATTATGCAGCACCTATTGATGTATTTACTGTATATTGAAAGGTTAAATTTTTGAATAGAAAAATAATTTAATTTTTTTTACACATAGATTTTGATATTCTCATTCCAATAATTAAAACATATATATATATATTTTTTAATAAATTATGTATTTATTTTGCAGCCTTAATGTGTCACCAAACAATATTGGATAATATAAAAGGGTAGGAAATTAAAAAAAAACAAAAAACTTTTTTTTAAATTGGATAATAATAAAACTAAAAAACGCAATCGTTGTTATACAGCAAACATGTATTTAATTGATTTTTTTTATTTAACAATTTATTGCATAAAAATGTTATTGTGGATGACGGTTGCCATGGCGACAGTCGGGCCTGGGGGCGGGGTTACGACATGGGCGGGAACAAATCTGGTTAAACGCTTTATGGCAAATTCAACTCAGTTGACAAGTCGCGCTTCTATCATTGCTGCTGGACTAACTCGCAAACTAACATCTCAACCCTTTTATTTCTCTCGACAAGAGTTTTCGCAACTAACCGGTAAGTGAACTCACTTATATTTTAAGCAAGTTTTTTTTATGTTTTTATTTACAGTGTCCAACAATACTACGATTAGCATACGGTTGCTAAGCTAGCTTATTCCTGGCTGTCGAAAAATACTTTCCACTTTCGCTTCCGAGCCGTATAGTGTCAGAAGTCTTGTCATATTTTCCAGCGTTTCTTCTCGTACCACACCCTCCGGGGCTCCAGCGTGTATGCGGAGATAACGTCACAACAACAGCTAGCATGAAGCTAGTCACTGGGTTGTTCACAGCAAGATCTAAAAATTAAAGTAAACATAGAAAAAAAACAATATGTCCTTTCAATTCCGAGCTTTTATTATTTTTTATATACGTATTGTTGTTTATAAACGTTTCATCTTAATCTATGGAACATGTTTTCATCATGTACTATTATTTAATCTGTCAGAATGTATAAACATTTTGGACGATAATTATTTTATTTACTTTCCTGAATCAAAAACGTAAAAGATACACTTCTCTACTACACTACTAATAATCATTTCAAACCAACTTAAAGTGTGGTGAACCCTACTTTAGTCTAGTGCAGTGGCCAGTACCCAGACAAACTCGGGGTGGGTCAAAGGTCATTCTAAACCATTCCGATTCTCTTTTCAATGAAGCGGTCTTGGGGCTCCATATGGAAAACATCATATACAGTTTCGATCCTTTGCCTTTACTGAGGTATTTGTAAACCAGGGCGTCAATTTGCCTAAAAAAAAAGGGGTGAAAATGATGTAATAAAATACGAGTGTATTCTTATTTTCATTAATAACTTGCATGGTAACACAAATATACTTCCATATTATGAGATATCACAAACAAACCAGGCTCATTTATCGACAACATCTATCGAATATGTTGTGTTGATCCATATCATATTATAAATTGCAGTGCTGAGAAGATACTAATTCTCATAATATTCTCATTTTGTTATAGTTGTTTAGTTCATGAAGGTAATTTAGGAAAAAAAATTAAACATTGTTCTGATATTTACCGGCTGAAACCTCTTCAATTTCATTCATTTTGTTGTCAAAGCTTCTCACTACACGTGTAGTTTATTCTCTCTGTGCTCATAGGCCATCATGGCAGCTCAGTGTGTGACCAAGGTGGAGCTGACCGTGTCCTGTGACAATCTTCTGGACCGGGATATCGGTTCCAAGTCGGATCCTCTATGTGTTCTGTTGATGAGCAGCTCAGACTCCAAGTGGTACGAGGTGAGAGGAGAACTATGAAATTAAAGTTTTATAGGATTATTTTAAATTTGATTTTTAATTTCAATGATTTATGTAAAATCATGTTCATTTTTGCTCATAAAAAGTAATAAAGTGTATCATTTCAAGTTGTACAAAACTCTCAAAAGATGAATGTCACATATGTTATGGTTCAGACATGTAGCGTTATACTGTTATTACATAGTTCTTACTATTATAATATTTAAAAAACAAAATCTCTAACATTTTCTCAAAGTTTTGTTTGTACTGCATCTTGATGACAGATAAATGCCATGATCGCAGCAGCTCTGAACACAGCATAAAGATTGTTATGTAGCAGTCGACGAACACGTTTTGTGAAAAGAAACTTGGTGACGTCTTTATTTCCAGGTGTGATTTTGTGTCACTGTTTCCAGAGCCCACTAAAACAAGTGTCAATAATTAACTCGCTGATGTAAAGTTGCCTAATCTGCGTGTGTGTTGAATTTACTTGTTAGATTGTTAGATACTTAGATACTTGATTGTTAGAATCATAAAAATGTGCTTTATTAGTAACTATCTAAACCATCAGGTGTGTTATTTGCCAGGTAATTGATTAACCAAAGTCCAGGTTAAATCCATTCGCTACTCTGACCTATTAAAGTAATGCATTGCTGTTATGATGGAACTCTGGGTGAGCTGACATTTGACCTCTTCCTGTAGGTCGGACGCACAGAGAAAGTACAGAATTGCCTCGCACCAAAGTTTGCCAAGAAGTTCGTCATTGATTACTACTTTGAAATTGTGCAAAAGCTTAAGTTTGGAATTTACGACATCGACAACCAGACGGTTGATCTGAGTGATGACGACTTCCTCGGGGAACTGGAGACTACACTTGGCCAGGTACTTTTTTTTTTTTTTTTTAAATGTTAAAAGAGATTCTTTAACCAAATAATATTCAAAGGTATACAAAGAACACTTGACTTGAAAAACCAAAGCAAGGGAAACCTGAGTGCCTGCTTGTTCTGAAACTTTACATACGTACATACATTACTCACATTTGTGTCGACAGCAGCCAACGTTCCCTTCTGTGCTCTGTCTCAGGTTGTGTCTTCTAAGAAACTGACCCGACCACTTGTCCTGAAGAACAAAAAACCAGCAGGGAAAGGAACCATCACCGTAAGTGTTAAACAGTTTTTAAATTATATCACAAATAAATACATGTCTTTTTCTAATATTGTGTAGGTAAGCGCTGAAGAAATAAAGGACAACAGGGTTGCCAACTTTGAAGTGGAGGCTAGAAAACTTGATAACAAGGTACGGTGATCACTGATTGGCAAAAGCATTGATTATTGTTGGAATTTTGAGGATTAAATGGATGTTTCTTCTCCAGGATTTCTTTGGCAAGTCTGATCCATTTCTGGAGTTTTACAAGCAGACAGCAACTGGATGGCAGTTGGCTCACCGGACAGAGGTGAGACCGGTTGACAGAATCGGCAGCTGCACTCACACTAAACAGCAACCTGGTGATCATTTGTAATTATTGCTGTAGGACATGTTGACCATGAGGAACTTGATGAGACCCTCAACAGATATGTGCTGTTAGTTCTTATGATGTCACAGGAAGACTGATTCAAATATGAAGGAACCAAAGATTTGTATAAACAAATGAATAAAAATAGTTACTTTACATGCAATGCATTTTCCTTTTAAGTTTTCATCATTTAATTGGAGAAGAGGAACTGTGTTCAGGATGTGTTGGAGCAATACTTTTGCATCACTACATCTGTTGGCGTAACCTCAGGCCGACCTCATCCACTGACTAATACTATTGCTTACAGCAGTGTCAACAGCAGATGCCCTTGGTGCCACTCCTCGTGAGCGACACGTTGCTCAGCGGACATTAATAATGCTGATGTGTAATTGCACAAATGATATCATGTTGGATGTGACGACGTGTCCGTGTCACTTGAAAGGACACATAAGTGGAACAGAACTTGGGAGTTTTGAAAGAGAAGAAAGTAGTCAAACAAGCAGGAGCTTCTAACAACTGAAAGAGTTTTGATAAATATGACATTGTTTTCAGGTGGTGAAGAACAACTTGAATCCAACATGGAGACCCTTCAGAATCCCCCTGCAGTCTCTGTGTGGAGGCGACCTGGACCAACCCATCAAGGTAAGCGCTTTTTTCTTCCTCCTTCAACATCCATCACTTGTTTGAGTGACATTAATCTTATACTGATATGGCTGCAAGTTTGTGATTATTATGTGTTCCTTATTTAGGGATTTTTGCGACATTTTAACCATGAAATTAACCTTTATCAATAGTAATTTTAAATAAATATAATAAATATGTTTTAGTCTTTCTGATTCAAGTTTTCCCCCTTTGGAAATCAAGAGGTCCTTAAGGTCTTTCCTCCATATGCAGTCCATCCAGACCCATTCAATTTGACCTTGACAGAAAAAGTGTTTGTGTTTATTCCAGTGATGGTTATTTATTTATTTAACCCTTGTATTGATATTTATTTTAAATGTCAAATTATAGCAGAGTTACCTGAAGACACTTTACAGTTTAAATTACATTTTATAAATATTGAAAAAAAAACCCAATGAAAAACGATGAAAGTGGCGGAAAATAACTGACCAATAGTAGCGGAGTATGTGATGACGGTGTCCATCAGAGTGGCTGATGGGTAACTTTTACACTAGGATGCATGACGTATAAAACAACTTTTGAATAGCTGTGAACTGTAGTTGTGCATTAAAAAGGTTAAAATGTAAAAAAAATGGCTGATCCACTTCTTGAATAAATGGTGGAACAATGCATGTCCATATGACTGATGGTCCTAAAGACTCTTCCACGTTGAGTAAACCTCCACCTGCTGCTCATTATTTGAAAAAAAAAGTGACTTGTTGAACCATTTACCTGTAGAAGATGGATTAAGGTTTGAAGCTGTGTAAAACATAGAGGATCTTCTGTAAGACGAGACATCCTTAGTAAAAAGAACAATTCCAATTATCTTCCTCTGGAACACATGGTTGATGTGAGACAAATGATGTGTTCAGAAACATTAAGTTCCCCATCAGAGTCTTTTCAAGTTTAGTGGTTTCTATTGTTCTAGCTCCCGAATCAGGCAGGATGAAAAAGCTGTTTCCAACCTGGAATGTGAGTCCCCCGGAACCTCAGTGTTTCTTATTGGTCATTTCACATCTCTTTCGGATTTCAAAGAAGGCGTTGAACAGAGTTCCATCTTCGCAGTGTTTCAGAACCTTCTACACTCAGATATTCACTTTTGCACCACGTTTTTTTTTTCGGTTTATTTCTTCATCTACTTCTGTTTTTTTCTGCATGAGTGTTTGTATTCTCAATGTTGGTTCACTCACTTTGGACAAATACAATTCCAAGAGAATCAGCAGGATAAGGGAAATATTTTGAGTGAACCCAATACTTTGGGATTGACGTGTTTTTTATCTCCACATGACATGGAAATCTCACCGTCTTCTCTCCCATTCCCAGGTGGAATGTTACGACTACGACAACGACGGATCACATGATCTGATTGGGATCTTTGAGGCGACGATGACCCGTCTGCAGGAGGCGTCGCGCACTTCTCCGGTATGAAAAGTCTTTTCATGACTTCGGTTGATATGGCGTGCACGTGCAGCCACGGGTACTGTAGGGGAGGTCTGGGGGTTTAGATCAGGAAAACGATACGATATTTCCCTTTTGTTTTTTTTGCTTTGGTGCCGACATGATCGTAGAAAAATATCACTTATAACGCTCAGTTTCGCGAGAATTGCATCAATTTCCCACGAAACTGAGCGAGACCAGGGAGGAGCCGCTGGCGCGTCTCGATCTCACCAAATCAATAATAAAATCCACCTCCTTGTACAAGCTCACAGTTTATAAATGACCTGAGGCTAAAAACATAGCTCATTAGCATACTCCCAAGACAGACAGGTTTACACTTGTTTGGAAGTTCTGAAATCTTGTAAAAAAAACAACTGAGACGACATGAAAAGTACTGACAATATGTTGCTTTAGCAAAGGGGGTTGAAAGAGATGAGTGACTGGATCACTAGTGTTAAAGTAGCTCATAAGTTAGTCTTACTTCCGTGTATATACTGAGCCGATCTAAGTCAGCGAGCTGGCAAGATGCGTCACCATAGCAACCGAGCCTAGCAAGCTGCGCCGCACAGCTCACAGACAGACGGAGACGTAAACGACAACGAGACATAGAAGTACAAATTGACAACTTTACAGAACGTGACACTGATTAGTCGAAGTGCGCATTTAAGAAATGCTTGATTTATACAATGAAAAATGATAAATTATCGCACATTTTTTGATATGAATATTGCATGTGCCAATATGTGCCTGCTGAGAAGACTGAGGGATGAAGTGTTTCCTTCAACTGAGAAAAATCTCTAAACTTAGGAAAATGTTGTCACAACATGATCTGGAGCTTGTAATCCATGCGTTTGTTTCTTCTCGTCTGGACTATTGTAACAGTTTGTTTTCATGTCTTAACAAGAAGGATCTGTCTCGTCTGCAGTTGATTCAGAACTCTGCAGCGAGAATTCTAACCCGCTCAAATAGAAGAATTCACATTTCTCCGATCCTTAAAACTCTTCACTGGCTTCCAGTTTCTTTCAGGATCAACTTTAAAATTCTGGTTCTTACTTTAAGAGCTATTCATGGTCAGGCTCCTCCTTACATCACTGATCTGATCCAGCCTTACACCCCAGCTCGGGCTCTGAGGTCTGTGGATCAGAATCTACTTATGGTTCCACGCACACGGTTCAGGACCAGAGGAGAGAAATCTTTTCAGGCTGTTGCTCCTAAGCTTTGGAACGATCTTCCTCTCTCTTTGCGCTTGAAGGAGTCTACTGACTCCTTTAAGAAACATCTTAAGACGTTTCTATTTGTTCAGGCTTTTCCTTGAATTTCCTGGAACTCCTGTGTTGTTCTCAGTATTATCTTGATCTTTAAAGTATATACTTTTTTGAGTATTGTTTTGATTGTTAAAGCGCTTTGTGACCCTGGTCTGGAAAAGCGCTATATAAATAAATATTACTTACTTACTTACTTACAATATTGCGATATCAATATTTTTTAGATATATCGTGGAGCCCTACCGTGGATCCTTAAAATGTCTTAAAATACACAACATTAACCTCAAAACAAGGCTGTGTCTTCTAAAAAAAAATCTCAATTTCAAAAGTCTAAAAAATGTGAATACACTATGAGCAAGATTTTATGCTCGATTAAAATCTCTGAATTTTTGGTAAACTTAAAAAAAAAAAATCCAGATTGTGGCACAATCACAACAGCGGATTTAACGAAACAGTGGAATGATTGCAGCCGGGACTCTTTGAGTAGATGCACGTTTTGTTCTACTTCAAGACGGTTAATGTAGCAACTTCTGAAAGAGACGTTTGTTTTGTGCAACACTTGAAGGTGTAAGTTAAGAGAGAATTGGCTGTCGTACAGCATTTTTCCCTCATGGCTGAATGTGTACCAGGCAATGTTATAGAGGCAAAGTGTATTTTGGACAGGATTTTGGGACAATGGGATTTTTTTCCATGCAATAAAAAAAATCATCTTTACTTTATTTTAAAATAAACATTTTAAAACATTAAATTATTCATAAAGCTATGTAATTAATCAGCAATTTTTTTCATTTTTAATTTTGGTCGATTTTGCAGTTAATTTTCAAATGGTATTAAAAGTATTTAATTAATCTCGCCTTTATCTGTATGAACCTTATAACTTAAAGATCTTGTGTTGGCTCCTCAGGCAGAATTTGATTGCATCAACAGCAAAAAGAAACAGAAGAAAAAAGGCTACAAGAACTCTGGAGTCATCAGTGTGAAAATGTGCCAGGTATCTTAAACCACTTTGACTTTTATCCATCCTCTGACCTGATCGTCCAATGACCTCTGACCTCTCTTCCTGCAGGTGGTGAAGGAGTACACCTTTCTGGATTATATCATGGGAGGCTGTCAGCTTAATTTCACCGTCAGTTTGCTCAGACAAAATATGTTTGTGACGCCTGTTAGCATCTCTTTATGATGATTCCCTCTTGGTTATACCTTCTGTAGGTCGCTGTTGACTTCACAGGCTCCAACGGGGACCCCAGGACTCCCTCGTCTCTACATTACATCAGTCCTCAGGGTGTAAATGAGTACCTGTCTGCCATTTGGTCTGTGGGGAACGTCATCCAGGATTATGACAGGCAAGTATTAGTGGAGAACGCAAACAATTTCCCAAAGGAGACCTCCTGAGGGATCAATAAAGTTTTACCTTACCTTACCTATCACGAAGATGTTGTTGGATGTCGTATAAACCATGATGTAGCGTCATGACCTACCTGTTTCTGCTTTACTTAACAGTGACAAGATGTTTCCTGCTTTTGGATTTGGAGCTCAGATCCCTCCATCATGGCAGGTAATCCTAATTTTAACACTTTAAATATTGATTAAACTCCTTTATTTATATCCAACTATTCATGTTTGACAGGTGTCTCATGAGTTTCCCCTGAATTTCAACCCCTCAAATCCATTCTGTGCTGGTGAGTGCGATCCTTCACACATGATGCATTTCTAAATGATATCATAACGTGTTTATTTATTTGGATACACGCAGGTGTTGAAGGGATCGTTGAGGCCTACCGTGTTTGTTTACCTCAAGTCAAACTCTACGGTCCGACCAACTTCTCCCCGATCATCAATCATGTGGCTTGTTTTGCGAAGCAGGCCCTGCAGCAGACCACGGCTTCAGTGAGTTCTACTGCACAGCACAGAGGGTCCAGGACATTTGACCGTGGATCAAAATGTAGTTTCTATTCACAGCAGAGCAAACTGTAAAAAAAAAGTTTCATTTGAAGATGGAAGCCATTATTGTTATAATCATCATTATTGTTTTAGTGTGACTTTGACGACATGGGTCACAACACTCCCCAGCTTGACTTGACAACTACAGTAAAGTAATTGTGTTTATTATCTTAGATAATAACCCCCCCCCCCTTAGCCTTTTAACACAGCTTTTATATTAGTAAAAAAAACATCCTTAATCAAATAATAATTATTTATTGAGGTGGATTTGTCTTTTATTATTCAATCAAAATAATTTGAAGCAACTATTTTTTTATTGAAAACTTTGTTGCTTCAATAAAATTATTTTATTCTTTTTGCTGAAATTCTTTTTGATGGACCCTACTTTAAAAAAGTTTTTTTATTGAAGAAAATAAAAGTATATATATTTTCAATAAAAAGAAAAGCTTTAATTAAAAAAGTAAGCTTCAAAAAACATTTTCAATATAAACAGAAATACTTTTTGGGGTCAAATAATTAAGAAACAAATCCATTACATTGCCCGAAAAACAGCAATGGAAACATTTGTTTTAACCCACTGGACAAAAAAAATTTGGGGGGGATTATGGCAGTTCTTTTTTTTATTTTGATTTTTAAAAACTTTTTTTTTATCAACTTTATTAAATTGAATGATTAAGAAACAAATCTTCCTCCACAGTTCTGGGATAATAAAAAAATAATGAATACATATAAATAGATGATCATTCCTTTTACCAGAGAAGTGTTTTCTTTTCTTTTGTTTTTGGATGAGTTTAATAACAATGAAGGCAGATACTGTAATATTTGAGGAAATGTCTTGATTATACTTTCATGTCGTCCTCCAGCAATACTTCGTCCTGCTGATCATCACTGACGGCGTCATCACAGACATGGACGACACTCGCAGCGCCATCGTCAACGCCTCACGTCTGCCCATGTCCGTCATCATCTGCGGGGTCGGCGGAGCGGACTTCACCGCCATGGAGTTCCTTGACGGCGACGATGGCCGCCTTCGCTCGCAGACCGGAGAGGCTGCCATGAGAGACATCGTTCAGTTCGTGCCGTTCAGGGATTTCCAAAACGTACGATTTTCATTGTTGCTTCAAACGGGTTGAATGCGAATGAAACTTTTTTTTAACGCTAAACAAATTCATCGCTTGATTATCTGCATGAAATCTGCAAGTTTTAAAGAAGCTTATGAGAAGCGTTGAAGACTTTGCTGGTGTGTGTACATAACTCTGGCTCAACAGTCTTGCTATATGCAAGTCTGATACATCAGGGACTGCAGCAACTCAAAGCCCCCCCTCCCGAGACCTCATTTAGCTTAAACGTGTGCCGTGTGTATTTATGTCTCCGCAGGCACCGAGCCAGGCCCTTGCACAAAGTGTTTTGGCCGAGTTACCGCAACAAGTGGCCTCCTTCTTCACTTTATTCAAACTGAAGCCTCCCCACGACCCCAATGCAACATAGAAGAGCCCCCCCGAAAGAGTCAGTCCTAAAACCAGAGCAAACCCCAGACGCTTGCTTTCACCCAATCACTGCATGACCTGCCTGCTCCCTCCAGCTCTGTGTCGCCGTCATTAACTGTTTCTCACTTCACTGCCATCAACTTCACCATCTTTTTCATTCATGTGTCCGTACAACAGTTGTAGTTCAAATAAGTAAAATGTTGTATGTGTAGTAATAATACAGAGTCCCTCTGAGTTATAGTACGAGGAGTAGTACTACACAGTCTCTCTGAGTTATAGTACGAGGAGTAATACTACACAGTCCCTCAGAGTTATAGTACGAGGAGTAATACTACACAGTCCCTCAGAGTTATAGTACGAGGAGAAATAATACACAGTCCCTCTGAGTTATAGTACGAGGAGTAGTACTACACAGTCCCTCTGAGTTATAGTAAGAGGAGTAATACTACAGAGTCCCTCTGAGTTATAGTATGAGTAGTAGTACTACACAGGCACTCTGAGTTATAGTACGAGGAGTAATACTACACAGTCCCTCTGAGTTATAGTAAGAGGAGTAGTACTACACAGTCCCTCTGAGTTATAGTACGAGTAGTAGTACTACACAGGCCCTCTGAGTTATAGTAGGAGGAGTAATACTACACAGTCCCTCTGAGTTAAAGTACAGAGAGTAATACTACACAGTCCCTCTGAGTCTAACTTGGAGGGACTGCGTAGTATTTCTCCTCGTACTTAAGTATGGGGAGTAGTACTACACAGTCTCTCTGAGTTATAGTACGAGGAGTAATACTACACAGTCTCTCTGTGTTATAGTACGAGGAGTAATACTACACAGTCTCTCTGTGTTATAGTACGAGGAGTAATACTACACAGTCTCTCTGTGTTATAGTACGAGTAGTAATACTACACAGTCTCTCTGAGTTATAGTACGAGTAGTAATACTACACAGTCTCTCTGAGTTATAGTACGAGTAATAATACTACAGTCTCTCTGAGTTATAGTACGAGGAGTAATACTACAGAGTCTCTCTGAGTTATAGTATGAGGAGTAATACTACACAGCCTTGCAGAGGTTTTGAGTGCTCTCTACAACATAAAAGCGAGGTGAGCAAGAACACCCAGAATTAACATACAAGGCACTCTGGATTATAAAGCGTACTGCCGATTATTGAGAACAGTGAAGGATTGTATGTGCGATTTATGGATTAATTTAACTTTACTCACCTCTAACCTCCCCTTTTTTAATTAATTCATTTTATTTCCAGTTGGAAAACATATCTTATTGAGGTTGTGAGTAATGTACCTTCTGTTACCATCATAAAAACTAATTTAGTGAGAACCCGTCTGCTTTAGACCTTGGTTCCTGAAAAGGTTTGAGTGGTTTCACTTAAGAAAACGGTGTCTTTGTAATAGCCAAAGTTTTGTAAAATGAGTCATAAGTTTTGGTTTTAAAATGTCCAAATTTTAACTTGTTATTACACCAGATCATCGGTTCAAGATGTAATGGTTTCTTACAGCGGAAATCATGAACTCATGCAAGCCGACACAATCGTCCTCTCCTGATGCGAGCGCCTCAGACGTCTGCTTAGTAACGACATCAATCACTTCACAAACACCTCGTCTCCACCAGACTGCTGACCGTGTTATGAGTTGTTGCACACTCCACACAAAGTGTAGCAGCTACAACTGATCCGATGAGTGAAACCGCTCAAGTACTTCTTCACCATGTAGTCATGTGAACCTGCATGAGCTCCTCATCTTCATCCTCTTCCACCCTCTTCCTCCTTCCGTGGTTCAGGGACGTTCGTTTCAAACTCTTCTTTCCGCTCCACAGTCTCCGAAAGAAGCGCTGGCGAAGAGCGTGTTGGCCGAAGTTCCGGGTCAGCTGATGGAGTTCTGCAACACAATGAAGCTAAAACCGCCGAGCTCTAAACCTGCAGCAGCCGTTTGACTCGAGCGCATGTAAGGTTTGTGACAGCAGAGCAGGTGTGTTTACAAAAATACACAATTAAAGTGCATGATCACACTTACAAGTACAATGACAGATTATTAATCACTTTTAATGATGAAAAAAATGATCCTTCAAATCTAGAAGTTTACCACTTTATTCAAGTGTTTTACCAAGCATTCCTAATTTAACGTGGAAAAGCTGATCTCACTTATTTCTCTTTGTTCCTTTGAAAGGCAAAACCGTGAGATAAATATTACGTAACAAATGTACTGTTTAGTAAATGTCCAGCTGTTCTTAATTTGCCAAATGTTTTGCCTAGAGTATTTACAGTAGTATTTACAGCCACTTATTTTTTTATCTGCAATTTCCAAAACCCTCATATTTTACTCAGAATATTGCCAAACGTGTATGTCATGTACATCTACCATAAAGTATGAAAATGTTTATTGTATCAGTTTTAATGTCGTACCATGCCGTCGTTTTATTGCAGTTCCATGTTCAAATGTTTTGATCTACACATGTACCTGTTCTCAAGTTTGGTTGATGAGCCGTTTATCATTGTCAAGATAAAAGTTGTATTTTTCTAATGTACTGCAAATCAAGGTTCCTAAGTTAAATCTCAAATAAATCTGCCATGTCGACATTACCAACGACTCAAGTTTTCTAAGTTCAATAAATGTTTGGTTCATCGCGAGTTGCTACATTTTTATATTTACATGTGATCGACGTGAAGTTACTATACAGCTAATATTTATGTTCCTGCCTGTAATCCTCTGTCTTGACTACACACAACTAAAGCTCACACACACCCTCACGGAAAGATTTAGCATTAGCCAGCAGAAGGTCAACCATTAACCATTAACATTAACCAAGTAGGCCATGTGTTGCTCAATGGCAAGAGGATGTTGTTTCAGGGCAGGCGCTTCAAAGAATCACACAAGGGGCTAAAATCTTCAGTTGCAATCACGGGACAAACAAAAAAAATGTCTGATTACCGTCTGAAATGTATCTTATTCTAAAGTAGGTCCAGGTTTACTCTGAAGAAACATTTACTCTGCGAGTCATGAAATTGTTTATATCAAGTTAATTAAAAGAATAAACATGTAAAGTAGTTACTTATAGTAGGAGGAGTTATAGTACACAGTCCCTCTGAGTTAAAGTACGAGGAGTAATACTACACAGTCCATCTGAGTTATAGTACGAGGATTAGTACTAAAGAAGGTCCAGGTTTACTCTGAAGAAACATTTACTCTGCGAGTCATGAAATTGTTTATATCAACTTAATTAAAAGAATAAATATGTAAACTAGTTACTTATAGTAGGAGGAGTTATAGTACACAGTCCCTCTGAGTTAAAGTACGAGGAGTAATACTAAACAGTCCCTCTGAGTTATAGTACGAGGATTAGTACTAAAGAAGGTCCAGGTTTACTCTGAAGAAACATTTACTCTGCGAGTCATGAAATTGTTTATATCAAGTTAATTAAAAGAATAAACATGTAAACTAGTTACTTATAGTAGGAGGAGTTATAGTACACAGTCCCTCTGAGTTAAAGTACGAGGAGTAATACTAAACAGTCCCTCTGAGTTATAGTACGAGGATTAGTACTAAAGAAGGTCCAGGTTTACTCTGAAGAAACATTTACTCTGCGAGTCATGAAATTGTTTATATCAAGTTAATTAAAAGAATAAACACGTAAACTAGTTACTTATAGTAGGAGGATTTATAGTACACAGTCCCTCTGAGTTAAAGTACGAGGAGTAATACTACACAGTCCATCTGAGTTATAGTACGAGGATTAGTACTAAAGAAGGTCCAGGTTTACTCTGAAGAAACATTTACTCTGCGAGTCATGAAATTGTTTGTATCAAGTTAATTAAACAATAAAGATGTAAACTAGTTACTTATAGTAGGAGGAGTTATAGTACACAGTCCCTCTGAGTTAAAGTACGAGGAGTAATACTACACAGTCCCTCTAAAGTTATAGTACGAGGATTAGTACTAAACAAGGTCCAGGTTTACTCTGAAGGAACATTTACTCTGCGAGTCATGAAATTGTTTATATCAACTTAATTAAAAGAATAAATATGTAAACTAGTTACTTATAGTAGGAGGAGTTATAGTACAGAGTCCCTCTGAGTTAAAGTACGAGGAGTAATACTACACAGTCCATCTGAGTTATAGTACAAGGATTAGTACTAAAGAAGGTCCAGGTTTACTCTGAAGAAACATTTACTCTGCGAGTCATGAAATTGTTTATATCAAGTTAATTAAAAGAATAAACATGTAAAGTAGTTACTTATAGTAGGAGGAGTTATAGTACACAGTCCCTCTGAGTTAAAGTACGAGGAGTAATACTACACAGTCCATCTGAGTTATAGTACGAGGATTAGTACTAAAGAAGGTCCAGGTTTACTCTGAAGAAACATTTACTCTGCGAGTCATGAAATTGTTTATATCAACTTAATTAAAAGAATAAATATGTAAACTAGTTACTTATAGTAGGAGTTATAGTACACAGTCCCTCTGAGTTAAAGTACGAGGAGTAATACTACACAGTCACACTGAGTTATAGTACGAGGATTAGTACTAAACAGTCCCTCTGAGTTATAGTACGAGGAGTAATACTAAACAGTCCCTCTGAGTTATAGTACGAGGATTAGTACTAAAGAAGGTCCAGGTTTACTCTGAAGAAACATTTACTCTGCGAGTCATGAAATTGTTTATATCAAGTTTATTAAAAGAATAAACATGTAAACTAGTTACTTATAGTAGGAGTAATAGTACACAGTCCCTCTGAGTTAAAGTAACAGAAATCAAAAACTCGATATTAAATGTGTTGCACAGAAACCAACCAGAGCTCCTGCTGATTGAGATGCATCTTAACGTTGTTTTAGTTGCAGGTCATGCCATTTTATTTTTGCCGTTAAAACAAGTTCAACATTTTCTGAAGGTTTAAGTTTTTCTTCTGCAATTATCGCTAGTGATGGTCTGATGAAGCTCCATGAAGCAGTGTCATTATCTTCAGAGTCCACTAGAGGGCGGTATCTGCACTATTGTTGTTTTGAGCAACTGTTCTAATGTAACATCACATCATTTTTTAAACTGATGGCGCCACCTACTGACCTTTAGTCAACATGACACTGCTTCATCAGCCCATCACTAGTTGACGCACATGTTTTTAGGAGTGTGTTATAAAAAAAAACGGAAGCACTGCATTAACAAGTATGAGGCCACAATGAACGATCCCATTATTTATAGCATTGCTTCATTTATTTATTCATTTTCTACTACAAAATATGTCCTGTAGGGTCGTCAGTCCATCGTTCGCCACACAAAAGACAACTCGCATTCACATGACAGACAACTTATTGTGACACTATCATTCTGAAACATTATTCATGAAGCCAGGTGGGATCAGGCACTTGATTCGTGTGTAAAATAATCCGTGGACAAGATGAGAAATTGAAACTGAATGTGACAGTTCCGCTAACTTTACAGTGAGGTCTAGCTTGTACACGGGTGTTAAATGTATCTGGGCTACTTGAATTAAAAAGGGGGATTCAGTCCTACATCCGATGGATCTTGTCATGATCCATGAACTGTTTCAGGTTCTGCAGGTTGTCCCACCACTGAAAGAGGAACGTCTCCGCGATGAGACTGAACCAGGGAGTGATCTTGAGCTCCTGTCGTTTGCCTTTCTCCAGCATCTCTCGCAGCTCCTCCTTGGTCACGTAGCAGTGGCTTTTGATCTCGTTGGGGTCTGGACTCAAGTCCACATCCTGAGTGGAAAAAAATAAAACATGCACACGTCAGTCACCGTCATGGGGATGGAAAATAGACTTTATAAATAAACATGTTTAAATTGGCTACTATTATAGTAAGTATAGTATAGTAAGTGCAGTTTGCTTTATTTTGTATATATATATAACCGATTAAAGAATGCCTGAATAAAGGCAATTTCGTTTAATTGAATTGAATTTAAAAGGCTCAGAGTTAAAAGGATTACATTTAGAAAATGTATCTTTTAATAAGAATATCAATCCATACATATTAATAAATCGTTGATATTGAACATATCTACTTTTTCAATTATTATTTCTAAGAACAAATTACAAATTCAACATTTAAATAATCTCTTGTATTTTTCACCCTTGACACAGAGTCCACACAAGGTATACCTCAAACTTTTTGTTTTTAGGCCTACGGGTCACTATGACCCACAGACCGCACAAGGGATATACAATTATAGATAATTTTTAATTAAATGATTCAATTATATATTTTTAAAAAAAGCCTCTCAATATAGAAATGATTCAATTAAATGATTGAATCAAAAACTATTTAACGTTTCAATGTAGAAATGATTTAATTCAATCATTAAAAAATAATAATTAAATGCTTAAAAAACACTTCAATAATAAATGTTAAGTCTCAACATGTTCAATATTCTGACGGCCCTGATACACTTCCATTGTTAACAAGGCAGCTGCTGGAGTTTCATGACACAGAGATGCTTCAATGATAAGTTTTCATTGAGCTGAGAGCGCCATCTCATGGTCTTTCCAAAGAAAGACGCCATCACATGAAACCTCGTCAACGCATCAGACGCCAGAATGTGTCGTTTGACCGACAAATGAAAGTACCTTCTGCATGAAGATGATGTAGTCGATCTCATGTTCTCCCCAGATGCCGTCCGACTGTGCTTTGTAGTGGATTCTCGTCAGGTACGTCATCTCGTCGGGAGTCACCTGCAGGGTCAGATTACGTCGCAGACTTAATAATAATCCTTCTTGTGCACGAGCCTCAGCAACATACCTGAGACATGGGGATCCCCAGTTCGGCCTCTAGTCTCCTCTGAGCCGCCCGTCTCACTCCGATCACATCCTTCTCCTCGAGCTCACTCTCCGTGTGCAGTGGGTGACTGCAGCACGTGTTCGTGAAACAACCTGCCACACTTGTCGCGTCACTTTTCTGACTCATTTTTAATATAAAATACAACTTTTTCCTAACCTGGGAATGTGATTTTGGCGTCAGACCTCTGCTGCAGGAGCAGCTTCTCCTCGCTGTTGAAGATGAAGACGCTGAACGCTCTGTGCAACAAACCTGTGGCGACGAACAAGATGTAAAAACACATCCACGATAACCCGTGGGCCTCGAAAACCTGCACCTTTGTCGATGTTGGAGTTGAGATGGCAGTTTTTCTTGGTGTCCGCTCCGATCTTCTGGTCCTCCTCGTCGATGAGGATGCACATCTCCGCCAGGAGCTGGACCTGCTTCTCGTCCAGGTGTTCCGTGGTGACTTCCGGCATCCTGGCCGCGGTGTGTGGAGACTGGACGTGACTGTGACGCACAGGAAACGTCACACACCTTTCTAGACCAGGGTCACAAAGGGCTTTCTCGCCTGCAGTGAAAACAAAACTCTGCAGCGAGAATTCTAACCCGCTCAAGTAGAAGAACTCACATTTCTCCGATCCTTAAAACTCTTCACTGGCTTCCAGTTTCTTTCAGGATCAACTTTAAAATTCTGGTTCTTACTTTCAGATCTATTCATGTTCAGGCTCCTCCTTCCATCAGTGATCTGATCCAGCCTTACACCCCAGCTCGGGCTCTGAGGTCTATGGATCAGAATCTACTGATGGTTCCACGCACACTGTTCAGGACCAGAGGAGAGAAATCTTTTCAGGCTTTTGCTCCTGAGCTTTGGAACGATCTTCCTCTCTCTTTGCGCTTGATGGATCTACTGACTCCTTTAAGAAACATCTTAAGACGTTTCTATTTGTTCAGGCTTTTCCTTGACTATCTGGAACTCCTGTTGTGTTATCAGTTTTATCTTGATCTTTAAAGTATATACTTTATTGAATATTGTTTTGATTGTTTAAGCGCTTTGTGACCCTGGTGTGGAAAAGCGCTATATAAATACAAATTACTTACTTACTTACAACGTCACACACAACGTCAGTCTTATTATTATTATTATTATTAAGCCTGCATGTTTACAAGCTGTGACGTGTTAGCACCCAAGTTGAAGCTGAAGCTCATGGAATATACACGTGTGAGAAAGAACACTGTTTTATTGCAATAACAACGCGTCTCGCAGCTTAAAGAAGATTTTCGCAGCTTTACGTGTCGCGTTTCGATGACGAGCGCGTGCAGCAGACTCACCTGGAGAGGTACCTGTGGCGGGGAGCAGCCGGTGATCGATAAGACGCGGTTGAGAATCGCCTGAACCCCAGGTTTGGTGGAGTCAACTGTGAGGTCACCAGCCGAAGCCCCGCCCACACCGCCCGTACCATCGCCTGACAGCAGAGGGAACCCAATCACAGGGCCTGAGGCCGCGGAGGGGGTAAAACCTGGAGAGGATCGACGATCAACACTGATGTTTATGAAGTTCATTTTTAAAACACCGAATTCGAGATGACATTTATTTAAAATGTTAAAATAAATAATAACTTATGCTCCACCAGCATTTTCACATATTACCTTGTAACACATGTTGTGGTTTTACAAAAAAAGTTTATTTAAGTGACATCCCAGACGACACATTCTATCAGACAAACATTTGTTGTTGTCATTGTATTCATTAGGAATGAAGGGAAATTTGTATTTGATATTTATCATTATTTTATATATATACTGTATATATATTTTTTTAATTTATTTGTTATTTTTTAACATGAGAACTGTATATTTATTCTGTTTTGAGAACTTTCTGCTGGGATATTTAAAAGTGAATGAAGAATAAAGGAATATAAATAGATAAATAGTTAGATAGATTGATGGATAAAAAGATAGATGTATAGATAGATGTATAGATGTATAGATAGATAGATGGATAGATAGATGTATAGATAGATGTATAGATGTATAGATGTATAGATAGATGTATAGATGTATAGATAGATGTATAGATGTATAGATAGATGTATAGATAGATGTATAGATGTATAGATAGATGTATAGATAGATGTATAGATGTATAGATAGATGTATAGATAGATGTATAGATGTATAGATAGATAGATGTATAGATAGATGTATAGATAGATGTATAGATAGATGTATAGATGTATAGATAGATGTATAGATGTATAGATAGATGTATAGATAGATGTATAGATGTATAGATAGATGTATAGATAGATGTATAGATAGATGTATAGATGTATAGATAGATAGATAGATAGATAGATAGATAGATAGATAGATAGATAGATAGATAGATGGATAAATAGTTAGATAGATGGATAAATAGATAGATTCATGGATAAAAAGATAGATAGATAGATAGATTTTATGAATCCCTCTTCACTTATCCACACTTCATTTATTTTGTAGATAAGCATAACAATCCTGTAAACCTCCAAAGTCTTGATTTCTAAAATCTAATTTAGGAAATGACAGGAAAACTAAATATTTTATAATAACTATACATTAAAAAAAGGGATAACGACAATGTGAGTTAAACTTTTACAAAAGCCTTAACTGGTCTAAATGCGTACGTTTTATGAGGATCTTTTGCAGGGAAAGAATGAACCATCTTGCTTTTTTTTTTTTTTTTACAACATCCCCGCTCTACGCCACTCCAGTCCAGCAAATCCACTTCACGATTAGCGAGCAACAGTCCTCGTCAACACGCCATCGGACGACCAGCTCAGCTCGGCCCGCACCTCCCAGGCCTCTCGACCAGCTACAAGTACGGTTCACTCGCTTTACCTTCAGCCGCACGAACGCCGTGAAAATCACTCGCGCTCTTACCCACGAGGTGGTTCCCAGCGTTTCAGAGCGAGATTCTGTTTCGTTCTGGGCCGCCGTGGTTCTTCCGCGACGACACCTTTTAGGCGTAAATGCACATCCACGACGGGCTAAAGTCAGCCGGAGCGCATGACGACACGGCATTTGATTGGTCGCCGAGTCGGCGACGTGGCGTGTGATTGGTTAGACGAGCACAAACACACGTACGTAGGCGGAAGAAGAAAAGCCATCACAATACACGAAGGTGTCAAAATGACCCGAGAAGACTCACGATAGTGTTAAAGCTTCATTTAATAAATAATATTGACTCTGAACTATGACATACATGCTTCAAGTGGAATAAACGTGGTTTACGTCGTGCTATGAAGGTTACGTTAGCTACTGTCTCGAATGACAGCGAACCTACCGGAGCTTCCTTCTGTCGGTTCCGCTCGATATTTTATTAAATATACAAATCATTTCAACGTCATTTCGGTCCATTATCATTTAATATTTTTCCACAATTATAAGTGCGACATACCGTGCAATATTTAGTGTACGTGTCAGTCTGAAATACGAGCAATAATACTGGATTTAAAACTGCAATTCTAATTGTAATTCAAGGGCATTGTTACAGTTTCTGATGTTAAAAACATTGTGAAACTAACGATACACACACACGCACACACACTGTGGTGCTAAATGTATCTTAGTTACGTATCTAAATCCACATTGGTTTTTAAGGCCAAATGTTGTGATTAATACATTCTTGTTTTAGTTCTTGGATTTTCACGTGTATTACAATCCACAATGAAACACAGAGAGACTACTACTCACTCACATGTCACACTCTTTGTTTATTATATATTTTTGGAAGGAAACCGACCAAGCTCGTGAAAGACTTGTTGTATAAATCTATCAAATTGTAACCAAACCTTAACCCAATATCCCAAAGTAAGTAAGTAAGAAAAGGTTATTTGTAAAGCGCCTTCATAGACCAGGGTCACAAATCGCTTAAACAAACAAAAACAATACTCAGTTAAAATGAATTTAAAAGGTCAAGACACATAAGACAAACACAGGAGTCCCAGAAAATAAGGGAAATGTCTGCACAAATAAAAGTGTCCTAAGATGTTTCTTGAAGGAGTCAGTAGATCCATCAAACACAGAGGGAGAGGAAGATCGTTCCAAAGTTTAGGAGCAACAGCCTGGAAGGATTTCTCTTCTCTGGTCCGGGACCATCAGTAGATTCTGATCCATAGACCTCAGAGCCCGAGCTGGGGTGTAAGGCTGGATCAGATCAGTGATGTAAGGAGGAGCCTGACCATGAATATATCTGAAAGTAAGAACCAGAATTTAAAAGTTGATCCTGAAAGATACTGTTAGCCAGTGAAGAGTTTTAAGGATCTGGGAAATGTGAGTTCTTCTACTAGAGCGGGTCAGAATTCTGGCTGCAGAGTTTTGTTTTAACTGCAGGGGAGACAGCTCCTTCTTGTTTAGACACGAAAATAAACTGTTACAATAGTCTAAACTACAAGACACAAACGCATGGTTCCAGATCGTGTTGTGACATAATTTTCCTAAGTTTAGAATTTTTTATCAGTTGAAGGAAACAGTTTCTGGTCAATTTTCTGCAGTGTTGAACTAGTGACATACCCAGGGGAATCATGTACAGCAAAAACAATAAAGGACAGAACAGAACCTTGAGGGACTCCACACAACAGATCCGCTGATTCAGACCTTATTTGATTGGCAGATGCACTGAAACTGCGCCCAGAGATCTCCAGAGGGATTAATAAAGTCTATCTTTCTATGCAAATCTTCCCAAAGAGTTTACTTACTACATCATCAGTAAAACGTTTACATTTTCTGCTAAAACGATCTGGCCATAAAGTCAACCCTCAAGACGCAGACTTTTTTCCCTTAAGACAGAAAAACTGTGAGATGGAAAAAATGTACAATCCAGGAAACTGAGATGTTCTGTTCTGTACGTGATCCATACTTTTAGAACGACCGTTAAATTTGACTGAGCATACAGATGTTATAGATATACACATGTTAAATGCAGACTAGTTATAATTAAATGGACATTTTCGTGTCGTAGACTGAAACAAACACCAACAATTCACATCTAAAGTGGCTCAAATATGCCATATGTTAAGTCCTAGTATGAAAAAAAAAACTCCCAATGTTTTTTGTCAGCTTTTCATGTGTCAACAAGTATATATTGACTCGTCATAGTCTTATGTTTGTGACTTGTAAACTCTGATGACCTTATTATTTACAAGGAACCGCCTGTCGTGTAAATAACACTGCACAATTTCTCAAACCTGCTTCATTTTGTGAATAAATAAAAAAGCAACCATTTTTTCCACAAATTGATAGCCGGACACAGAACGCTTTATATCTCGCCCGCATGTGGTGATGTTTCATAAGAATAACCATCTCCCCTTTTTCTCCAGGTAGGAGGTGAGTTGGGGGGGTGGGCAGGGCCACCCAGGACAAAGGCGGGATGCCTGTGGAGGGTGGGAGCAGCAGCGGCTCGGCTTCAGCCGCTCGACATCCCAAACAGAAGCGCAAGGCTCACAGTTTGTCCATCAGACGCACCAACAGCACGGAGGAGAGGCCGCAGGGCCTCGGGAGAGGAGACATGCTGGATGGACAGGTGAGGGATCTTGAATTCCAATGTGGCGGCGGATCATTTTTACCAAGCATGTTGCTTTGTGGGTAAAGCGCTTGAAGTTTTCTTATCTTGATCGGATTACTTTTGAGGATATATAGTCTTGTGAGTTTAGTACCTGCCGGTTTAGCAGCATTTATTTTGTCCTGGTGTTGCAGCATTCTTTTTAAGAGATGGTATTTTTGCCCCCCAGTGAAAATGTGACTGATCAGTTTTTTCGTAAAAGTCAGTGCAGAGAGTCGTGAGATCCTCACAAAAACCTGAGTAGCTGAAGAAATGTGCCTTCCGTCGTTGCTGCTGCGGAACACTACGGGAGTGTTAGTAAGTGTAAAGTAAACCTCATTTTATTGATATTTTGGTAAATGACATTCATTTTGTGTCGTTGATGAAGTGGTGACGGTAGACAAGTTAACTTGTGTAGGTTTCACGTTATAGTATTCAGAATCAGGAAGGATCGATCGCTTTTCACGAAAGATAAATGGACGTTAAAGTTGATTCATTTTGAGTTTAGCTTCTAGTAGTGACGAACCGTGTTGACAGGTGAGGCTGACTTGTTGACTTCATAATTGTTTTGGTGTATTCATATCTGAATGAGAGTGGCAGAAAAGAAAAAGTGTGTGAAAATGGCTTAAATCCACTCTCCATATAGTAGTTTGGTATTTGGTTGTTGTGTTTGTCGATTAGGTGGTATTTTGACTTACGATTTGTCGAATAATCCGAGGTTACGACACAGAGTTAAAAAGAATGTTAACATAAAATAGCTCTTATAACCTTTATAAGCGATCAGAAATAAACACACATGCACCACTTAAAGTATTTATGGAGATTTTCTATCTATCACTTTGTGGTCGTTGTCTCAAATACTTTGGTACACTGGTTTGCAGTTAACTTTACTTTCCATTATCAATTTTAAGTCTTAACGGACTTCTAACATTTATATAATTACATTTTTTATCCTGTACTTCTACCACAAATAATCCCTAGTTTGTTTACCACACCACAACTCTTGTCTAATGTATATCCATGTACAATGACATAAAACGACCGATTATTTTATTTTTTACATTTGTGTAATTTATGGAAAGTGAAGACTTTTAAAAGAGAAATGTATTTTATATGTGGAAACACTACACCAAAGCGTTTTATATATATATATATATATATATATATATATATATATATATATATATATATATTTTCAATGATGATAAAAACGATCTATCCATCCATTATTGTTCTTTTTAACTTGTGTCATTTATGAAAGGCTAATACAACCGGAGCTGCGCCGTTCATCAAGTTTTAATACGGCCCTCTTGTCCAGGTCTGATTAGTCTTTTCACTTCAACCTTTTTATGAACTGCCAAGACACACTGGCTCTTTGAACGTTACCGCTCCGCTGCCCCTCTCGGCTCTCGCAGCTTTATAAAAACAACAAGAGTGTTTTCTTCTGCGGCTTCGTTACGAGGTGAGCACGCCGGAGCCTTTTTCATGGCCAAAACTAAGCCGCTTTAGGTGCACAATGGCTGCCTGTTGATTTCTGGTACAATTTTCCTTCCTCGTAGCGATGACAAAACGCTTTGGCAGCGGCGACACGGTCGATCTTTTAAGGACAAATGACACACGAGCGTCGAGTTTCCTCGACTGTCAGAGAAAGTAACGCCGGCCTTTTGTAGACGAGCTGTCAAACGCAGCCTTTTTGAACCTTTTGTGTGTTTCCTCGCATGCTGGTCTGGTGGTCAGCTGATAGTACTGGTCAGCCTCTGGGAGCAGGATGGAGGTAAGGTGATTTAGAAGTTGTCGGTTGGACCGCAGAAGTGTTTGTTATAATGTAGAGATGTGTGTTTGCACACGTGCTGCTAGAGCCCGTGACACGCAGTGTTTGATAATAGTCGTGTTCTTTACATTTGTTTATGACCATGACTTTTTACATGTGAGCTTTACATAGCCATGTAGTATGAAAGTGTCAGTTCTGCCATGGATTAGTTGACTTTAACATTAAATGTTATTTGTTTTTTTGTTTTTCAAGCAGATAATATTTAAAAATATATAATTGAATGCGATCATTTATATATAGAAAGGCTGCCAAATTATTTCTTATTGAATAATTTCGTTCTATAATCTCAATATTGAAAAAATGTTGTATTTTTTAAAAGCAAGTTTCTTGATCGTCCACTTCTCCTTCATCACATGATCGTCTTTGCATCGCATGATTGGCTGAAAGTGCAAGTGTATTGTCTAATGGCATTTTTTTTACCAATATTTTATACTAAATTTAAAAGGCTAAAAATACAAAATATTTGATTTTTCAGAATAATTTAATTAGAAAAACACAAATTCTACCTTCCAATATAGAAGATATTGAATTAAATAATTAAAACCAAGAATCAAATGCTTAAGAAAACAAAACAACGGTTTAATTAAAAACAAAAATATCAACTCAAAAATGTCTAATGTTAATTTTAACCATTCAATATTCTGGTGGCACTGATACTTTCATGATGTAGACACTGTAGTTTTGCCACATGAACTGTATTTTCGTACATATTATTGAGCGGGAAATGAGTTGATAACTCTTGTTTTGATTCCTAATCCAGGACTCCAAGCTGCCGCTCTCTTTACGGAGTAATCTGCTGGATCTTTTCGGCCAGATTGAGCGCGAGTTTGAAAACCTCTACATTGAAAACATTGAACGTGAGTAAAAAAAAAAATAGACTCCTGATATGGTGTTTCGCAAGAGCCAACGTTTGATGTCAGGAATGTGTTTTATTGATGAGTAGGTGTAGGTCGACTAACCAGACAGATTTATCTGCTCTGGCTGTTTGTCTTTGGAAAACCCTGACACTGTGCTAACATTACAGTGCGCCGGGAGATCGACTCTCTTAATGAACGACTAACTGGGGATGGACAGAATATTGAAGGAGGAGACCCCAGCAAGGGCGCTATGAAAACAAAAGGTAAAGTACTGTAATATTATGCTTGTATGTGTATATATATATATAATGTATGTAAATGTATGTATAAATGTTGGACCAGGTTTATCCTGTTTGAGGCACTGAATCATGAAAAACAGGACGAGGTGTAAAACTTCACCTCTTTCAAAACTATTACACTATTTGCTGATATCAGTTTTACATTTATTAGTGATGATATATATTTGATTAGGATGTTTTTTTTAAGTTCTCTTTGGTGAATGTTATATAATAACAATTTTGTTGGTTACCATTTATAAATAAATCTCTTGCGTTCTAACATGACTGGCAATAATTGCAATTCTTATATTCGTAAGGATGAGTCGCAAAAGTATATGTTTTAATTCTTTTTTTTAATTAACCTTTATTTATACAGTTAACATCTCATGAGGCTCAGAGTCACATTTACAAGAGAGAGCAGGCGACTCTTGTCACTTGTTTTGAAAGCAAAATATGACCAAACATTGGCTTTAAAATTTGCTGGAGTCGACTGTATCATCTAGTCCTCAGTCATGGCTTTGATTTCGCAGGACTAGTTCTTTCATTTAGCTGAGGAGGTTCTAGTGACGGCTGTCGTTTGTCGGCCGGAAGCAGCCGGATAATTATTTGCAACACAAAAGTGAACATTATTTTGCAGTTTTAAATGTTAAAATAGACTTTTATAATTTCATTATATATATAAATTAGTAATAACTATTATAAAAATGAAATATGATGACAGAAAGATAATAAAAGCAATAAAATAATAATAAATATTTTAAAAAATAGTAATAATGCTGTTGATTATTAATCGGTATCGTGGAAACAAATGTAAAAGCGTTCACAGCACCTTTCGTGTCCGTGCTTGTGGTGACAGCTCAGCAACATGGTTTTTAATTGTTTGTTGTCTGTGTGATGCAGCGAGCCACAGCACGAGTCAGCTCTCGCAGAAGCTGAAGACGACCTACAAGGCCTCCACCAGCAAGGTACCAGACTCACAACACACCACCTGACTCTTCAGTTACATCTGCTGGTTCAGGCCTGAGAAACAAGCCAAAGGGATCAAGGCCGATCAGAGTATTTAGTGGAAATTAACTTTCTTTAAAAAAATATTTTTGTACAATTTTTTTAACTTTTAAATCTCTTGCTGACGTAGAGATTAATCCACAACAAAATAGGTGGACCCCGATGCTTCAGTGTGGCAACGGTGTTGGCAGGAGATTCATGGGTAAATTGCTGAACCATCTTTTTGTGGCTTAGCTGAGTTTTTTTTTTTTTTTTTTTTTTATTCACCGAAGTCTTACCTTGACTCCTCAGCTCTGGTCAGGATGTCAGCTCGTATGTTGCAGTTTATTTATATATATATTATAACGTCTGTTGTGTCAATTTTCAGAATTTACAACCCTAGTATGATTTATTATCAGTTAAAGTAGTTGAACGTAATTGAATAATTGATGAGAAGTATGAGCTAGAAAAGTTCACAAAGGGGTTCAAGGGAGGACTTCAGGGTTAACCTGCGGATTAGCTTCTGTACTATTAACAGCTAACCTGTTTCCTGCTCTGAAGTCCCTAAAGAGTCACAGTGGGATAGTTATAAGACAACTACATCTTTTTTTATTAGTAATAATGTGACTTGCTAGCATGGCTTCTATGGTTTCTATTTTCCTGTTTGAGGCAATGGATAGATGTCTCAACCGGTGGAGTGTATGAAGGATTTCATTGTTGTCTTTTTAAAGATGTTTAACACTTGTGTTACCTCAGGGTCAAGGTGACCTGAAGGCCTGAGATAAATGTAAAACATTTCTTACTTGTGAGAAATTATATATATAAAAATATAGAGAGAGAAAATGTATATATTTTAACATTCACTCCCAATGTGTGTCAGTGCGCCCTCTAAAGGAGTTTCGGTGCAATGACAAGGCGAGTGCTTTTAGCATGAATGGAAAGAATTATTGATAAACAAGAATGACTTGAAGAACTGCCTCTGTCACTTAGGATGCCCACAGGGTCAAGCTGTGAAACTAACAGGCGTTTTTCAAACATCCACCAGTAACCAAGACCTGTCAAGCGCTCGCCAATATATTAGATTAAAAAAAATGACATCCACGTCTGGGACTTCATAGAGTTGTTATATTAAACCATTTAATATTCGATTCCCTGACAGAACTCCATAGAAACCTCAACATTCAAACATCCCACTGTGACCATCTAGAGGCTTTGTTTCGTGATGTCAGGAAAAAGTATCTTAAACTAATGCAGTTTTCGACTAGAATGGGGAAACTTTTCATGCTTTTCTTCAATGTTTTAAAAATTAAAAAAATAACGGTATAACAATGGCTGTCTGAGATCCTGGCGAAATGTTCTTTGCTGTTGCATCTAACAACTACTCATAACTGCTGACCGGTGTTGGCTTGCAGCAGCATGAGTGACGTTGGCTGTGGTTGAACTGTGGAAATGAAAGGTAGCACCTGTAATTACCTGCAAGGTACATGTTACAGTTACTTTAATGTACATGTTTAGCTGTTTATTTACTTGTCAACATCAGCATGAACATGAATTTGGAACAGAGAGTCTGTAAAACTACAATGACAGCACAAATCACTAAAGTCACTTTAGGGCCATGAGGTCAGTGTTGTTAACCTTTTGATGCAAGAAATCTAACCGGGTAGACTAGTTTTACATAGTTTCCTTTTTTCCCCAATCAAAATGATGTCTTAAATGCGTTATTATGCTTGTTATCCGACGTGAAATTTATAAAAACATAAACTCAGAATGACTTCAGTTAGATATGTTTAACTAGCTTACCTAGGAAATTTACAATAACTTAAGTTGATCTGCTATGGGTTACAAGTTGGTTATATGAAGGACGATTATTAACAACGTAGTTAATAAATAGATTTATTAATGTATAAACACATTACGACGTTTGGAATGTCAAGCCAGTTTGCTTACAGTCAGCAACATGTTGAATCTAGAAAATATAAATTTAATAAAAGCAAAATGTATGAATACTTGAATAAATAAAGGTTGAAATAACAAACAATAAACAATTAAATATACCAATAAATATAAGTTGAAAGAATAAATAAATACATGTATGTATTTACATGTATATACTGTGTATTTATATATATATACTGTATATATATTTATAAATACACAGAAATGGTTCTTTGACAAAAAAATTATATGCATTTATTTATTTGACATTTTTATATTTCTTCATACATTCATTAGACATTTAGTTATAATTATATAATATATTTATTTATTTAGCCGAATTTTCATCAGGGAAAAACAATAATTAGTTCATTTAAAATAATAAATTTGTCCTTCATATCGTTTAGGCTTTATGGTTCCTTTACTTTGTAAAAGCTTGAACATTAGATCGATGGATATTACATTATTAATCTTATAGGAGGACTGTGGTGCAAATCTTTATTTATAAAAAATAAAAACTATGCATAAAAAATAAATCGTTTAAAAAATAAATTCAAATTTAGGGAAACTATCTAGTCATTTAAAACCAATTAAAAGGACACATTTCCAAATTTAAGTCAATAAATTTAGAAATACAATAACACCAAAACAAGTATTATGTCATTAACAACAGAGTTTTGATCCTATTAAATACATTTTAACACTTTTCTCCATGTTTGAGAGCTCGTGAAATGACTGGACCCAGTTTAACACACTTTACATGTGTTTTCTCAGCCATGTGTATTCCTTAGATCCAAAAACAATTTAGGAAAACTCTGGGTGTGAAGTTAAAGAATGACGGTAATCCTTGTCTCTCCCTCTTAAGATTGTTTCTAGCTTTAAAGCCACCGCGGGCTCCAGGGCTCTGTGCCAGCTGCTGAAAGAGTATGTGGGTCACAGAGACGGGATTTGGGACCTGAGCATCACCCGGACTCAGCCTGTGGTTCTGGGAACCGCCTCTGCAGGTACAATTCCTGACATGGACTTCTCAAAGCTCCTCGGCTTTCAACTTGAAATCTGTGCTTTTGTTAGATCACTCGGCTCTCCTGTGGAGCATCGAGACGGGGAAGTGTCTGCTGAGATACGCGGGTCATGCCGGATCAGGTACTCTTTCCATGCAGCGGCTGGAAACCTAAAACCAGCGACGCTCGATCAATCTTGTTATGCTGCTGTCAACACTGGACTTATTAGCCTCTGACACATTAACAATGCTCTTTGCTTATTCCCGCTCTTCTCTCCTCGTTGACCTGTCAACAGTCAACTCCATCAAGTTCCATCCCACCGAGCAGATGGGCCTCACAGGTAAATATTGTTTTTCAAGATACTGTATCAATATTCAACATCACTGTTTCGATATTGTTTTATTTTATTTGCTATTAATTATATAGTAATAAGTGGCAGAAAATGAATGAATAAATATTTTAGTATTACATTTTTTTTTACTATAACTATTTCACTTCTTTACAATAACCATTAAAATATTCAGTGATTGTTCATTATTGTTGCAATTAAACTTCTGGCCGCTAGATGGCAGCAGTTGTTACATCCTACAGCTAAAGGCCAGGACACACCAAAAAAAGGAACAATTAAATCCCGCGGGATCTCAGCGATGGCCGAGTATGAGAGGATACAGTCGATTTCAGCAACTTTTAAGGCTGATATTTGTTCATATTTTTGTTTCAAAACAAACGAAAGCAGTTACGACTTTATCAAGAGTCATGTGGTCTGTAAATTCTGCAACACCAGAGTCAAGCACTCAAGGTGTACTTTCTTACTAAAGTATTGTAATATATCTTATTGTTGCCCCTGCATCGTGATATGTATTTTATCGATGTAGATTCTCCTCAATACACAGCTCTGCTCATGAGTGATTTCAATGATATAACTGGCATTTATCACGACTCTAGTGTCCGACAGTGAATTCTCAGTACATTTGACTCTTCTTTTCATTTCTTCCAGCCTCCGGGGACCAGACAGCCCACATCTGGCGCTACATGGTGCAGCTGCCTGCCCCTCAGCCTCCACCAGATGTCAGTGTAAGAGTCTTTTAGTCTGCTCCTCTATAGCCTGAATATCCTGAAGACGCTTCACTTCCTTTCGTCTGCAAGGCTGGAAGAATCACTTTCTCGTTAAACTGGCACAGCTGGAATCCTCAACTTGTTTCCTTTCAGGCTCCGTGTGACGATGACCAGGACTCATCGGACCGGGAGGAAGGCGAGGTGGACTGCGATGGCCCCTGCGAGGTCCCCACCGTCCGGGTCGCCACGGCGACTCTCAAGAGCCACCAGGGCGTCGTTATCGCGGCCGACTGGTTGGTCGGCGGGCGACAAGTGGTGACGGCCTCGTGGGATCGTGCCGCCAACCTGTACGAGGTGGAGACGTCAGAACTGGTGCACACGCTCACGGGTACGAGAAGCTCACGTGACAGTGATGGTCTCCTGGAAACCACCAGAATATTTACTTATATAAATGTTGAAACATCCAATTTTATTGTTGAAAACTTTATACTTTTTTTGTAATATCGAATTCTATTTTTTTTTAACAATTTATTTATATAATAAAATATTGTTTTTTTTAATTATTTAAGACTTGAATTAAAAGAAAACGTATAATAAAAATACAAGGTTTCTGTTCTTTTAAAATGGAATATTTTTATTGTTTTAAATTCATTATTTATTTATACTCCCCTTTTTAATTTAATATAAAAACTGTGGTTGAGTACTGAGCTATTTTTATCATTGTGGCATTATTATAACATTAATATACTGAATTTTAAATGCTATGGATTTAAAAATCTGAAATTTTGTAAGTGTATTTTTTCAATTAATGGAATTACAATATCAAACTCTTTTAAAAAAAATGTGTTGAAATATTAGATTAAGAATATTATATATATTTAAATAGAAAAACAAACCTTTTTAATATAGACATATTTAATCAAATAAATTCAAATAAACTAATTTAACCTTTCAATATAGAAATTATTGAATTCATTCATTTAAATAAATATGTTAATGCTTAAAACCTGCATATCAATGATTAATGACTATTGAAATGTTTAATTCAATCAATATTATGTAAATGTAAATTCTGATAGCGTTAACATACTTCCATGAAGTCTTTGGCTTTCAGCAGCTGTATCCAAGAGTCCTAAATGATGAAGTGATTCGACACTATCTTGTGTCTTCAGTGTGACTTTTATCTGTTGCGTGTACAATTATTATGACATATCAACATGATTTCCCCCGTTTTTTTTGCAGGACATGACCAGGAGTTGACCCACTGCTGCACGCACCCCACACAGCGCCTCGTGGTGACCTCGTCCAGAGATACAACCTTCCGTTTATGGGACTTCAGAGATCCGTCCATCCACTCAGTCAACGTCTTTCAAGGTCACACGGAGTGAGTCCGACGACTTGTCTTTTTCTTGCCAAGGACACGCATGAGAAAATAGACTCAGGCTTAGAAACAGAAGTGACAAACATAACCTGGTGTGTTCGATGATATGAAGAGGAAGTTAATGCTACACTTAAGGTCCATGATTAGGTTGAAAAGACATGCAACCATCTACACTAAGCCAGTAGAGGGCGATACACTTATATCTAATTCATAACTAAACACCTTCTTGCCATTGCAATGATCCACCACGCGGTGGTGCTGTGTAGGCACTTTGCTTTTTCTGCTTATTTTCCATTTGTTTTTCCACATTCCTTCTATACTGAATCCACCTGTCTCTCATTCATAGATTTACACCTCCCTCCCTCCCTCCCTCCCTCCCCCTCTCCTCACTTATCCATCACTTTTCACATTAATCCAGCACTCTGAGTTACCTGCCACTCTCGCCGTTAAATTACCGACTCTTTATTTAGGTTGACTGTCGTTCGTCTGTATCTTTGAACAGCAGCACTCGGCAGAGCGGCGACAGGCTTTAATGCGCACTCACGTGCACGTCCACTTTGATTCGCTCGCACTTTTCTCGCAACCCTTGACTGTGACTCGAGGGAGGATTATGTGACGATCATGACGTCCGTCCTCAACAAGTGGATCCTTCGTTCTCTCCCGTAGACGACTGTAGTGATGAGATTAAGCCCTTTGTTTCTCAGTTTCTTTTTTTAATTGTCTTAGCTGTTTAAATATTCTCCCTTAATGACCCATTCTTTGCTTGTAGTATCAACTCGATATTAAACTGTGACAATCATCAGTGCCAACAGTATATTGAAGAATTTAAATTTTCAAATTTTGATTTCAGTTTATTGACTCTTTTTGATCATTTGATTTAATTATTCATATATTGAATGGTTAAATAAGTTGTTTTGTCACTTGACTATTATAAAAATGAATGATTTAAAAAAAAAAAACATAGTCTTGTTCAATGTTGTATAACAGTGCTACCATTATTGGCTAAAAGTTTGATCAAGTACCTCGTCACTCTTTTGGTCATTTCTGGTGGCACTATTATATATATTATAATAAATATAATAGTTATATGAAATTTAAATATTTAGGAATAAAATAAATATATTTTTGAATGATTAATGTTTAAATAACCAACTATGTGTAAATTCTACAAAAAAAATGTAGTCTTGTTTTTAGTACATTTATTAGCAAGTTCATCCTTTCATTATAAAATTATTCAGAAAAATCATTAAATGCTTTAAAAAATCCTCAACAACATTTCAATAAAAAATTCAACATTTTAAATCAATGTTCTGATCTTATATAGTGCCATGTTTTTTTTAACAACATGCCATGAACTCTTGTGTTGAAGTTAATTTAATTAAAGTTTGAAGACGTAACTGTCCAGGGGTCGCTCCAGAGCCAGTAGATATTTATTGTAAATAATCGATAGTCTTTAATCAACAATCTCTACTGAACTCTACTGGACACCATGAGGTCCAGAGCCTTCAGTCGCCCCCGAACTTCCTAACACTGGACATCGTAATACGAATATAAATATAAATGTTTTCCTCAGAACTTGCTGTTCAGGATTACTTCGCTGTAATTCGCTTTGTTTGGGTTTAGAAATATCTTGTTAAATTTTAAGTATCAGTTTTACTGTGGTTGTTAATCCGTGCCCAGATATATAACGTATTGTTTTTGATATCGTACTTACGGACTGGTGCTCTTGGAGCGTCAGACGTGTAAGTATCTTAGTATGTGCAGGATAGTGGCAGCTTCAGGGTTCAACCTCTTCAACAGCAATTAGAGCAAACTCTCCCTGACAGCCAGCCGGGGCGGCAAAAAGTACACGAATCATCTTTTCCCTTTTCCACGCCGCTATAATTGCAGAGTAATGACAAGTGCGAGTGAGCTAACCAAACAGCCGCGAGCAAATGAGAAGTGTCAGTGGACAAGCTCTACACATGCAGGCGTCGCGTCACCTTTGTCTCTTCTGCCAACAGCAGCTTTTGAAGACGTTTGATTCCCGTTGATAGAAGTGGATGCACCTGAGAGGCGGGAGGTTATTTCTTTTCTTGGTCTTTGCACCTGAAAACTGACTACAGATGTTTTGAAAAAAGTCACATTTACGCAGGTATATCAGTTTTTAATCAGATATAAATGGTTGAATTTAGCATTTCAAAAGTATTAAGAGTTATTTTCTAAACAATTTAATTCCATTACATATATTGACAGGTTGAATTTGTTCTTATTGAACATTTAATTCAATAAATTGTAAATTAACAAAGAAAATTGAATATTATCAAAAATCTTTGTAAATTTATTTTGGGGATATTTTTATTGCAATAAATAAAAATAGGAAATCTGGATTAAATTCTATTTTATTGTAGCATTTAAAATTCAACATAAACTATTAGTAGATGTCTGATGGCTGTTGATATTGAATTTAACTGATACGAATAAAAAATATATAGATGTTCGATAATTTATTTTTGAATTCCCTGGAATTTTAATATCAAACTCAATGTGAAAAAAAAAATTGGAAAAATGATTTGTATTTTAAACTCGATGTTTACCAAAAACAAATTCCATATTTGAATATACAAACTGTTCAATTAAATAAGTAAATAAAAACAAATATTATATTTAAATATACAAATGGTTGAATTTAATTGAATAAAAAAACAAAAAACAACAAGGTTTCAATATAATTCAATGTTTGAACATTTTAATTGTTAATATTCTCATGTCACTGATATCGTTCCATACACATGACATATATATATATAATATATAGGTGCATATTAGTCTGTTTTACTGAGACTTATCAAATCCTGGGTAAGTTATGAATACATTTGATATACGTGGTTTAAACAAGTTTGGAACGAAGCATTTTGCAATTTAATTTACTAAAGATTTATTATATTTTCAGCTTAACATGTGACTTTTGCCGGTTCCTTGCTAGTTAGCTGGTAATAAACGCTCCCTGGATGTCCACTTCAGAGTCTCCTGTGTCACTGGACGAGCTCCGCTGCCAGTGAAGTTGTTAAAGACAACTACTAAGTAGTACTTAAACACCTCTTAGTCTCCTCCTCGGTGTCCCCAGGTGTTCGGCTCTCTGCAAAGTCAAAGGGTGCCGGTTCTGATACAGTAGTTTCCTCTGCCGCTCTAATAGGACAAAGTTTCACGGCCTAATTAGAACTTAATGCTGTGTCAATTTGAATTAAGAAGAGAGAGCGCACGTGTGTGTGTGGCCGGCGACTGGTCTTAATGAGGAATTAGAGCTGCTTTAGTGGGTGATGGAGGGGAAGAAAAGTAGCGCTGATCGTGTAAAGAGAGTTAAAATGTAAAACTGCACCGTAAAAAAAAACAATTTCCCAAAGGAGACCTCCTGAGGGATCAATAAAGTTTTACCTTACCTAATGAAGCAAAATCTTGACCCTGACCTTTTGTCGGTTGAAGGATGTTCTGTGTGTATTTACATATTTTTAAACAATTTATAACCACGGGTTACTGTGACTGTAAAATACTGGGGTTGTTATCAAGTCTTTCAACTATTTAAAACGGTTTAAGCCGAACTCCTTAAGGTGTAACTAATGTGTTGATTTAAGTGTGTCTAAAATAGTTGTTGGACTCAATTGTATTCACCAGTATGTGTCTGTTTGTACAAAATTCTCTTTTCATTGAAATATTTACATTAGAAAATGTGCTTAAGCCCCGCCTTCTGATATCTTTTTTTTTTACTATAACCACACCCACTCTGTTGTGATTGGTCAAGCATCAAAGTTGTGTCACCACACGTCATCAATCCTGGCTCCACCTCCAAGTGACTCGTTGTATAAACAAAGCGGGTGTTATTACAGCTGGCTTGAGGAGGAGTGAAGCCATTATTACATCATAATGGACTCTGAAAATTCGGCGAACGAGAGGTTACAAGAGCAGCTTTAAAACATTTATTTTCAGATTGTAAGTCTAGCTGGTTGACATTCTCGTTCCTTCTTTTTATTTGTACATTTTGCGACTGTTGTTTTTTTCGTAAATACAACTTGGAAAAACCTTTATGATTTTTGTGGTGATAAATAATTAAACATTTAAACAATTAAAAACCCTTTTTCAATGTTGGTTCTAATCCGAGTCCCTCCCAGATGACTGAGTTTCTCACCCAATCCTCGACGAGCCAATAGAAAAAGCTCTGTATAGTTTGAGTTCTTGAATGTCATTTTTATATCCGTGAGTCGTTGACCTGAAAGGTTGCTTACAAGGGGCCATAAGTGGCCCCCGAGCCTTCAGTCCCCATCGACTCTTTACCATATTTTAGAAAGTGTGTTACATGTTACATGTCACTGATCAAAGTGTCCATGTGCGTCCATATGCAGCACGGTGACGTCGGCCGTGTTCACGGTGGGCGACAACGTCGTGTCTGGAAGTGACGATCGAACGGTTAAGGTGTGGGACCTGAAGAACATGAGGTCGCCCATAGCAACCATCCGGACCGACTCGGCAGTGAACAGGTGAGAGGGTGAGAGCATGAGAGAGTGAGAGGATGAGAGGATGAGAGCATGAGAGGATGAGAGGATGAGAGGATGAGAGCGTGAGAGCGTGAGAGGGTGAGAGCGTGAGAGGATGAGAGGATGAGAGGGTGAGAGGATGAGAGCATGAGAGCATGAGAGGATGAGAGGGTGAGAGGATGAGAGGATGAGAGTGTGAGAGGGTGAGAGGATGAGAGGGTGAGAGGATGAGAGGATGAGAGGGTGAGAGCATGAGAGGATGAGAGGGTGAGAGGATGAGAGGGTGAGAGCATGAGAGGATGAGAGCATGAGAGGATGAGAGGGTGAGAGGATGAGAGCATGAGAGGATGAGAGGGTGAGAGGGTGAGAGGGTGAGAGGATGAGAGGATGAGAGCATGAGAGGATGAGAGGGTGAGAGCATGAGAGGATGAGAGGGTGAGAGGATGAGAGGATGAGAGGGTGAGAGGATGAGAGGGTGAGAGGATGAGAGGATGAGAGCATGAGAGGGTGAGAGGGTGAGAGGATGAGAGGGTGAGAGGATGAGAGCATGAGAGGATGAGAGGGTGAGAGGATGAGAGGGTGAGAGCATGAGAGGATGAGAGGGTGAGAGCATGAGAGGATGAGAGCATGAGAGGGTGAGAGGGTGAGAGGATGAGAGGGTGAGAGGGTGAGAGGATGAGAGTGTGAGAGGATGAGAGGGTGAGAGCATGAGAGGATGAGAGGGTGAGAGGGTGAGAGGATGAGAGGATGAGAGGGTGAGAGGGTGAGAGGATGAGAGGATGAGAGGGTGAGAGCATGAGAGCATGAGAGGATGAGAGGGTGAGAGGGTGAGAGCATGAGAGGGTGAGAGGATGAGAGGATGAGAGGATGAGAGGGTGAGAGGGTGAGAGGACAAGAGGATGGCAGCAGTAGCAGCACCAAAGCTACACGAGGCTCAAACCCAATATAGGATAATATTGATCACACTAATGACAGTGAATATGCTACACATAAAGTCATGCACTGAACTTGGATTTGAATCTTCAGGATCAGCGTCTCCGCCAACCAGAGGATCATCGCTCTGCCGCACGACAATCGTCAGGTCCGACTGTTCGACATGAACGGAGTGCGACTGGCCAGACTGCCGCGCAGCAACAGAATGGTGAGGGAGACGTGCTGACCTGAAGCAGCACTACCTGACATTTAGTTCTCGCTTTCTGATATAATATGATCTATTTCACACAGTTCTTCTCAGTGTTATCTTGGCCTTTTAAGCATATATTGTTTTGATTGTTTAAGCGCTTTGTGACCCTGGTCTGGAAAAGCGCTCTTTAAATATAAATTACTTACTTACTTACAATCATGACTCATGCAGCACAACTTGTTTTAAAGAAACTCGGCTGAAACGACCACCTAACTTCTTCATGACTGTAGGAGAGTGGAGACGGCAGTTGCATTTGTTTTCATTGGGGCTGAAGTAATGACATGTTTTTTTTTTAAGTTCTAGGCATAGAGCACAAGAGGTTTTTAACATGCAAACTTGATTTTTCAAAAGAATGCAGTAGAGCGAAACAAAAATGTTCTATATCTTAATCTTCGTAGACTTTACCAAATGAAACAGCTGATGATGTATCATGACACAATTTCTTTTTTTTTTAAAGGTCATTCTAAGTTTGACAATACTCCAGGTTTCATAGACTCAGTAGATCAGACCTACACATTTAAGAGATTAAAGAAGATTACGAGGGACCTTTCAAAATAAAGACACTGTATCAGAATCAGAAAACCTTTATTAGTCCCGCGAGGGGAAATTCGGTTTAACAGCAGCAAGAGAAATAAAAACACCCAGAAATAAAAACGAGAAATAGAATAAAAGATAAATCTGCGCTATATAATATATACACAATCATATTTACATAAATAACAAGAGGTGCAGTTAAATAGTTATCATAACAAATGATCAGCTGTTTCATGAAGCCTCGCTCACCCATCACTACTGACTGAAAAAAACACAACATGAAGTTTAACTAGAAGTAATTAAGTAAGTTATTTATATTTATAGAGCTTTTCCAGACCAGGGTCACAAAGCGCTTAAACAATCAAAAACAATACTCGATAAAATATATACTTAAAAGGTCAAGATAACACCGAGACGAACACAAGAGTCTCAGAAAATCAAGGAAAAGCCTGAACAAATAAAAATGTCTTAAATAAATCAGTCTTGAAAATGAAAGATAAGGATGAAAGGGAGACAAAATGCCTTACAAACAAAATCAAATTTTAGCAACATGATGTTTTGGTTTTTAATTAAACCTTGTTTTTGGTGGCATGAGCTTAAATTCTTTGTAAAACCTCATTAGCTCGTCGCTAACCATCACTTGCTAATAGTTTCCAAATACATTTTACGCTCGAAGTTCTGCGAAGCTGTCGTGTTGTGTCTCCGTTGTTCTGCGATGATCGACAACACATGCCTTTTTTTTGCGTTCAGGGCCACCGTCGCATGGTGTGCTGCACCACCTGGAACGAAGAGAACGCCTCTTGCAACCTCTTCACCTGCGGCTTCGACCGGCAGGCCATCGGCTGGAACATCAACATCCCGGCGCTGCTGCAGGAGAAGTGACTCCTCTGACACACACATACACACACACACACACACACACACACACACACACACACACAGTGCAATCTGTAGCCTCGCACTAGGCCGCATGTGTTTATCCTGTGAAGTGTTTTAGTCGTATTATATTTCACGGCTGTCGAGCAAACGCAGTGGAAGGTGTGAAACGTGGTTAATTAACATCAGCTGGAAACACTGATCGACTTCAGTGTGAACTGAGCCACAGACACACACGTGTGTAGTGATTTGTTCCGCATGGTGATCGTCATATCAAATACATGTATATTTATATATATATCTATATATATATAGATATATATATATGTCTGCTGTCCACCTCACTGCTGTTACTCGCGTGTAGATAAACCTGTTTGTGTGAACCTTAACTGTAGAATCCGCTCTGAAGACAAAACCCTAGAACGTCGTGGCCTCTTTCTTTGACCTGTTTCTGTGCAGGTTGTGGATTTAAGTGTCTTAAAGAAGGAGGTGGACTTGATCTGCTGTCATATCTGTTCTCTAAATCTACTTTTAAAGCCAACTTAAATAAATACACGAGCCGTTTAACCGAGACCTATAGAAGGAGGAGTCAAATCTATTTTTAATACATGACTGAAATCATCCTCTTCTTCCACACATGAGAAAAAGTAGAAACAAATCCATTGAGTTCTTTTGGGGAAAAAGTGGAAATAAAAACGTTTATCTGTTAAATATTATTGAACAATAGACACAGAGATCAGTCAGTTTTCTGGATAAATAAAGTTTCTTTGGTCTTCCTGCAACTCTTTGGAAGAAACTGTTGCGTTGTTACCTGGTTTGTCAGCGTGAAAAACAATATTCTGTCATTATTTCTGCCTTCCTGTCCCGATGCCAAGTGTCAGCAGCAATAACATCACTATTAGACAAAGAGTTGTCGCCATAATCTGTCCTCAGACTTTTCACAAGTACATTTCTGTATCTTTTTGTTTTGTATCCCGGGGGGGTGGGATGTGTCCACACGTCCGTGTTTTGATTCTCAAGTGCCTCTTTATTTTTTTTTGCATTTTCACTCCTGGATTCTTCCATTAAATTCAAAATAATCGACCTTTTATTTTGTTTTTGTCTTGCCAAACTCAACCAATTTTGAATCAAAACCTGTTCGTGTGGACGTAGCCGCGATGTTCTGTCCGTCAACGGGAGCGATCTGATTCTTTATCCACACATCTGGTGCTCATGATCTTCTTGGGTGAGAAAACTTGAAAAGTACTTGAAGAAATATTTATCTCCGGCTGTAAATCCCAAAGTAGAAAAAAAAAAATCTAGCTGTAACTTAGCTGTAGTTTGTAAATATATATATATATTGAAAAAAAGGTAGAAGAAAGTTTAGTGTTGTTGCTGTTCATAATAGAAGTTTTGAAGTAGCAGATCAAGTCGTAATCCAAATGCCTTATTACATTTAAATTTACTTTTCATCCGAGCATTAACGCACTATTTTAACCGCCTGTGATGTGACGGAGTTGTACAGCACAGATGGGATTCTTTTTTTTTTTTTTTTACTCCTGCTTAAGACCCAGAACTCCGAGATATCAACGTCATTTCAATCTGAAAGGAGGAGGATGAGTCTATTGTCGCCGTCGGCAGGGAATCGTCGCTCGCAGGAAATGTGATGGTGGATTGATACGCTCGATTATTGTGTGCCAGATTTAAGGGTGGAAAAAGAATTCTCTCTCGGTTCATTTTGTCGGATCGTATTCACCCCCGAAACTTCATTATGTGAACGACTTTGAATATTTGATTGTGGAGGAACATGAACTTTGACTCTGTCCAATAAAGTCTGTGAAATTTGTTCACGCTTCTGTTTTTTTTTTACCCTTCAGGTGTCTTAATTGTGTGTGTGGAGAAATGTGTGTTCTATCCCAGTGTCATCAGGCGAGAGGGGGGGGGACACCCTGGACAGGACGCCAGTCTGTCGCAGGACACACAAAGACACATAACCATTAACACACACACTCATACCTATGGTAAATTTCCCCATGTTCCCAATCAACCTCTGTATGTTTTTGGAATGTGGGAGGAAACCGGAGTACCCGGAGTAAACCCACGCAACACAGGGAGAACATACAAACTACACATAGAAAGGTTGAAAGTTGGCTCCCTCCGGACCTGTTCCTTGTGTTGTCTCTGGGTCAAGGGATACCACAAACACATTTGTTTTCGGGCCTTTGGGTCACCTTGATCTAGCGTGCTTACTTCATATTTAGCTGCAGTGCTAACCTAATAAAAGATAAGAGTTCAGGTAGTTAATGGACTGACCCGCTCTAGTAGAAGAACTCACATTTCCCCGATCCTCAAAACTCTTCACTGGCTTCCAGTTTCTATCAGGATCAATTTTAGATCCTCTTTGTTTTGAACAACCGTTCTAATGAAACGTCACATCATTTTTAAACGGATGGCACCACCTACTGACCTCTAAACATGACACTGCTTCCTGAAGCTTCACCAAACCATCACTAATTTCCACCATACTCCTGATATATAATCTATATATATACATATACAGTGGTATGGAAAAGTTTGGGCACCCCTGTACATGTTCATGATTTTCCTTTATAAAAGTTGATGGATAAAAAAATCAAGTTAAATATATCTTATAGGAGACAAACACAGTGATATTTGAAAAGTGAAATAAAGTTTATATGATTTACAGAAAGTGTGCAAGAATTATTTAAACAAAATTAGGCATGTGCATAAATTTAGGCACCCTTATATCTTATTGATTTTAATACCTTTAGCACTAATTATTATTAAAATTGGTTTGGTAACCTCAGTGACCCTTGACCTCCATACACAGGTGAGTCCAATCATGAGGGTATTTAAGGAGGCCAATTGTAAGTGTTTCTCCTCTTTGCATCTTCTCTTTAGAGTGGCAACATGGGAGCCTCAAAACAACTCTCAAATGACCCGAAAACAATGATTGTTCAACATCATGGTTTAAGGGAAGGATATAGAAAGCTATCTAAGAGATATAAGCTCTCAGTTTCAACTGTGAGGAACATTGTGAGGAAATGGAAGACCACAGGCACAGTTCTAGTTAAGGCCCCGAGTGGCAGACCGAGGAAAATCTCAGATAAACAGAGGCGCAGGATGGTGAGAACAGTCACAGTCAACCCACAGACCAGCTCCAAAGACCTGCAACATCAACTTGCTGCAGATGGTGTCACTGTGCATCGTTCAACTATTCAGCGCACTTTACACAAGGAGACGCTTTATGGAAGAGTAATGCAGAAAAAGCCTTTTCTCTGCACATGCCACATACGGGGTCGCTTGAGATATGCTAAAGCACATTTGGACAAGCAAGCTTCATTTTGGAATAAGGTGCTGTGGACTGATGAAACTAAAATAGTTATTTGGGCATAACCAGGGGCGTAATGCATGGCGGAAAAAGAACACAGCATTACAAGAAAAGAACTTTCTGCCTACAGTAAAATTTGGTGGTGGTTCCATCATGCTGTGGGGCTGTGTGGCCAGTGCAGGGACGTGGAATCTTGTTAAATTTGAGGGGCGCATGGATTCATCTCAATATCAGCAGATTCTGGAGAACAATGTCCAGGAAAGTTGAAGTTGCGCCGGGGCTGGATCTTTCAACATGACAATGATCCTAAACACTGCTCAAAATCTACTAAGGCGTTCATGCAGAGGACCAAGTATAACGTTCTGGAATGGCCATCTCAGTCCCCAGACCTGAATATTATTGAAAATTGATGGTGTGATTGTAAAGCGGGCGGTCCATGCTCGGAAACCATCAAACCTGACTGAACTGGAGAGGATCTGTAAAGAAGAATGGTCCAAAATACCTTCCACCAGAATCCAGACCCTAATTGGAAGCTATAGGAAGCGTTTAGAGCAGATATGGGCAAACTACGGCCCGCGGGCCACATACGGCCCGTTAGGTTTTTTAATCCGGCCCGCCGAATTTGTCCAAATTATAGTAAAAACCTTCATGTTCCCCTTTCCCTGCAATGCCCACGTTCCCCAATAGATGGCGCCATGGCACCAGGACCTACTTTACCACTCTCGCGTCCGCTGGTTAAGTTTGGGGAAAGTGTTTCAACGAGTCTGGGAGCTCAAAGAGGAGATTCGCTCATTTTTGGAGTTAATGGGGAAATCCGACGAATTCCCCGAGCTGAGCGACACAAACTGGCTTTGTGACGTTGCGTTTGCTGTGGACATATTTTCACACATGAATGAGCTGAACGTGAAGCTACAGGGGAAAGATCAGTTTGTGCACGACATGTACACAAATGTGAGAGCCTTCAAATCCAAGCTGGTTTTATTCTCCAGGCAAATGTCAAACAAATCTTTCGAACATTTTCCCACACTAGCCGTGCAGAAAGAGGCCGCCCGAAATGCGAAGAAATACTGCAAATCACTGGACGACCTGCACAGAGAATTTTGCCGTCGGTTCTGTGATTTTGAAAAAATTGACAAGTCACTTCAACTGGTGTCCTGTCCCCTGTCACAAGACCCCGAATCAGCACCGCAGGAGATGCAATTGGAACTGATCGATCTTCAGTCTGATTCCGTCTCAAAGGAGAAGTTCAAGTCTCTTAAACTGAATGACTTTTATGCTTCACTTAACGAGACCACGTTTCCAAACCTCCGGAGGACGGCACAGAAGATGCTGGTGTTGTTTGGCTCGACCTACATGTGTGAGCAGACGTTTAGCGTCATGAAAATCAACAAAGCCAACCACAGATCCAAGTTAACAGACCAACACCTCAGATCTGTCCTGAGAATTGCCACAACAAAACTCACTCCAGACTTTGATGCACTGGCAAAAAAGGGAGACCAACAACACTGTTCCCACTGAAATTGGTGAGTTTTTGTGCTGTGTTATAAAAAAATGCATATGGAAAGTTTGGAAGTGCATCTTTTAATTAAGAATAATGCGCTTTTACGCACAGCAGCGGTACAGTAGCTGAATTAACACGCCGCACATCGCTCTTAATTTCAACTATCAGCTGCAGGTAGGATATTTAATACAGCCTATGTCTGTGTGCTTGGCAAAGATACACGTGTACTGTTTGCGCGTGAAGGTGAGGGCGTCCGTGGCGAGTTTGTAGAGCGCGCGGTCAGTGTGTTGTCTTCGGTCAAGCTTCAATAAGAAGACGAGGCGTGATACCTGGTTTGTTAATAGAAACCTGATTCTTTATTAACCTGTAACCATTCACGTTCTACCTGCATGGCTATCCACCACAGACCAGCAGGCGGGGCTTCCAGCATGCACCTCACTGCTGTGGCATGCTGGGTAATGGAGTTCACATGTTATTATGCTCATAGCATCACATCTTTCCCCCTATAAAATAAATGATATATACCTCTTAAAACAAAGCCATGCTTTTTTCTTACCTTGGTATTTATCATTATTTTCAATCTTTATCGTAACTTTACTTATAAACAACTTTTCTATTTAAACACTTTTTCTGCAATAGAAAAATAATAAAGTGCAAACTCTCTAAGCATCATAACACACCTAGAATCATTTCAACATTTTTTTTTTTTTTTTTTAATATGAACACTTCTTTGAACTTAAACGTCTATGTTGCTTCTTGGTCTAGCAACTCTCGATCAGCCTCTTAGGTGGCTGAACATGTCTTACAGGTCTGGACAGTCTTTCAACAGCTGGCGACGTAGACTCTGCTGTCAGACTACAGTCAGTGTGGTCAGTCCCACTGTTAGTTGACTCTGTAGATTCCGCCGTGTCCTGTTGAACCATCTCCTGAGCTGTAGTGTCCTTTTCAGTCAGTTGTAGTTGAAGATCAGTGCGGTTTCTTCTCAGAGACAATCCACTCTCTGTCTGGATCCTGTAGGAGCGTGGGGCAACTTCCTCCTCCACCCGTCCTTTTTGTCTCCATGCACCTGTAGGGATGTCTCTGAGTCGCACTACGTCTCCTTGCTTCAGCATAGGCAGGTGTTTAGCCGTTCTGTCATACAGCTGTTTTTGTTTCACTTTTTGTTCCTCCCTTGCGTTTTTTGTGCGCATTTTTCGGCTTCAGCAGGTCTTCATTTACTGGTAGGTTGGAGCGAATGCGCCTACCCATCAGCATTTGGGCTGGTGACAGTCCATTCTGTAGAGGTGTACTCCGGTAAATCAGTAAACTTGTCTGAAAGTCATCTCTGTCCTCTGCTTTTTTCATCATTGTTTTTACTGTCTTTACAGAGCTTTCTGCCAAGCCGTTCGACTTTGGATAGGTTGGACTCGATGTAAAGTGTTGAAACCCCAATTCTTTGGCAAAGGCAGCAAACTTGCAGCTAGAAAACTGGGGCCCATTATCCGAGAACAGTTCACATGGGACACCATGTCTAGCGAAGACAGTCTTGAGGTAGCTGATGACTGCTTTGCTTGATGTTGACTGCAGCGCTCCAACTTCAGGATAGTTTGAGAAATAGTCGGTGACCACTATGTAACTCTTACCATCACAGTCAAACAGGTCAGTGCCAACCTTATAGTATGGTCTGTGGGGCACTGGATGCATCATCAGCGGCTCAGCTTGTTGTCTTGGCCTGTGGATGCGACAAAGTTCAAATGACGCTGTCGTCTGGCTTATATCTAAATTGATTCTTGGCCAGTACATCACTTCTCTAGCTCTGCGTTTACACTTGGCTTCTCCAAGGTGGCCTTCGTGAATCTTTTGGAGCATTTGTTTACGTAATGAAGATGGAATAACGTATTTGCTCCCTTTCAACACCATGTCATCCACCACTGTGAGCTCTGCCCTACAGTTCCAGTAGTCTTGTATTTGCACAGGGCAATCCTTTTTGTTTTCAGGTCAGCCTTTCTGTACTGTGCTCTTGAGTTCTTTCATTGTTTCATCTGCATTAGTCTCTCTTCGTATTTGTTCCGTTCTGTCTGCAGTTACTGGCAGAGACGTCACAATCATGTCCACATATGCCTGTATGTCTGCACTGTTCTCACAGTCTGCACGTTCCTCTTTATCTACTGCTCTAGACAAGGTGTCGGCGGTGAACGTGTATTTTCCTTGTGTGTATTTCATGTGCACGTCGTACTTCTGCAGCCTGATCAGCATGCGCTGTATCCGTACAGGACAGTCATTTAGAGGTTTGGCCATGATGGACACTAAAGGTTTATGGTCAGTTTCTACCTCAAAAGATTGACCATACACATATTGATGAAAACGCTCACATGCATACAAACTCGCTACCAGTTCTTTTTCAATTTGAGCGTACCTGGACTCGGCACTTGTCAAGGCTCTGGATGCATAAGCGACTGGTTGCCACTGCTCGCCGTGTTGCTGCAGCAGCACTGCTCCCAGGCCGTACTGTGACGCGTCTGCTGAGATCCTAGTACTCTTCTTTGGGTCATAGAACTTTAGCACAGGTTCCTGTGTGAGAGTCTCTTTCAGTTTCACAAAACATTGTTCCTGCTCATGGGACCAGATCCATTCATTCTTTTGTTCGAGAAGACTCCTGAGAGGTGCCGACCGTGTTGACAACTGTGGGACAAACTTGGCGAGATAGGTGACCATCCCTAAAAACCGTCTGACCTCTTCTTTATTGTTTGGTCTTTCCATGTTGTTGATCGCTGATGTTTTTCTCGGGTCAGGCTTCACCCCCTCTTCACTGAGAACATCTCCCACAAAGGTAAGTGTTTTTACACCGAACTCACATTTCTCTTTGTTAAGTTTCAGATTAACTTCTCTTGTCTTGTCTAGCACTTGTCTCAGTCTTTCGTCGTGTTCTTCTCGAGTAGACCCCCAGACAATAACATCGTCCATCATCGTGTCTACTCCTGGAATGTGCTCAAAAATCATGTGAATAGTCTTATGGTATACTTCAGGCGCTGACAAGATACCGTACGGCAGACGAAGAAACCTGTACCTGCCCTCCGGCGTGTTGAACGTACACAGTCTCGAACTCTGCTCGTCTAACTTCAGTTGCCAGAAACCTGGCGAAGCATCTAGTTTACTGAACCATTTAGCTCCAGCAAACTGTGCCATGATTTCTTCTCTGGTTGGTAACTTAAAGTGTACTCTTCTGATTGCTCGGTTTAAATCCCTAGGATCCAAACAAATCCTCAGAGCACCTGTTTTCTTTTGCACAATAACCAGCGAGCTGACCCATTCCGTTGGTTCATCTATTTTCTTGATGACCTCTAATTTTTCCATGTGCGCTAGTTCCTCTTTCAGTTTTTCTCGCAGCGCAAACGGGACTTTCCTGCAGGGATGCACAACAGGAGACACATTTTCATCCACACGTATCTTATGTTTTCCAGGTAAACATCCAAGTCCTTCGAAACAGTCTTTATACTCCTCCATGAGTGAGTCATGATCATTTGCAGTTCCTGGTGATGTCACAACAAACACTCTTTTGACCAGGCTGAGCTTTGTACATGCACTGAGTCCCAGGATTGGTTGTACACTCATATCCACGATCAGAAGCTGTGCTCTTATCTGCCGACCCTTGTGTTTGAAGGTTGCGATGCATCCGCCTTTAATAGGAACACGTTCTCCGGTGTATCCAGTGACTTTAGTTTTTAAAGGATGAATTTTGCTCTTTACTGTCAGTCTTTTGTAGTCTTCCAATGACAGCAGGTTTACATGAGCACCCGTGTCCAACTTGAATGGTATTATTGTTTTATTAACCTCAATAGGCACAATCCATTCCTCTTTTTCAGTTGTACAAGCTTGCACCACATCCACAATAAACTCATCATACTCCTCTTCTCCCTCATCGACTGTGTGAACTTTTTGTTTTAGAGCTGCTTTGCAACATTTAGCATAGTGATTGCTCCTTCCACAGTTGTTACAGGATTTTCCATATGCAGGACAAGATCTTGGCTTGTGGCTGCCTCCACATTTACCACATTTGAACTCAGCAGATTTCTCTTTTTGGTCTCTCTGTTTGGTAAATTTTTTCTTTTTCCATTGTTCTTTATTTATTGAATGCACAGTTGTCTCACCTCTCCGAAGCTCTTTAGCTTGTGCTCGAGTGGTTTCAGCTGCTCTTCACATACTGACACACTTGTCCAGAGTCAGTCCTGTCTCTCGGAGCATCCTTTCTCTGAGTGCATTATCCACTGTTCCACAAACGACCCTGTCTCTCACTAATGAGTCTCTTAAGGTGCCGAATTCACATGTCTTGCTTAGCGTGTGAAGCTCTGCTAAGTACTGGTCAAATAGTACTCCTTGCTTTTGGTCATGGGTGAAAAACTTGTACCTCTCAAACGTCACGTTCTGTCTAGGCACAAAGTATTCTTCAAACTTTGGCATTAGCTCTGTCAAAGTCAGATTAGCTTCATTCAGCTGAAAGCTATTATATACACTACCGTTCAAAAGTTTGGGGTCACTTAGAAATTTCCTTATTTTTGAAAGAAAAGCACTGTTTTTTTAAACGGTGCTTTAAACGAATCTAAGTTTAAACTAATCTATACATTGCTAATGTGGTAAATGACTATTCTAGCTGCAAATGTCTGTTTTTTGGTGCAATATCTACATCGGTGTATAGAGGCCCATTTCCAGCAACTATCACTCCAGTGTTCTAATGGTACAATGTGTTTGCTCATTGGGTCAGAAGGCTAATGGATGATTAGAAAACCCTTGTGCAATTATGTTAGCACAGCTGAAAACAGTTTAGCTGGTTAGAGAAGCTATAAAACTGACCTTCCTTTGAGCTAGTTGAGTATCTGGAGCATCACATTTGTGGGGACGATTAAACGCTCAAAATGGCCAGAAAAAGAGGACTTTCATGTGAAACTCGAAAATGCATCTTCTCCTATAACATGCAAAAGAATGTGAGCTTTCAGTCTTTCATCATCACCCCCAGCTCCACTTGCTGCTAGATATATATTGAATCGTTGCTTGAAACGCTTCCAGTTATCAGCAAGGTTCCCAGTCATTTGCATGGAAGTTGGTGGACTTAGCTTATCCATGACCGCATGTCGGGGTATCGGGACTTACGCAGCCCTCTCCTGGTGCTGGTTATCCTCCAATATAGGTACGAGATCCTCTTCCGCTTATTCGATCCGTCCTCCTCGCTTAACTTTCTCTGCCACTCGTAGCCATTTCACTCCGCAGCAAACTTTGTTAGCATGAAACTTTTATTAGCCTGTAGCACTCACGCGACCGAAAACTTTTTCTTCCTTTTTTTCGTGGCAAATCTAATGTGTTACTATAGTTCCTTTATGGTTTATCATTCAATAATGTGTGTTTAAAATAATCTAAAACATTTTTTAATTACATTTATTTACAATTAACATGCAAGTATTCACACATTTTTGGGTTGAAATTAAACTTCCGGCCGCTAGATGGCAGCAGTCATTACTTCCTTCACAGCCTAATGAAAATTGAAATCCCACGACATCTCCTCTATGACTGAGGACGAGAGGATACAGTCGACTCCAACAGATTTTGAAGTTGAATTATGGACACATTTTGGTTTCAAAACAAATGAAAGAAGTTACGACTTCATCAATAGTCATGTGGTCTGTAAATTCTGCAACACCAGAGTCAAGTACTCGACAATACTTCAAATATATTCTTGTTCCAACAGTATCCCAATATTGGTTCCCCTGTATTGTAATGCGTATCGTATCGCCAGATTCTTGACAATACACACCCCTAGCAGCGACCGATCAACAGTCACTAAATAAAAGCAGTTTGTAGAAAGGCATCATAAAAGTTCACTGTGTTTTTGGCACAGTAAGTAAGGTGGGTGTGATTGGTGCCTCCCTCTGAGTTCTGTGGTTATTTAGTTAAAAAATGTCAGAAACTTTACAGTTCCTGTCTGTAGCGTGATAGAATATACTGTATTTAGATATGTAGTACTGTGTGCAAAAGAAAAATCTGCGAAACAACAATATGGCGAGAAACGACTGTATTGAAGATATAGTTTATAGTAATATCAAAGTGGGGTCAAGTATATCATCTATCTATCTATCCATCCATCCATTTATACTATCATTCGTACACTATATATACTATCTTTCTACTAACTATCTTGTAAGTTAAGGCTGAGTTAGTATATATAGTATTCACGATCGTGTGTCTTTCAGCTCAAAGCTTGTGACCCTCAGTGAGAGCAGAGGTTCTCCCTCTCAGCTCAGCTCACGAGCATGTTACCAACTCTCTATTTCGGGGAATAACACGGAACATTTTGGTCAACAATCTTTAACCCTTTACGTCAAAAGCCTCATCAGTTATTTCTCGAACAGTTGTTCTGATAAATCCAAAAATGAGATGCTGGTAAACTTGAATTGAGATGGACCAACTGCTCTTCTTCACAAGCTGCTGGAGCTGATTTGGAAAAAAGCTGGAATGACTCCAGTTGGAAGGCGAACACATGCTCAGGTTTTTCTGTCAGGAAAGGTTGGAGATCAGCGACTTTCTTTCATCCTCTTCCAAGTTCACAGCCCGTGATGGGTGACGACGGATCTGATCATGTCGAGATGAAACTACTGCGGTAGCCGAGCAGACACCGCGAGGCCGAACACGAATATCTGCTCAGATAACTGTGGAATCTGTTCGTGAGCTGAAGGCGACAGTCACAAGTTTTTAAACACATTTAGATCACAATTACAGCTTAGATCTCAGGTTCTTATCACCATATCAGTTTCAGTGTTGTTGAACCTTTATTTAGGAACGATGAGGAAGCAAATATTGTGATTCCCAGGCAACAACAAACAAGACAAAGTTATAAATACCAGCTATAAACTAAATAGTGGTAAAGATACATTCATGTTTATATGACAAATGACACCTGTGTCACAATAAAAACACACAATTGTACATTATTTATATACTTATCAATGAATTTTATGTATACAATATAAATAATGTATCTTTTTTTATTGTGAGGCAGCTCTCATTATTCATATAAACATGAATGTATCTTTACCTCTATATAAATACACACACACACACACACACACACACACACACACACACACAATATAAGCCACACTGTATTTTATTTTTAATGTGTTGAATATAAAGGATTTTACTTTAAGTCCATCAATAATCCAAAATAAGATGTCACCTACTAGTATGTACAGTTTTTGTCGTATGTACTATTAAACTACAAATACTTAAGATATATTAGAAGTGTTTTTATTATGTAATTAAACAACTGATTTTATGTTTCTTTCCAGCGACAATGGGGGCTTTTAATTTCTGCTGTGCTACTGTAAATTTAGTTCAACATTTTATGATCCTACTTTGAATGTCAAGTGCTCTTTATTTAACTCTGGCAGTTTGTTATGATTATGTAAAGCCCTGTTTGTGGGTGCCCTGTTACCTTTTGGCATTTTTATTCCCTCCAACCACACGCCCCTAAAACGGCAGATTGTTTTAGACGTGCGGGCCAAGAGATCAACAGCGAGTGAGTGAAGTGTGGGAGGTCAAAACAAAACCCTGTAAATGATATTCGGGAGTCAGTGAGACCATATTAAGAAGAAGAGAAAGGGGAGTAAAACTCACAGCTCTTTCCCACTTAGATGAAGATAAGAGGATTAATATGATGCTTTAACGGTGAAAAATGTCTTCTTGGAGAAACACCTCCTGGTCTGAAGAACAGAAAAAGCACTCTTGAGGTATTTAGTGTAGGAAGAGACTACTTTTACTTTTACTGTACTACTGTCTATAAATACTAATTCTGACCTTGATATAGACTGAGGTGCATTCATTCATTGACCTTCATAAATAAGTTAATAAATAATGTAATATTGTTTTTTAACACCTCTGTAATGTAAACAATTCATTTGATACATAAAGCATAGATTTATTTTCGAATATTGTCATAAAATGTCCTCAATACATTATTACAATTTAGAAGTTCATTATTAAATGGGAGAATTAAGGTTTTTTTTATGGCTATTTTCACCTCAGAATGACAACTGTAACCGCTTCACTTCAGCAGAATGAGTGCACGAATGCTCCTTCCCAGGTGCAAAACAAATAGACTCAAGGACTCATTCATTCCTCGGGCTATTAAATTGTACAATTCTGAGTTCAGGGGCAGGAGTGGAGTGAGAGTATCTGGAAGTTCTGTTCTATGTTAGTCTTTGTATCCGTTGTCTTTTATTTTTATTTTTATATTTTTATATGTATTTTTCTTTGATCTATGTTCTTTATCTTTAGACTTAGATTGTACCATCTTGTCCTTTCTCTTTATTTCTCTTTGTTCTTGCTCTTATTTTATTTTTGATTTATTTTTTATGAAAAATTGCTGTATTTGCTGTGGCTATTGGAAAAAAAACAATTTCCCAAAGGAGACCTTCTGAGGAATCAATAAAATTTACCTTATCTTACCTTACCTTACTTCCCATTACTGTTGAATTTTGTCATTTTAAAAACACTTTCAGTTACAACAGATCACAACTTGTCAACTTGGCATCTGCAAGTGTTGCACAGTGTGTTTGTAAAAAAGACATGTGAATGTTTAAAACTTCAGGTCTGAAATAAACCTTCATTATTACGAACCACTGGCTTATCAAGACTTAATAGCATTGTATTACATTTGTTTTACAATTTTGTAACAATATTTACAATGACAGAAATTCACATTATACACGTTTTGATCCTTTAAAAATACTTTTAAACTCAATTGAATAAGCTTAAAAAAATAAACTGGACAAGGGTTTTCATAGAAGGACCATTGTACCTATTTATAAACGTATTTATTAGATTGTTGACGAGATAAAAGAAGAAGTTGAAAGACATTTATCAGTTTATCTGAGGTGTGCCGCCTAAAAAACAACATCCCCATCACCTTTTGAGGTCCTTCCCTTCTCACTTTTTAAGTTCAAAAACGTATTAAAAGATAATTCTATAAGTTTGTTTTAAAATACTGGGGTGTTTAACTAAAGGGAAAACAAGTCTGATGTTTCTAGGAGGTCTCTGAACGTCTCAGGGTGAAGGTTCGCCATCTTAATCTTTTACAGCGTGGACCTCCTCCTGCTCCAGCTGCTGCTCTGTCGGTGCAGGAGGTTCTTCAGTCTCTTCACGCCCGGACACAAGCATGGCTGTACGGACGCTCGTCTCTGCTCTCGCCGGACTCCTGGTCCTCCTGCTCGCCCGGGGAGGTGAGTCACAACCAGCCGCTGCATGAAACTTTTGACGCCACATCTTTTTTTGTCCAAACTTTAGATTTTTCATTCCATAGTTTAGCAGATTCTTTTTTTTTTCCCCGAAAACATTTTTTTATTAGAACAGCAACTGTTATCAATAGAATAATAAATAAAATTGATTTTATGGATCCGTTTTGTTGTTTATTAAACTAAGTGTTTTTTTATGATGCAGAACTAAAATGAAAGTTTAAGTTCAAAACACAAGAACTGATGCAAACTTTCATTCAACGAGAGCCTGGGACACCCTGGAAAGGCATTTATTATTGAATAATTATTTAAGGAAATGTTTAAAACTTTAAACAGAGTAAGAAAAAAACAAACACATTTTGAGTAGATGTTTTAAAAAAAACAACATTATTTTTACGGTGAGGCGGGCACTAGGACCTGCGCGGATTTATCTCACCCATCAGGGTAGTGTGTTCGGGTTCAGTTTGGTTTTGCTGAGTGAAGAATAAAGTTGTGTTTTACATCATCCCTTGCTTCTTCACTCTTAGTGTGTGGTGACCCCGTTTTTGAGCATGTTTGGTGACGAAGACCACGGAGTTTCCTCCTCGGACATGTCTCGCTCACCTGCGCAGCCTGCCATGACCATGAAGAGCTGCTGTTCATCAAAGATTCAGTTCCATCAGTTCCATTCAGTTAAGTTTCCATCGCTTACTAAACCTGCTTTTTCGGCTGCAGTGGCCCGCCATGGTGTGGAACATTATATCCCAACAGTTGGTCCTCCAGTGTTTGCACGTGCATGTCGTCTTGATTCCGCCAAAGAAGAGTTTGCCATCATGGAACATTTATGCATAGTCAGCACTGTGTCCATTTTGTTTTTGAAAGTTACAATTAAGATGCAAATATTCAACGTGTTTTTCATCTTGTATTGCTATCTAACTTTGACTGATGACTGAGGACAAGAGGATACAGTCTGTCTCCAGCAGCTTTTAAAGCTGATGTTTGGACATATTTGGTTTCAGAACGAATGAAAGCAGTTACGACTTCGTCAGGAGTCATTCCACAACGCCAGTGAAAGTACTCGGACAGTACTATAAATATATATTTTTTCTACACACAGTATATCGCAATATACGGTGTCGTTTCCCCCTGTATCATAGTGGCTGAAACCAAAGCAGGATCGTTTTCTGCCTTTTATTAAACAGTCTCCTCCACACTGACATAAACTTTATTTTTATCCGGCCTGCTACATTTCCTAAGATTCTCTTGAGGACGATCGATGTTTATTCACTTTTGTTTTTTCACAACACACCCCCCGACCTCTAAATAGAACTCTGTACACACTGCAGCCTGTTATGGTCCCTGGTCTAAACTTCTGTCCCTGTTATGAAACCACTTCAGCGCTGAACGTCCAGAAATCCTTATTTATAATCTATAGTCATGTTTATTTATCTTATTATACTTTCCCACGGATGTTTTTAACCCTGGAAAACTCACCCTCACGCTCGAGGTCACATGATATTCACTGTATTGTTAGTCATGCTATGACTAGTTTTAGTGTTTTTACTAACATCCAACAATAGCCGTGTTTCCCTTTTTTATCCTTATTTATTTAATAGATGCCTTTCTGCGTTTGTGTTGACTTGTCGTTTTCTCTAAACACACCAATTATTCTCGATTGACAGATTAAAAGTCAAAATAACTTTTCCAAAAATAGATTCAATACGAAAAATGTGCCGAAAACTACCCACATTAATTTACCAATTGTTTAAATTAAAATGTGTTAATGACTTCATTATAACTTGCAAACTCAAGATTGTATATGAGGTGCCGTCACTCTTAACAAGCTTCTCAGTAACGGTGACCTGAACGCCTCCCGTAATGCTTTGCCGCCCAGCCAACCAAACACAGCCGTCGATCACTTTTGACGTGGCAACATTCGGTATAGTAGCGACCAGCCGCCACTAAATAGAGCAGTGTGTATGTAGAAAGGCATCATGGGAGTTCACTGTTTTGTTGGCACTATAAGTAAGGGGGGGGGGGTGTGATCAGTGCGTCCCACTTATGCTATGGTTGTGTTTTGTGGCGAAATATTTAATTGATAATCTGAAGTTAACGGTGATATATGGGGGGGCGAGTGTTCTAGGGTTAAACAACAAGGTTTATTTAATAAATATACTCACTTTTTATGCATACAAATGTATTTAATCTGTTTAAAAAAAAAATAGCTTAATCTGACTAGAATCTTCAATTATTCAAGTGGATTGAATGAAAACGAGGTTAAGTCGAGGTCGAAAGAGGGAGATGGATGTCCGTGACACCCATAGATGCTAAAGTGTATGATCTGTGCTGCGGTTATAAACCATGACACGTGTTAAAAACTGTAAAGAATGACTTGAACAGTTTCTCCTGTGTGTGTGCGTGTTTGTGCGCGCGCGCGTGAACATGTGTGCGCTTGTATTTATATGCATATTTTGCCAAAGGCGTTGAAACCATTTGGCCATAAAATATTCTTTTCTCTTGCAGTATCTGTCTCTCTGCGTCTGCTTCTGCCGGACACACCAGCCTTTTGTAATCACAGAGACACTAAAACTCTGACATGGGAAACCCGTGGAGTAACATAATGTTAATACTTGCTTTACTTTCTCTTCTTTTTTGTGTTGCATTATTGAGCTTCTTTTTTTTAAACCAATGTCTAGTTAGATGTTGATGTGATTT